>NC_133377.1:20447462-20480450 GCF_049309525.1 Garra rufa
AGTATACATCACAATATGCAAGAAAAGATGTGTCACTATTTCTGTTCCAGTGCAACTTTGACATCTACACAGTAAAGTCCCCAGTGTTAAATCAACACTGCTCAGAGTACATATGGTCCCACTCCAGATAGTGTTAAAGTAACACTGAAGCAGTGTTAAAGTTAATGAGGTAATTAGGTGATTAACGAAGTGATGATTGATCATTATTGAAGACACCTGATGTTAATAAGCAGAATCACCAAAGGAGAAAACCAACATTTTTAAGCAACCATTATAGTGGTCAGTGTTTGCATTAGTTGGGCTCTTGACCCTTAAATCTTCAATATTAGGTCTTGTTTAGTTGCAATTACTGAGCTATAGCATCCATACAAGCCAAGAGCAAAAGTTATGAGCTGGCATTGACTGTGTTTGACATAGTCATCATATAGTGACTTGAGAATTTGACATAAGTTTTACTTTCAGACTACAAGAAAATGTGAACAAAAGAGTAATCAGTTTTGGCATAATCAGACAGATGATGAAAAAAGAGTTTGTTTTAATTTAGACACACAGACATGAAGAATCAGCGTGAGAATCACAAAGACGGTGACCATCAAAAAGCGTGTTGCAGCCAATCAGAACTCATCCATAACTCCCATCATGCATTGCGGCATGAATACATTATGAGAGTTCAGAGTTGATCTGTTTATCTGAATATGCCGTTTGTCACCATTGTTGAGATTCATGGGCTGGTTCTTGATGTCTATGTGTGCTGATATGAAACACTTCAGTTTTAAAACAGATTGTAAAAAAATATTTTCTAAAAAAATAAAATAAAATAGGAAGTGCTGGATCTTCTGTGAATTGAAAAGGCTATTACAGCAAGCAAAAATAAAAATAAAAACTAAGATTAGACATTATGTGTTTCACATCAAACAATGTATATGTTAAAACACAATCATCACCTGATGACATGAGCTTATGTCTGGCTGTTTTAACTCAAACACAGCAGCCAAACAAAATCTAGTGTTAAAGATTTAAGGGTCAAGAGTCTAACTAATGCAAACACTGATCACTATAATGGTTGCTTAAAAATGTTGGGTTTCTCCTTTGGTGATTCTGCTTATTAACATCAGGTGTCTTCAATAATGATCAATCATCACTTCGTTAATCACCTAATTATCTCGTTAACTTAAACACTGCTTCAGTGTTAACTTTAACTCTGCTTCAGTGTTACTTTAACACTATCTGGAGTGGGACCATATGTACTTTGAGTAGTGTTGATTTAACACTGGGGACTTTACTGTGTATGGAAACATTCCATTATGCAAAAGGTTCTTTATTGTGTGATTCTTTAGATTATTCAGATGTCCTTCATACTAACTAACTGGCCTATTCTGCCCTTAATTTGACAACATGCTAACAGCAAACTCGAACGGAAGTGAAAATGTGAAATGTACATAATTCAGACTCTCTTTTCTCTCATCAGAGCCCATGCGTCCACTCAGAGGTCTGACGGCTTCAGAGATCCAGTCGCGTCAGCTGCTCCTGCAGTGGGAGCCGGTTGGCTACAATCTGACGCGCTGTCACACGTACTCGCTGTCGCTCTGCTACCGCTACTCCACCGCCGCTGGGGGCGGAGCCGGCGGGAATAACGCCACGGTGAGGGAGTGTCTGTCAGTGGAGCGGAACACCTCACGCTTCACGCTCCGGGACCTGCCTCCGTTCCACGCCGTTCACGTGAGGCTGGCACTGGCCAATCCTGAGGGCAAGAAGGAGAGCCGAGAGGTGACCTTTCAGACAGAGGAAGATAGTGAGTACTTTTATTTATTGATTTATATAAACAGTAATTTATAATGGGAATGACCTTTTGTAACATCTTTTATATATTATGCATTTAAAAAAATAATAAATAAATAAAATTTGCATTAATGCATTATTTGTGCTTTGTAATGAATAATGATGCGTTAATAATTGCACAGCTATTATACATTGTAATATACGTCTAGTCTTAGTTACACTTTTGGAAAATGCATTAAAACAACTAATTCCAGATGTGTCAAAAATTGCAAATGTTAGACACATTCATAGACGTTTTAATGAGTCAGTATTGTCTTGATTGAAAGCACCATCATTTTCACTTAAAGGACTGTTTTTGTGAACTCATAACGCATAGTGTTTATGAACCGTCGTCTTCAGAACAAACTCTCAAACACCTCAATAAGTGGTATAATCAGTTTCTTCCAACCAAGCATTTTTACTTCTCTTGAAGAATCACGTTAATATACTTCATATCTCTATTTTTTTTTTATTGTGCATTAATGCATTATTTGTGCTTTGTAATATACCTTCTAATGTATTGTATGATCTAATGAATAATTTTGCGTTTATAATTACACAGTTATTATAGATTGTAATATATGTCTAGTCATTGTTACAACTTGGAAAATGCATTAAAACATAGCTAACAACTAATTTCAGATATATCAAAAATTGCAAATGCTATAATGCCTTTTTTATTTTAGTTACAGTTATTTATAAAAATATATTAAGCATTACAATGTATATTATGAATACCTTTATAATGCATTATATGTCTTCAAATAAGTGTAATCAAGTGTAACTAGATTTTTTTTTTTTTTTTGCATTATGGTGCTTTTAAAATCCTTTTTAAAAATGGTTTTAAGCAAAATAGAAATCTTTCTTTCTTTCTTTCTTTCTTTCTTTCTTTCTTTCTTTCTTTCTTTCTTTCTTTTCTTTATTGACTTATTTTGTGAAGGCAACTATTGAAACTGTTTCCGTTCTTCCTACTCTTCTTTTTCTGTTTCTTCTTCTGCTATTGAGTCTATGGCAGCCCATAGAACCGCTTGCGGGAAAGTTGTATAATTTGGCACACTGATAGAGGTTTGTCCGATTTTCAAAAAAATCAAGTCAGATCATCTTCAGACTGTGCTAACAAAATGTTATTGATTTGGTGTTGATACATGAAACCGTCTTCATACAGTGTCACAACAAATTTTAGGTTTGATGCCAAAATGACTTTGAGGCTTTTTCTCTGCAAAGTTTTGACATAATGACACCAAACTTTGTGTGTGCCATTTTCACCTTGCACAGAACACACCACAATCGATTCGATAACAATTTGGTGTGTTTGGCCCTGTAATTGTTGCTTGCAGCTATATTTTATTATTATTATTATTATTATTATTATTATTATTATTATTATTATTATTGTTATATATATATATATATATATATATATATATATATATATATATATATATATATACATTTTTTTTCATGTGGTAAAATATGAACCATATATGCATCCTGAATCCATCACTATATCCACACTTAAGCTAAATATGTCACGTTGAGATAGAGGAAATCTGGGTCCAAGTGCAGGAAGAGGGTTTTTAATTAAACAAACAAAATAAACATAAACCAAAAGGCCAACACGGCACAAACTGAACATAAACTGAAACACAAAATAACAAAATCAAGAACACGGTCAGGAATATCAGGAACACAAAATAACACACGAGACAGAAGACAATGCAGACATGAAGCAGGAGTGAGAAATGAGAGTTCTTATACAAAAGTCCAAATGGTGAACAGCTGTGAGTGAATCAGTGTTAACGACAAGGACAGGTGAATGCTATTAGAAGTGCAGTGTGAATAGCGACCTCAGGAGGCTGAGGGAAACCCCACAGCCCCGATCATGACAAAATACCCTTATTACTCCTCACTCCTTGAAGATTTAATTTAATTTAAGTCACATAATCAATGATTCAGAGATTTTAAATGTGAAAATTACCTTTTGGCATGCGGGGGAGCATTAAAATGATTAAATAAAGAACGTCTAGGTTACGAAGGTAACCCTCGTTCCCCGAAGGAGGGAACGGAGACGTTCCATTGGGATCTCGTTTGAGAGACCGATCATCTCTGAGCCTTATTAAAAAGGCCAATTGAAAATTGGCAAGTGGACGTGCGCGCCGGCCACGCCCCCGTACATATGGGTATATAAGATGGCGGCGCGCATCACTCAGTCAGGCTTTTGCTGAAGAGCCGGGATAGCCCAGCGTCAGCACGACGCCAGGGGCGTGGCAGGGGAATGTAACGTCTCCGTTCCCTCCTTCAGGGAACGAGGGTTACCTTCGTAACCTAGATGTTACCCCTTCAGTCGAGTCACTTCGACGTTACATTGGGAACTTAGACCCATGGAAAAGGCCACGACCCTGACGCCGCGTTACGCACAACGCCACGTGCCGGCAGGTCCTCCCAGACGTGTCCGCAGGCGGTCATTGAAACGTAACCTTCCCAACGCCTTGAGGCCCCTTTTTATAAGGGGGGCCTGCAGGGATGCCAGTTGTACTGAAGCATGGGTTGGGGGGGCGGAGCACATGGAATTTGTACATGTGGAAAATGAGAATAATTCAATATATCCATAAGGCTTCTTAGGGATACACGAGGGAAACAGCGGTCCCCTCCGCTGGAAATATTGAAAAGTATAGCCACAACCTGCGGGGCGAAGGAGACCCAGGCAGGATCACAGCCAAGGACTACTCCGCATCTAGCCCTGACTGCGGGGCATGGAGGACCCAGGGTTCACCGGAGGGAACATTCTGGGAGATAGCGCACGGATCCACGTGGGAATGGCGCAGCAAGCCGACACCAGCCGTCCTCCCGCTAGCCTGAAGTCTTATGTTAAGACACGGGAGGACACGGCCTCTGCGCGGAGGTTGTAGAACCTAGCGAAGTGATTAGGTGTCGCCCAGCCCGCAGCTCTACCGATATCTGCTAGTGAGGCGCCATGAGCCAACACATAGGATGAAGCAACACTCCTAGTGGAGTGGGCATGAACACCTAAGGGGCCTGGCTCTCCCTGATATAGATAAGACAGGGAGATGGCATCTACCACCCAATGAGCCAACCTCAGTTTGGGGACAGCATTCCCTTTCTGCTGAACCCCGAAGCAGATAAGCTGCTATGTGCGCCTGAAGTGCCGAGTGATTTCATTTTCACATATTTATAGACACAACATCGCAAGGCTGGGTCTGCCTCCTCCAGGGCAGAGCTTGCAGGTTCACCATCTGATCGCGGAAAGGCGTGGTGGGGAACCTTGGGCACAATAACCGGGCCGGGGTCTCAGGTTGTAACGTGAGAGTCGCCGGGCCCGATTTCTAGACACGCTTCGCTGACAGAGAAAGGTTGTAGGTCTC
The DNA here is from genome assembly GCF_049309525.1 of Garra rufa. Lineage (NCBI taxonomy): Eukaryota > Metazoa > Chordata > Actinopteri > Cypriniformes > Cyprinidae > Garra > Garra rufa. The sequence continues at coordinate 20,452,664 of NC_133377.1, forward strand.
CTATCCTCTTGATGGAAGCCAGGGCAGTCAGGAGCGCTGTCTTAATGACAGGAATTCTAGCTCGACTGAGGCCAGTGGCTCAAATGGAGCGCCCCGCGGCCCTGAAGGGCGACGGGGGGGGGGGTCCCAAGAGGGTATGAGGTGCGGTCTGGGCACCTCTGAGGGACCTCACGACCAGTGGGTGCTTACCTACATTGCTTCATCTACTGCATGTGATCTGCGGCTAAGCGGCGGCATATATTCCGAGAGTCGAGGGGACAGCCTGCGCTCCAACTCTCCTGCAGGAAAGGAAGCACTACTGCAATCGTGTATCTCTGTGCCTCTCAGCGAGAGGAATGCCAGCAAATAGACCTCATCTCAGTGCGTAAGCCTGCCTTTGCCAAGGGAGCTCAGTACTGAGTGATAGTTTGTATCACGGCCTGTGAAAGGCCGGAGAGGTCTACGGTGTCAAACCGTGCCCTTACAGGGAGGGTCTGCCGCGAGGGGATGGTTACTAAGACCTAAGTCCGGGTGGGCCATCCTTGTAGCGCAACCTACAGACTTACTCCTCGTCCTCCCTGGACTGCACAAGGAGGCTCGCTGGGGAAGGGCGTACTTGGGCCCCGGAGGTCAGCTGTGTGCCAGTGTTACTCTGGCAATGGGAGGAATCGGAAGGGCGAGCGGATGTGGCTGGGCCTTGCCGATATAACTCCAACTAGCTGCGTCACGGGGTGGAGTCGCCATTCTGCAGGTGGGTGGACTGCCGTGGGAACCGACCGGCTGCACGGTTGAGTTTCCCTGCTTCAAGTGAATGGCAAGTAGCAAAATCTGCCACGTTGGACTCCATGGGAGCAGATGGGGAGGAGCTGTAAGCCTCTGTCGTACATGGCAACCCAACCCGTGGTAAGCCACGGGCTGACTTGTCGGCAATACTGCGGGAAAACGCCAGTCCGGAGAGAGCCGAGATGCCATGCCCATCATGGGACTCGATCGTGCTGAAGCGGTCTCACATGAAACAAGCTTAGCGGCAAGCGGCTAGAGCTGTCATGTGCCCCAGGAGCCTCTGATTTTGAGAGGACCGCTGTATTGTGCCTGATTAGCTCAGGGACTACAGCACTGACTGTGCGCTCTTGGTAGCAAGGCGGGCCGTCTTGTGGACCGAGTCGGGCTCCCGACCGAGGAAAAGGATTCCCTCAGTTGGCCTGAAGGACCAGATGGCGGGGGTGCCGAAGCACCAGGTCCCTGTATTCGCACAACGGAACTCACGAGTGGGCTGGTAAAGCACCAGTCGAAGAGACGGTTGAAGACGCGAATTCCTGTCTGCCGAAGAGGGGACAGGGGAGCTCCCATGGCCTAAAGAAGGCAGGAAGGAGGGGGACTAGCCAAATGGAAGCACCTCGCGCTGAGCGCTCGATCCCCGTGGCAGACCGCAGAAGGGGTGTGCGCCGGAGAAAGATCGAGATGCGACATGGGGTGCCCTTCAGGCAGATGGCTGCGACCCAGCCCTGAAGACGGAAACATACTTGTATGTGCTTCGTCGTGAGCATGTGTGCCGACAGCCTAAGAAGGGATCGGAACAGAACTCCATCCAGGGCGGATGTTAACCCACCACTCTAACTGGACACGTGAAGTTGTGACTCTTGTCAAATCCTGACCTCGTCCCGGCTGGAGGGACAGGCTGGATCGCGTCCTTCGCCAGTAGGAACGCGACCTCCGCAGGCAGAACAGAGGCACGCCTGCCGAATAAAGAATGTAAGGGGTACCTCTGAGTCTGGGCGGACGCCTGGAGCCGGGCCGTACCGTCCGTATCAACCAGCGTAGTGGTATCAAGGGAACGTTGACCGACGTGACCGTGGTGGGGCAGCCTAGGGAAAGACAGGGAAGGAGACAAAACCCAGAAGGATGAACGTCCTGGAGAAGTGTCTAACTGCACTAAGCAGTGCTTACCTTCTTCCCTGGTTCCCGCGCTGGCGACATCCGGTCCCGAGTCTGGTTCCGAGGAGTGGAAGTGCTGCTCAGGAAGGAAACTCGGGGCCGGGACCCCGGAGGTGAGAAAGTCAGGTCTTTCTGTGATTTCAAATGAACGGCTAACTCCTGCTTCCAGCGGGAGTGCCGACAGAGCAGCTCTCTCCACCTCCGGGGTGCTCGTATCAGGGACGCTTCGAAGCTCGCCTGCGAGAGTCTTCCCTCGCAGGACCCTGAGAGGCGAGCGGCGTCCCTCTCCCACGGGCAGCTCGACGTCGGGCTGCGAGTCCTGAATCGTGCGGCTCAGCAGGGGACGGAGCTGGTTTCGGAGCCGCGGGGGGACGCCCTCGGCGACGGGCAGGCGGGGCCCAGGCGGCGGAATGGTAACTTCGCGGTGGGGCAGGATATGTTGGATGGCCTCCGTCTGCCTCTGAACCGTTGGAGGACTATTTCCCTCCTGTGGAGCGCCAAAGGAGACGCCCATCCCGAATGGCGGGGAGGCGTACTGCTCTGGCATCTCGACGGGGGTATGCTGATGGGCGGAAGATCGCAGGCTTTTGGGGCCGGCGGTACGTTCGACGCCGCTGAGCAAAACCCTTCACGGTGTCGCCGAATAGGCCGCTCTGGAAGATGGGAGAGTCGAGAAAGCGAACTTTGTCGGCCTCTGCCATCTGGGCCAGAGTCAGCCAGTCGTCCAGCCTAGAAGGATCGGCCGGAGGCTCTTGGGGAACCTCCAAACCGATCCCCCCCGGCTGCCCGGAGAAGTATAGCCGACAGTTCGACATCAACCTCCAGAGGGGCAGCGGCAGCGGGTGGGCGCTGCGCCGCGGGAAGAGATGTGTCACCGTCTGACTCTCCCTCTGATGCTGTGACAGACATCTCACCCTCTGCAAGAGTACCGAAGGAGACGCTCGGCCCGCCAGGCGGGGAAGCGTACTGCTGCGGAAACTCAACGGGACCACGCTGAGACAGAGAAGTCCGCAGGGCTTTTTGAGCCGGCGGAATGTTCTCTACCATAATTTGAATGTCCCCCCCCCGGGCCTCACCGCGGTGGCCGAAGCGCATTGGTGGCTCAACGGCTGACTGCGGGAGGGAGGCGGGGGGAGCCAGCTCGTGAAAGAGCGGCGGGACTTCAGCGTGGCCATGGTCATGCTTTCACCGCATGAACCATTCGTGAGCGCCGCCCCAGCGTGCTCAAAGCCTAAACACGTGAGGCAGCGCTCATGTCCGTCTGCTGAGGAGAGGAAACTACCACACCCAGAAACGCACGGCAGAAAAGACATTCTGAAAATAACATCTGAAACGGCCGCTAGAAATTGCTCTTTTGTGATCCTGGTTGCCCAGGGAGGCGCCGCGGGGCAACCGTGCACTCGCCGGGGCTGCTCGCTGGAAATGCAAAGGCTTTATATGGCCATGAAAACGGCCGCCCGCAGGATCACGCTGGCGGCTGCCAAACAATGCTCTTTCTGTGAAACACTCTTTTAGTTTTGGCAGCGCACCAGCAGGAGGGAGCATGAACTCTGAAGAACTCTTCTTGAAGTCTTATCAGCTGTTTAGAGGCTCGACACATTGGCTCTGAAAGCAAAAGTCTGACTGAGTGACGCGCACGTCCACTCGCCAATTTTCAATTGGCCTTTTTAATAAGGCTCAGAGATGATCGGTGTCTCAAGTGAGATCCCAATGTAACGTCGAAGTGACTCGACTGAAGGGGTAACTAAATTAACAGACCTTGTGCAGATACATTCATAGACATTTTAATGAGTCAGTATTGTCTTGATTGAAAGCACCATCGTTTTCACTTCAAAGACTGTTTTTGTGAACTCATAACGCATAGTGTTTAAAAACTGTTTTCTTCAGAACACCTCAATAAGTGGTACAATCAGTTTTTACTTCTCATTAAGGATCACATTTATCTCCAATGTTGTTCACATACTTTCTAAATTTGATTAAACTTTCATTTACCCAGAGGTGTTTTTCTTTCTTTTTTTTTTTTTTTTTTTTTTTTGTGCACGGGTCAGTAACCATAATCCATCCATCTTTGCAAAAGCCCATATTTATCTGTGCAATTATGATGTGGCGACCGCAGCAGGGCCCAGTTTGCCTGCAGTGCTCAAACCCCAATTATAGCAACAACACAAATATTGACTCACAGAACACCACGCTTCAGCATAATTAAATGGACGATCATACTTTTAAATGGAAGTATATGAAAAATTAATAAGCTAAGGCCACCAGCAAAATGGAATAAAGATTTTTGCTTGTTTGTGCATTTTTATTTAAGCCGTGTGTCAGGCGCCGCGTGTTTGCATTCTCATGCAAATGCGCTAAGATGAAACCCTCGGAGGTCAAGTGAAAACCTCCCCATCTGAAAATGAACACAGCTCAGAATGAATGCTCACCATTTATCATTCTCTAAAATTAAACAAAAAACATATTTTATCTTGGTTTATTCATATGTTTTGTACCGCGATAGAGCTTGTTTGCGTTTGATGTGTTTGGTTAATTGGAAACAACATGAGGAACTGCAGTTAATGAATGAATTAATTCTGCAAGTAATGTTAAATCACTAGTAGTCAGCATGCTTGCAGAGAGACACAGAGGATATAAAACTCTGTCTGCTTTTCAAGTGTCTGTATAGAGATGGGAAATGCATGAAAAAGTAAAGATTTTTGGTTAGATTTCGAAAGTTCTTGGACGACTGCTCATTTTTACTACTGCACTTTTCAGTGTTTACTGTATCTCAGCATCAGCAGTCTTCTGCCAACTTCAGTGCTGTCAGAAATGTTAAAAAAAAAAAAAAAAAAAAAAAAAAAACAGTCACGTCCTAGTTATTTAGAAGAGACTTTTTTGGCTACAGCACCAAAATACTGTACAAAATGAACATTTCTTAAAAAGTGTTACTATTAGTGTGAACTGCATAAGCCAAACAATATGCACAGTTTTTAAAATAGCATATGCTTAATAACAAAACTGACAGTTTTATAAATGCACACATAACATTTACAGTCTTCAGAGTTTGAGTGTACAGCCTTTGACATAAACAACAAAAGATATGAGAAGTGTTTCTTTTCTTTTAAAAGTTTAAAAGTATATTTAATTCTTTATTTATCATTATTTTCTGGTTGCACTTTTATTTTACAGCACACACCCTTACAATCCACTGACCCAAGAAGGTACTAAGTAATACAAGGAAACTATATGTGCTTAAGGTGTGTACTTAAGGATAGGTTAGCAGTTAGTACCTACAGTAATTATTACATAGTAATTATAATTACAATTATAATCAACAATCATCCCCACGATATACATGTGTGTTTGTGTGTGTGTGTGTGTGTGTGTATATATATATATATATATATATACACACACACACAGTGGGTATTCAGACCCCCTTAAATGTTTCACTCTTTGTTATATTGCAGCCATTTGCTGAAATCATTTAAGTTCATTTTTTTCTTCATTAATGTACACACAGCACCCCATATTGACAGAAAAACACAGAATTGTTGAATTTCTTGCAGATTTATTAAAAAAGAAAAACTGAAATATCACATGGTCCTAAGTATTCAGACCATTTACTCAGTATTTAATAGAAGCACCCTTTTGATCTAATACAGCCATGAGTCTTTTTGAGAAAGATGCAACAAGTTTTTCACACCTGGATTTGGGGATCCTCTGCCATTCCTCCTTGCAGATCCTCTCCAGTTCTGTCAGTTCTGTAAACGTTGGCGGACGGCCATTTTTAGGTCTCTCCAGAGATGCTCAATTGGGTTTAAGTCAGGGCTCTGGCTGGGCCATTCAAGAACAGTCACGGAGATGTTGTGAAGCCACTCCTTCGTTCTTTTAGCTGTTGTGCTTAGGGTCATTGTCTTGTTGGAAGGTAAACCTTCGGCCCAATCTGAGGTCCTGAGCACTCTGAAGAAGGTTTTCGTCCAGGATATCCCTGTACTTGGCCACATTCATCTTTGCCTTGATTGCAACCAGTCGTCCTGTCCCTGCAGCTGAAAAACACCCCCACAGCATGCTTCACTGTTGGGACTGTATCGGACAGGTGATGAGCAGTGCCTGGTTTTCTCCACACATACCATTTAGAATTAAGGCCAAAAAGTTCTATCTTGGTCTCATCAGACCAGAGAATCTTATTTCTCACCATCTTGGAGTCCTTCAGGTGTTTTCTAGCAAACTCCATGCGGGCTTACATGTGTCTTGCACTGAGGAGAGGCTTCCATCTGGCGACTCTGCCATAAAGCCCCAACTGGAGGAGAGCTGCAGTGATGGTTGACTTTCTACAACTTTCTCCCATCTCCCGAATGAAGGTGTAAAATGAAGGTGTAGAACCATCTCAAGGATGATCAGAAGAAATGGACAGCACCTGAGTTATGAGTGTCACAGCAAAGGGTCTGAATACTTAGGACCATGTGATATTTCAGTTTTTCTTTTTTAATAGATCTGCAAAAATGTCAACAATTCTGTGTTTTTCTGTCAATATGGGTTGCTGTGTGTACATTAATGAGAAAAAAAAATGAACTTGCATAATTTCAGCAAATGGCTTCAATATAACAAAGAGTGAAACATTTAAGGGGGTCTGAATACTTTCCGTACCCACTGTATATATTGCTGTACCTCCATGAAAATGATGGAAACAAAATAGACAATATATCCTTAATTGCAATCATGCCTTGAATTTAGTTTGTCTGAGAGCCGTCTCTTGTGCACTGTGTGGAAAAAAGCCTCTTGTGGCATATTCCACTTTTTTCCAAATAGCTGGCATTGATGCATTACAGTAATCTCAATTGCTGTGTCCCACATAACAAACATCTATTGGTGTTATCTACATTTATCTACATTTATGTTGTATGTTTGGGCCAATGATTGCTTTTTGCAGCTACATCTTTAACAATAGAACCAATTTTGCACTAGTTCTCAATTCCCATCTGTGTTTGCATAGGGGAAATCATCTTTCCTTAACACTCCTGCCCTCTTCTTTCAACACTGTCCATGTCTCTGCATGTGGCAGTCAGTCTTCCTATAGCTCATAACACTCACTATAACCTAAGTTTCCCCAACTTTTATACTAACTCAGTCCTAATGAGATGACTTGAGCCTGTAGCCATGCTTGATGACTGTGGCCTGAATGGAAGTTATATTCCATTTTCACTCTTAAAAAAATGAATCTAGCACCAAGATGTCTTTCTCTCTCTCTCTCTCTTTTTTTTTTTTTACAATCTGCCTTATTTTCTTCAACACAGTGTGTTGGTAAAGAAGACAAATCGTGTGTCGTGGCCTCTGCCGCTGCATTCAGATATGAGATGGGTCTGTGGTCCTTCTAACCTCTGTTCTTGCTGTCTTCCTCTATCCTTTAGTCTATAAATGTTGTTTCACCTCCACCTGTGGCATCTCAACCTTCATCTCAGCTCTGTCTGATACTCTGTGTTTAGTAAGATTGATCTGACCATTCTCTGACGGATTTATCTTGTTTTCTGCAGTTCCAGGAGGCATTGCACCTGAATCTTTAACCTTCACCCCATTGGATGATATGATCTTTCTGAAGTGGGAAGAGCCTTTGGAGCCCAATGGTCTGATCACACAATATGAGGTACTGTAGTGTGCTTTATTATTTATAAAGTAGTGTGCATAAAAAAAACAAAACAAAAAAAAAACTGGGTCCCACTTTATATCAGGTCTCAATTTATTTTGACGGTCCCTTTAACACATTCTGTTGACTATAAGTAACATTGCACTGTCTATGAGGACATTTGCGTATCTCAAAAAACATGGCAGCCCTTGGCCAAATAAATGTAAGCACTTATTTGGCAGGGTTAATGGAGGTTGATCAAAATGAAAGTCTGTGGGCATGTTAGACTCATGGCCCTAAAGATCTGTAAGAATTGTGAAAGAAATCAGCCACTAGTTGCCGCTAATGAGTTTTATGGCTCTGTAATCACGAGGTGTTTCACACCTCCACACAATATGCATATCATTGGATAGATGTCTTCATACTGAGCTACTTTGCCTCAAGAACCATTGCTGTCAATCAAATTGTTCATTAAATATTCTCAATTATGTTAAAAACCTACTTTTGCGAAATAGTCCTAGGTTTTTTGCTCAATCTCAGTCAAACCACTGCTGCACAATTCTTTGGACTCTCTAGATCAATAATTATCAAAATAATAAATAAAAATGTTGAATTTTGTCCTTTGGTTAGCTATAACAGGTTTATTATAAAAAGGGCGTGGCCAAATATACCTAAAATATACCGAAAGCCTATAAAACCTAAACAAAAACTCAAAACTTTACGAAACTTGGTGAAAACATGTGTTTTCAAGCATACAAAGTTTCAAGGAGATTGGACCATAGGAGGTGTCATGGATTAGGCAGGAACACACGAACAACGACGTAATAAAAAGACGTATATTTAATAAATCCAACGGAATACAGGTAGACACGGGAACACCAGGGGAAAACATCCATATAACATTAAAGACCGACAAGAGTACTGGGAAAACACACACCTTAAATAGACAGACTAATTAAAAACACAGGTGCAGACAATAAGGGAGAAACCAAAAACACTCAGAACTGCGGGGGAAAATGGGAAAAACCAACAAGAAAGTCCGGGGGTGTGACAGGTGGTACTATAACAGTAAAAAAATTCTTTAAAAACAATATTTCAATTGTAAATGACCTTAAATTGTTCAGGTATTGACACAAACACTAGATTTTCTCTATCATATGATAGATCTCTGAACAACTTTGCCTCAAGGACAAGACTTCTATCAATCAAATTGTTCATTAAATGTTCAAGGTTATTTAAAAAGGATACTTTTGCGAACTAGTCCAAGGTTTTTTGCTCAATCTCCACAAAAAAATAAAAAAATAAAAAAATAAATAAATAAAATAAAATAAAAAATAAAAAATAGTACAATTCTCTGGACCCTCTAGATCCATATTTATAAAACAAAAATAAATAAATAATTGAACTTTACACTTTGGTAAACTACAAAAAGGTCACTTTTAAATGAACATAGCCAATTATAACCAAAAGCCTATAAATCCTAAATGAAAACTCAAAACTTCATGAAACTAATTTTTCTACACAAACATGCTACATTTTCTGGAAATTTGACCATAGGTGGTGCTTTAACACTCATAAATGTTAAAAATCATCATATTTCAATGGTAAATGACCTGGAATTGCCAAAAAATGATTTACGAAGTTACAACAATGTTAACACAATGTCTTGTTCCTTATGTGCTTAACCTCGATAAGTTAAGCTATATTTACATTTATAATTACACTCTTGATCCATCCCTTACACCTTAACACATCCTTAAACCTACCCATACTACCAAACCTGTCCCTAACCTTACCCGTATCCCACCTCAAAAGCAGAAAAAGTGGTTTGCAATACAATATGTACACAATAAGTACATTGCATTTATTTATTGTTATTTATAAGTGCATAGTAGTTAAGGACACCTAATATAAAGTGGGACCAAAATCTGTCTTGAAATCAGAGTAAGTACACTCTAAAAAGTGCTGGGTTAAAAAATAACCCAACCATAACCCAGCTGCTGGGTAACTATGGGACAGGACACGCGTTGGGTTGTTTTGACCCAGGTACTGGGTTAAATCATTTGACCCAAAATGCTGGGTTGTTTATTTGACCCAACCAGTGGGTCAGATTAACTGTGTTGCTGGGTTAAAAACTACCAAAATATTGGGTTATTTATTGTCTAATTGCCTTGCTACCTTTATATTTACCAATAATAATATATAAATCACAAAAGAATGTAAAATTAATATTGTTTTTCTGTAATACAGTTACACAACACAAAAATTTAATATGTAAATGTCATTTTAATGAGTTTTCATATTTCTTTTTAATACAGTTTTCAAATAGGTGCAGCTGTCACACATTTTGTCCAACCCTTAAAGACACAAATAACGGTTTTAGTAGATAAGTTTCTTTTAAACAAAACTGTAAACAAGGCACACTATATTCCTATTCTTTATGTCAACATTGCAGCAGCAGAACACTCAAAAATGAATTATTACCACATTAGAATCATTCCAAACATTGTGCCACTAAAACTAAGCCAAACAAAGAGTCCACCAGACAATTCTTACAATTTAAAACATGTTACAAGTGGCCAAAAAAAAAAACTTCACACATGAAGACTTATGTCCATCAATATGATATACTGCAAGCTGGAGAAATTCCCAGGCAACAAGTCCGTTTCAATGGCATGGCCTGGAACAATGGCGAAGGTCTAGAAATGTTGTTGTCTCATCCCAAGGCTCAAATCCACCATGTTGGTCCCCACCTGTTAATTATACGGCATTTAGTCTTGCAACATTACATTTTAAGTTAAGTGTATTTTATGAACATAAACACAGAGGCATGAAATAAATGCTCATTTTACTTCTCAACTTTTCATACAGTTGTGGTCAAAATTATTAGAACACTAGTATTTTCACAAGCTAAATAAGGTTTTAAGTCAGTGATTTCTATCTTTTGCTGTAGTGTGTCAGTAGGAAATATCGGTTTACATTTCCATTTATTTTGCCATTAATTGTGATAATCCAGTGACATTTTTGTTCTGTGCTCCACACAGGATCTGATCTCATCATCATCCAGAAGAACTGTGAAAGCGTCACCAAGATGCTCCAAGAGACATAACTGCAAAGCTACAGTACTGTTAAAAGTTTTAAGCACTTGTCTAAAAATGTCATAAAATGACGCTGTCAAAAATAATGTCATAAATAAATGTTCTTAATCAATTAACCTTGATTAACTAAATTAAATCAACATTTGGTTTGACCGTCCTTTTGTGTTTAAAGCAGCTTTTGCCCTACACTAGGTGCACTTGCACATAGTTTTTCAGGTAGCTTTGCAGGTAGGTCTCTTGAAGCATCTTGGGGACGTTGTCACAGTTCTTCTGGATTTAGTCTGTCTCAGTTTGTTCTGTTTCTTCATGTCATTCCAGACGGACTGGATGATGATGAGATCAGATCTCTGTGTGGAGGATTGGCTGTTGTGCCAATGTAAACTGATATTTCTTACTGACACACTACAGCAAAAGATAAAAAACACTGACTTAAAATAATTTTTTAGCTGGTGAAAATACAACTGTTATAATAATTTTGGCCACCACTGTGTTTATATATATATACATACACCCTTATTAGAGCAGAAAATGTAAAACAAAACTTACAGGTTGTACGTCAATGAATGGCCTCCGGGATTCCGTGGTTGTGGGTCTGAAGACCTTTTATCCAGAGTGGGCAGGACTTTGAAAGCACTTTCCCCTTTAGCATCTAAACCATAGGAATAATATGCAAACTGTGAACCATATTTTATAATCAAAACAAACTGAAACACTTTCATATGAAGATTTCTTCATTCCTTTAAATAATGCAAATTAATTCCCACCCTCATTCAACTACTGCAGGTTAAGTTTAGGTATGGGGTCAGATTCAGGGATGTAGAATATGCTCATGCAGAATAAGGCATCAGTTTGTGCTTCATAAGTACTAATTAACAGCCAATATACAAGCTAATAAGCAACTAGTTAAGTGTTACTGTACCATTGTATTTACCAGTTGAATGTGTGTCAAATACAGTTGCATATTGTTTTATAGATTGACATATTATTAGAAAAAGCTTACCTTAAGTCATGTCACCCAGCTCTGAATGCACCTCACTGAGCACTGGCAAGAATTAGGTCTGCAACTGTAGCCCAGTCTTCAAAAAGTCTGCCTCTGGATATAGCTTCCTAAAGTCTTGTGAAATCTGATCAAATCTGAAAAACAAATGTGGTTCAATAAGTTTAAGGTTTATACTGGTCTCCTAGTTTGTAATGCAACACAGGCATTCACTAAAATAGAGGAAGAAGGGGCCGTTCACATGCCGCGCCTAAAAACGCGTGAAAACGCAAGACGCGTCGCTTTCTTTCCAAAAACGCAGCTTGCTCTCCCATGGCGTCTGCCGTTGCTAAGCAAACATGTCCCGCGCCTGGAAAAAATGAGCTTCCATTATGAGCGTATAATAACGAACTACAGTGCGCAAAAAACGCGACATGTGAACGGCCACATACACCACGAGAGATTAAGTCTAACTTTACATATTGTAGCTAAGACAACATTACATTTAAGTAATAAACAATAGTACATACCAGTCATATTGTGGTTTAACATTATTAAAGTAAGGGACATAGCGTTTTAGCTAATGCAGATAAGTTACCTCAAGGAAAAAACCGCGAAAATGCTCAACATAAAACATATGGATCTATCGTTGGATTCGGCACGTCGCAAACATTTACTTGAAAAACATGCCCTTAAAAGATCAATTTTTGAATGAAATATTCTAATTTTGACAAAACATTACAAAGCAATACAGTATGCAGACAGTAAAGGAACTTACCCCCGTATTTCTGACCTACTCTTTCCATAAGGCGTTAAAATAAAGGCCATATGTATACTGTAAATTATACAAATAACACTACACACACACACACACACACACACACACACACACACACACACACACACACACACTTTATATAACAATAAAGCGATTGTTGAGGCAAAAAAGTACATCGCTAGGCTGCTTAAGTTACAACGTTCGTCATTCACGGAATAAAAATGCCAACCCCGCACAGCGACATATCAAATATTGCATTAAACAGTGAAATCAGTACGCTCTAAAACACAACTTATTAAAAATAAAGGTAAATAATTATATAATCATATTATTAATTTACCTTATAATCCTGCTTGCTGCGAGGTGTGTGACCGCCTGGCGACGAGACCAGTGAAGAATCCAGAATGTTCGATGAAGTGAAAAAAATAAACAAACCGGTTGGGTCAAAATAACCCAACCCAGGTGTTCATAGTGAAAGAACCCCTTATAGTCCATTTGACCCAGCATGATCAACCCAACTGTGTGTTTACAGTGCCTCGAACAACCCAGAATTTTGACCCAGCACAATTAACCCAGCAATGTGTTTACAAAAATAACCCAGCACTTTTTAGAGTGTAATACAGTAACTAACAAAAGTGTGCCAGGTCATAACTAACTTAACCCTCCTGTTATCCTTGGGGTCAATTTGACCCCATTCAATGTTTAACGTATGTACATATATAATTGACTTTTTTTTTTTTTTTTGCTTCAGATTGAATGACTTTTCCTAATTTAATGGGGAAAACTTGGTAAACATAAAAGTAACATGATATTATTTGTTCAATGCCCTGTACACATTTTGTCACATCGGTGTTCTTTGGGGTCAATTTGACCCCAGGTTCTTTTAGCTGTATAAAACATAAGAAATATAAAAAATTTACACACATTTGTTTTGGGTGATATTGAGGTCACTATAACATGCTATGATTTTATAATATGCACTATAATTTTATATGTTAAGTATAATAATAATAAAAAATAAAAAAAACTAACACAACCATACCTGTAGTATTGCGAGAACCACTGTCAATTGAATTGCTCTCTCAATCGAAAATGGCCTCTACGCAAAGGTTTTCTGTCAGTGAGATTTTGTCACAGGTGTTTGACAGTGAAAGTTGGGGGGTGTTTCAGAGTGTTGTTAAGTAGTCAACACAGACATAAATTACCTGACACTAACCTTTTAGCAAAAAAAATATCATATTCTAGAGGTTTTAAATTTGGGGTCAAATTGACCCCAGTGGGAAAAAGGTGTTAGCGGATTTTAGGGTAACAGGAGGGTTAAGGCTAAATAACTCTTATAGTAACCATATCAATCTAATATTTAGCCTTTGAACATCTGAAGTGGTGTTTATACTATGTTTTTGGGCACTTAATTGCATGTTAATTTCATTAAAATGAAAATGCATTATAGTGTGTATATTACATGCAATTTGTTGAACTTTAGAGTGCTTTTTGGATCATTTAATAGGACATTTTATGTTGTCTTTGAAATATGGTAATGTCATTTCTATTGAAATATGTAGGTCATGTATTTAAATATAAAGTATTTGTAGTTACACATTTATAATTATGAAGTTGCAATTTAGTACATTTGAAATATACATGAACTTTAAAGGTAATAAATAACACACTACAGTTTAAATTATAATCAAATGCATGTGCATTTTGTCATAAAGCGTGACAAAAAATTATTAAAACATGATTTCATTTAACTATTAATTTGGTATGATCACAAAGGGAGTTGTATTAACAGTGTTAAGATCCATAAAAGTAAAGTCTCTTTATGTGCACCTAAGTGGCTTTCTCTTTCATTAATTTTATCTGCAAACACAGTTTTTAAAAAACATACTTTTCAGATTTGAAGTACACTACAAGGGGTCATTCAGTACAGTTAAGCGCACTTCGTTTTGAGTATTAGTAGACAAGGCCTTTTTGGCGTTTTCCAATATGTTTGTGTGTGTGAGTTTTTGGAGAGTTCTGACTGCGCTGTGAAGTACTGCTGATTTAAATTATTTGCTTCGTTAGTTATTGTATTGCATTGTTAATAAAAAGTTTAAATATCGGCACATTGTTGTGAGAAATGAATCATGTTCCTATTGTATTGATGACGCCACAGTTTATGCCGCATTCGATTCTGTGGGCAGAGGCATATTTCATTTGAGCTGTTATGCGGAATCATATTCACACAGAATTTGTTCGCAGAGTAGAGACTGGTGCAGGGTTTGTTTTTTATCCTCCCTCTCAGTCAGTCATTAGCGTGTGTAAACTCACTTCACCCTTCACAGAGTCTAGGTGTTCTTATGCTAATCATGTTGTACAGTAGTTCATTCTCCAGGCTTCAATTAGTCGAGGGACAAACATAATTGCTTATTTGCCTTGCAGAGGCTGTCGGATGGGGCGATTGTGTTTAAGTGCTTTAGTCTGCTAATTTTACTGCCTCAGTCCTCTTCAGTTATTTCAGCTGTCAGCATGTACACATGTAAGCGTCTGCTTAAGCTCAGCGCTCGTTTGGGAGCGACATGTGTAGCCTTAGTTCACTCTGCTGTTAGTTGGTAATGATTTCTCAATGGAGGATTTGCTGCATTTTCATAAAAGGCCATTTCAAAATAGAGTGTGCAATTTCTATTGATGGATCTTGAGAGGGATAATGAAGTTTCGCTGCACAGCCAAGGTAACGTTCAGATATTGTTGTATTAGAGATGTAATTCTGAACAAACAATAAGTGACTGATTGTACACAGAAATGAATATTCTGCCAGCATTTACTGATGTTGTTCCAAACTTAATCACTTTTATTGTTCTGTAAAACACAAAAGGTAAAATTTGTAACAGTGCACTGATAGCATTTCCATAAAACTACAATCAATGAGGAATGATGCATCAGGCTTTAAAAAGAATACAAAAGACTTGCTACATTTCATGTCTTCATATCATAAATATTATAGCTTTCTGTGAAGAATGTGCTCTAGGGGTCCTATTATGCTCTTTTACAAAGTCTTTATTTTGTTTTGGGGCTGCACTAGAACATGATCTCATGCTTAGTGGTTCAAAAATGCATTATTTTTCACATAATTTACATTATTACAATAGCTTTCTCCCCAGGCTGGGACAAATGTCTCGATTAGTTCCGGGTTTGATGAAGGCCCACTTTTTATTGGTTAGCTGTCCCATTGCGTTGCGATTGGCGAACACTGTTTCAGTCCTGCCACGTCCCTTCCCAAAGCAACTGTTAGCGAAAGCTAGATTATTATTTTACAGGATTTTTACACAAGTGCCTAAAACTTTTAACAGTACTGCTTTGCTGGTAGGTTTCTTTAAGCATCTTGGAGATGTTGCCACAGTTCTTCTGGATTTAGATGATGAGATTAGACCTCTGTGTGAAGCACTGTCTGTTTTCATACTCCTTGTGTCACTGATTATTATAATTAATGGCAAAATGAACGCTTGGAAATGTAAACTGATATTTCATACTGACACACTATAGCAAATGATAGAAATAGTTAAGTTTAAACCATTAGTTGAGGCACTAGTTAGTTAGTTAAAATACTAGTGTTCTAATAATTTTGGGCACCACCGTAGCTCTGATAATTAATGTAGTGTGATAATAAGTAAAACCAAAACATACAACAAAAGGTCCATGACTCTGCACCAGAAGTGACAGACACACCAGATGAAGAGCAGTCCTCCTCCAAACGGCCAGTAATCAGCTGAATCAGCTGGGGGTAAAAAAAACAAATTTAAAACAAATTAAAAAAAAAAAAACGGAAGAAAAATACTACGAACATTCCTTTAAAAATAAATTAATGTTAGTGTGTCTTAAAGGAGAAGTCCGGTGTGATATTGACCTAAAGCAGCCCGCCGGGGGGGCACACGAGTATTGCGGGGGGGCGCGGGCCATCAGCAGAAAAATAAATATAAAAACGTAAACAGCCAAAGGACGGGAGATGGGAGATGGATTGGTGTGTGAAAGAGAAGAGAAAACCATAGATGAATTCGCACAGACCCAGGCAGGTGCTGGTCATTCAAAAGCTCAATGCAGGGCTTCAAAGTTAATATTATTTGCAACTTTGTCGCGTCCAGCAGAGATGTCACTGACACTGCGCTCCGCTGAACTGCGGCATTCTGGCGCCTCAGTCTCGGTGTACTGTACAAATCGGCATACATTCACAAATGATAACTCAGTGGCAGAGTTCAGCTCATGCAGGGGCGTAATTTCCACTTGGGGCTTTTAAAAATCCTGTTTGTGTCCTCCCACTTTCAAATGGTTTTGTAAAAGTAATGTCTTGTATTGTAGAATGCACGCTCAGCGCCACTGATTCGCGCGATAGTTAAAATGAAACCGAAAGTAAAACGCGCAAGTGCATTCAAAAGCAATTTTAATAGCCCAGTTTACAGAGCGACTCCCCAATGCGCGCAAATTAGGCTACATAAAATATCGAAGCTGTTATTAGTATGTGGGCTATAATAAGTTGTATAGTTGTCTATAACTCTGTATCATGGTGGGAAAATTCGGTCTATTTGCACTTTGAATATTGAAAGAGTAGCCTACTTTGATTATGGCTCCATTTATTGTCTACACGACTAAGAAATAACTGTGTCAATTATTTTTTGTTATTTATACTGTAGATTATTTAAAAATGCAGTGGTTGCCTCTAATTTAAATGGCTGTACTTATAATAGAGAAAATAAACATCTTGTTCATGTACTCATATTTTCATTAATTCCTGTCCCTTGCTTAAGGCGTAAAATAAATATAAAAAAGGCTTTCAGAATCAGCCCATTTGCTTGTAAAACATCTGCAATCAGAATCAGCCATGAAGAATCAAGATCGGCACATTACTAAAAATAAATTGGGTGCTCCTATATATTTTTTTGTGCTCAAACTTTTTTACGTGGTAGCACTGTAAGCCCTGCTATGCCTTAGGACAGCATGAAACCTACAAAAAATATATAAATAAATATATAACATAGAGAATTATAATAAAAACAGTTATTCTCCCTGTGCTTTTTTTATATTTCAAGTGTTGCATGTGTTTTTCTCCTGTTGCTTTTTTTTTTTTTTTTTTTTTTTTGAACTAAGAAAGCATTAATTTTTCATTACGTTTAGTAAAATCGTTTATTAGTCTTAGGTGGGATAGGTATTTTTGGGAGGTTTAAAGGGGGGCGCAACCAAAAAAGTTTGAGAACCACTGACCTAAAGTGTAATGAATCATGATACCGAGTGTGAACTTACCTTTCATAGCTCATCTCGGCTTGTCCCCTGCACTACGCAATCTGGCACTAGTTAGCCGATGCTAACAACAGGTTTTTGTTGAGGGTGCATCTGGCATCGGACTAGCCATGTAAATAAAGCACTATTTTACACCATTTACGAGGCACACAGTAGCTCCACACTTCATTGGTAGACTTCCAAGGGCCCTGACATTTAAAACGAGACGTTGAAAACTTTGAAAAAGCACTGGTAGTTTATTTACAAGAAGATTTATACAGACAATACCTTCAGGAAATTTACCGTTCGCCGCCATCTTGAATTTAGCCACGATAAGTCGAGTGACGAGCAGGAAGGAAACTAAACTACTACTTCATAAAACTCAGTAGCTTCATCGTCCGACATCCTTGCAATTGCCAACTGTCTGCACTAACTCCAGTCCAAAAGTAACGCGAGTACTCATGTGACTTAGGGTTGTAGTTTCCTTCCTGCTCGTCACTCGACTTATCGTGACTAAATTCAAGATGGCGGCGAACGGTAAATTTCCTGAAGGTATTGTCTGTATAAATCTTCTTGTAAATAAACTACCAGTGCTTTTTTCAAAGTTCTCAATGTCTCGTTTTAAATGTCAGGGCCCTTGGAAGTCTACCAATGAAGTGTGGAGCTACTGTGTGCTTTGTAAATGGTGTAAAATAGTGATTTATTTACATGGCTAGTCCGATGCCCGATGCACCCTCAGCAACAACCTGTTGTTAGCATCGGTTAACTAGCGCCATATTGCGTAGTGCAGGGGACAAGCCGAGATGAGCTATGAAAGGCAAGTTCACACTCGGTATCATGATTCATTACACTTTAGGTAAATATCACAGTGAAGCTATCTACACTGTATGATGAATAAATCTCCCTTTGAAATGGACTTTGAGATTTGTAACTTTGTAGATGTTTTTTTATTCCCAAACATACGCACCACACACTGACCAAAATTCAAAAAGTGAAAAAGCATAATAGGACCCCTACTCTGGTAATAGTCTAGTACAGTTCCTCACAGCTGGATCACTAAGTGAATGTGTTAAATTTGAACAAAGCATCACTGAATGATTCATTAAGATTCATTTAAACAATCTAACAAAAACAAATGATTCTCTCACAAACCTGACATTGCTTTTTTTTCTAATAAACTTGTACAATTTTGAGTGGATTAAAACTTTAATATACATCTGTTTTGCACCAATGAGTCCAGAAACATTGTCTACATACACAAACACAGATTCTTGGATAATGCATTGCAATCAGTTGGTCCTATTTTATAATTGCACATGTGTTCTTCTGTGATAAGTTCAGTACTCAAAGCTGTTTCTTTTATTTTTCGTTATATTGAAATTGTATTGTTACTTGATATTGATAGAACTCAACAAAAACAAACTGAAAAAAAATGTACCCTTGTCATATAAAATGTAAAGCAATGATTAAATCAAAGTAAATTAGTAAATCAAAACATGTCTTTAACACAATTGTATATTTTGTAATTTCATCCTTAATATTCTCATGCAGCATTTTATTTTATTTATTTATTTATTTTTTACCCTGAGGGTTCTTGGCTTCTAGCAGTGATTTCATGTGAATGGGACATTATAATTTATTTGTTGTTTTAATTTAATGTAAAACTTTTTGGAGAGAATCTTGAATAGGAAGCTACTGTATTTAAAGAAACATTTTCATGGTATGTCAAATTTACAATATGTTTTGCATCTTCAACAGTCAACTAGAGAACGCAGGGTTGTTCAATTTCTTGAATGTTGTCTTGATAAAGTCTTGTTTGAAAGTTAACAAAAAAGTTTTAAAAGTTTGACTTTGTCAATGTTTATCCACTGATAGACAGAAATAACAATAGATTGATATTCTTCAATGTCTCAATGACAGCAGCTTTACAGGAACCACACATTAATTTCTCTGAGCTCTGGGAGCTCTGTTAAGCAGGGCAAAGACAACTTAATGAAAAATAATAAAATCTATAGAATGTTAATATAGGATAATCTTAAATTAAATTCCATCTAGGTTAACTTAATTTGAGCAACTCGTCAGTTCTGTTGAACACATTTTTGTACATCAAATTGAAACAGCCTCTGCTTGTGATTTCTCTTTTTTTGTGATGTGTCATATAACCACAGTATTTCAGATCACATATGAAGTTAACCTTCTTGCAAGTTCTTTTGCAGTATTTTTATTTTTATTAAAATTTGAATTGTGAGTCACACTTTGGCTTCCCTGACTTCCCTAAAGAGTATTGCAGAGGGCAGCAGCAACGCAGATTCAACCGATTTGTCAAACAGCTTGTAGTTGAGACAGTAATTTTAAATCTAAAGTGTGAACGACCGGTGCTAAAATATGGGGTTTCATTACACCTTAAAGTGTTTATTGGTGTCTGTAGGGATGCCACCCAAGTCCGATGCTCTTCATGTTTCACATGGGCTTCTACATCTGAGAAAGAAATATTTAACTGGTCTAACAAAATTATGTATATTTTTTTTTTTTTACTTTTCGCCCTTTTTACCCTACCCAAATTATTTATGATGTTATTAGTGGACATTTTATTATATTGAGTTAGACTGGAAATTTCTGTCTGTTTTTTTTTTTTTTTTTTTTCTTGTTCTTGAGGTAGAATTTGGTAAATTTGCTGCTTAACCAATTAGTCCCTTTATATCTAGTCAAAACCATTTTTTCCCAACTAATTTTACATTGTGCAGACATGAACTTATGTGTGATAAACTAATGTGTGATATGACTACAGCTGCTTCTGACTCAGATTTTTTTCTAGTTGATTAATGGTTGTTAATTTAAACCATTAGTCGACTGATTGCATGCTTATATTAATTTAATTACTTAAATATATACTTGGAAGGTCTTTAATATGTAGCATATTCCAAGCTCACACAATAAAGTTTGCAGCAAGTCACCCACAAAATTAATGACTATGAACGTATCGGAATAAATAGTAAGGAGATATTTTAATTATTTATTAAAGAACTAATGTTTTCTAAATCAGTGTTGGATTCAAATATGTTGACAGTGTTGATGTGGACACAGATTACATAATTAAATATTTTTTTTGTTTGTTTTCAGTTTGAATGCTGAACGCTGAGTTTCGGTTCATTTTGGAGACTGAGATGACAGAAAACGCATCTTGTTTGTTTTCCTTATTTTACAAAAGCACATTTTGTTGATACTGTGAGTGTATACAAATAAAAGTAGACCCTTTACAGTTTTGAATGATGTATTAATCTTATCTGTATGAGCAAAAATGACAGCAGATTTCCATTGTTGTAAGGAAACAAAAGAGGGTATTTTTATCATATAATAGAGAAAATAGTTATTCTTTGAATCATTGTCATTAGTAGCATATGCATTTACCACAATCATTTCCTGAGACTCTGCATGAAAATATACCTGCCTGCTGAGTTATATATTTTATATGACATATATTGAATGGTTCAGATTTATATATGAATAAAAAGATGTGACTCCTCCTGCATGGATGAAAATGGAACCATTAATTCTCAGCGAGGCATAAATGAGCCGAACTTATTTCTGAATGTAAACTTTTAGACCAAACTTTTAGACCAAACTTTTGGTCTGTACTGTAGATATGAATTCAACTGAAAAAAACTTGTGAAAAAATATCTTTCAGGTGGTCAAATAGCAAATAGCAAATAGTGGAGCTCTGCAGCCACCTACTGGTAAAAGTGATTTTTTTACTTTTAAAACTGGATTTTCCAAAAGATGGGCAAAAATCTTACACTAAACCATGTGAAATTATCCATGTTATCCCCATGAATTAAAGTTAGAAATGTGGGTCTTTTATAAAGTGAATTTTACATAAAAAAGCAGTTTTTGTATAAAAACCAATTAAAAAAAAATATTTATTAATTTATATATATTTAAAATATATCACTAACCCACTGAAAACTGCACAAATGTAGAGTAAAAACTTTAATACACAGAAAAATATACTGTTGATGTTTGGGTCTCAAAATTAGTTGCTTTAACTTGATTGGTTTCTCAAACCTTTTAATATTGATTGCTGCATTTCTTTTGTTCACTGCAAAAAATGCCTTTCTAGCTTAGAATTCTTTTCAGCCAAAATATCTACAAATTCTTAAATCAAGAAGTATTTTCTAGACAAGTAAAAATGATTGTCTTGTTTTCAGCAAAAAAAAAAAAAGTCAAAATTAAGTGCATTTTTGCTTAAAACAAGAAAATTATTTTTACTTGTCTAGAAAATCCTTCTTGATTCAAGAATTTGTACATATTTTGGCTGGAAACAAGACAAAAAAAAATCTAAGCTAGAAAAGCATTTTTTTGCAGTGTTATATTAACAACAGTGCATTGAATAATATTTGTAGCATAAAGTGCGCATTCAAAGATGGTAATGTAGGTGAAGACATCAGGCATTGTTGTGGCTAAAGTGAAGATGCAACACTAGAGTAGAGACCTATCATTTCCTCTAAGCTCACTGTCTGTTTCCTGTTTTCAGATCAGCTACCAGAGCATCGAGTCTTCAGATCCCAGCATCAACGTTCCTGGCCCACGGCGCACTGTCTCCAAACTAAAGAATGAGACTTATCATATGTTCTCCGGGCTTCACCCTGGCACCACATACCTGGTGTCTGTTCGTGCCCGCACCGCCAAGGGCTTTGGCCAGACGGCCCTAACCGAAATCACCACCAATATCTCAGGTGAGGAAATACGCATTGCCACAAGGTATTCTGGAATATGAGAGCCATCAGGAAACCTGCAGCATTGCTGGCTTACTGCAGTGTCTCTCTGAATCTAAAGTATGTAATTATAAGTTTTCCACTAGAAGCTAGATGGGCTTTGGTTTTATCGCTGGAATGAATGTAAGATGCCTGCGAGGGACTTTTAATTGGTTCAGGATTTATTCCGACTTTATTTGGACTTCATTTAGACGTAATCGCAGCCAGGCAAAAGCTACTCTTTTGGCGAGATTGACTCTCTGAACAGCAGAAATATTGATACCAAGGTTTACCCAGGCTTAAGTCGACAAACTGAGGGGAGAACCGTGCAAACTGAAGGGAACATGGCAGATCCTTTTGGGAAATCGTTTTTCCACCAATGAACTTATAGGCTTTTGGTGAGAGTCTCTGTCTTTGCATTTTGCAGCTCAATAAACTGAAAATTAAAGAGAAGCTGATTAGTCTCACCCCTTTGATAGTTCCAACCAAACAATCAACATTATTTGGACAATGCTGTTTAAAGAGCCTCATAAAAGTAATAGTTCACCCAACAATTCTGTCCTATTGTTTGCCCGCGGCACTCCAAGCATGGTGGAACTGTCAAGCATTTATAAGCATTTAAAAAACATATTTAGGTGTTTATTTTATTACGTTTTATCTATTTTGATTACGTTACATTCAGTTTTTCCCCTCCTCATGCACTAGACACTAACTTTAGTTTTAGAAAAAACCTTTATTACTCTGAAGATTTTAAAGAAGGGTTTGTTCATATATCATTTGCCAGATTTATATAACATTTCATTCTTAATACATGGTGAGTTTTTTTCGGTTTGTTTGTTTCCTATGGTGGTTTCCACCACTGCACTGAAAAAAATGCCTTTCTTACTTAAATTCTTTTGTCTTGTTTCCAGCTGAAATATCAAAAAATTCTTAAATCAAGTAAAAATTATTTTCTTGTAATCAAAAAAAGCTTTTTTTTACTTAAAACAAGACAATACTTTTTACTTAGAAAATCCTTCTTGATTTAAGAATTTTAGAAAATTCTAAGTAAGAAAAGCATTTTTGCAGTGTGAATAAAAATAAAACAACGTAATTGCAACTTTTTATCTCACAGTTCTGACTTTTTTTTCTAGATGTGATATAAACTTGCCATTCTGTGTTATAAAGTCAAAAATGCAGGATTTAAACTAAAAAATAAGTCAGAACACAATTCTGAGTTTATTTCTCAGAACTGCAACTTAATGTCTCACAATTTAGATTTTTTTTTTTTTCGCAAGTACATATTTCTCAATTCTGACTTTATTTCTCAGAATTGTAAATGTATTTATCAGAAATGCAACTTATAACTATAGAAATGCAAATAAATCTTTATAGCTCACAATTCTGGCTTTTTTCTTGCAATTGTTCATAATGTTTAGTTTTTCTTATTTTGTCGCGGAAACAGGCTTCCATAATTTTCTGACTTCTAGAGTTATAAAAACAGATACAAAATTCTCCCTTGTTGTCAAAAAAAAAATAAAAATAAACATGACTCTGTTCAGGTTTCTGTTCTAAAAATGCATGCAAATAATGGCATATTCATATTCAACTTTTTTAAAAAATAAGTGTTTGTGCCTGACTTTTTGTTATAATTAAATGCTGCAGTTGTTATAATTAAATGCTGCAGCTTTTTATTTTATTTATTTTATAACTGTTTCTTTAAATATCTTCACACACACGCAATAATCCAGCTGTACTATGAGTGAAACTTTTCTTTGTTTTTATTTGTGTGTGTTTCTTTTGAGCTTTGCTCCGTCAATTGTATCATCCCTCAATCCTCAGATCTAACACTAGCACTGTGATGGCAGCCCTTGTTCTTTCTACTCTAGATTTTCTGCTTGTTTTGGTATGCTGAAGGCTGAGACATTGACCCGTTTCCCTGTACCGGCTCACTAATTGACTTCCGATAATAAGCAGGAATGGGAGCAGAAGCTCTGTTCTACGCTCTACCCTCAAGAGACTTTATAAAGGACTGTGGATCGCTGTCATCCGCCTCCATTACTGTGTTTCATCGCCCTTGTGTGGCGCGCTCTGTCTGGGGCGGGTTTTGTTCTCTGTGGAGCAAGGGATTCAAGTCGATGGAAAACCAAGACTAATTTGAAAGATTTGTGTGTGTTACAGTTGCTGGGTGGTTAGGGCATTTTTTTTAAAGAACAGATCAAAAATTAAACTTCTGTCATTATTTACTCATCCTCATGTCATTCTAAAGCTTTATTTTAAGTCCCTGTTTACTGATGATATTTCCCTCCAGTGAGCTGTTAACTGCAACTGAATCATAGAGTCAAACTCACTGACTGAGTGACTGAGTGAGTCAGTAAGTTGAATGATTTAAAAATAAATCATTGTGGACTAGCACAAAAGAATGACTGGTTCGCAAGTTAAGTTCTCAAGTATCTCAAGCAGTAATTATGCTCTCTTCTTAATCACATCTAAAACAGATCAGAAATTGTTTGTTCTTGCGTTTTCCTCACAGCGCCTGCGTTTGATTATGAAGACGTCCCCACTCCACTGAGTGAATCTGAGAGCACCATAACAGTCCTCCTGCGTCCAGCCTTGGGGAGAGGAGCACCTGTTAGGTAATAACCCCAATACAATACAGTTGAGGTCAAAAGTTTACATCCCCCTGGCTCAGTTATACTAACTAAACTGCCTGCTTCTTCTGAAAAAAATCCTTCAGGTCCCACATTTATTTATTTATTTATTTTTTTGCGTATGATCTGTATGATTTTGAGATATATCTTTTCACACTGAGGACAACTAAGTGGCTCATATGCAACTATTGCAGAAGGTTAAAATGCTCACTGATGCTCCAGAAGAAAACACAATGCATTAAGAGCCAGACTTTTGAACAGAATCGAGATGTGTACCTTGATCTTATAATGTATATATAAATATTATTATTATTGTCCTTTAGAGACTACAAAAGATAGTTACATGACAAAATAAGTTACATTTTTTTACCCTGATCTTTAAATTCAAAAAAGTTTTCACCCCCTGGCTCTTAATGCATGGTTTTTCCTTCTGGAGCATCAGTGAGCCATTAAACCTTGCATATAAGTCCCTCAGTTGTCCTCAGTGTGAAAAGATGGATCTCAAAAACATACAGTCATTGTTGGAAAGGGTTCAAATACACAAAAATGCTGAAAAACCAAAGAATTTGTGGAACCAGAAGGATTTTTCTGAAGAACAGCAGGCAGATTAACTGTTCAGGACAAACAAGGGCCTCATGAACAACTATCACTAAATAAAAAACACAGCTGTGGATCATTCAGGTAACAACACAGTATTAAGAATCAAGGGGGTGTAAACTTTTGAACGGAATCATTTTTATAAATGCAACTATTATTTTCTTTTGCGGACTATATGTAAACATCTTTAATGTGAAATATCTTATTCAGGTCAGTACTAAATAAACAATAACATGCATTTTGTATGATTCCTTTTATTTTGCTAAAATAAATAACATTTAGCAGATTCTCAAAGGAAGAGGTAAACTTTTGACCTCAACTGTATATCAAATAATTTAAAAACAGTTCAGTGTGTAAAGTCTGCTCCATCTTCCTGTACAGTACCTATCACGTGGTTGTGGTAGAGGAGGACGGCTCCAGACAGGTGAGGCGGAGGGAGTTGGGTCACATTGAGTGTTTCCCTGCTCCTTCCTCCCATGGGGAGAGTCCAGGAGGAGGAGGAGGAGGAGGAGGAGGAGGAGGAGGAGGAGGAGGAGGAGGGGCAAGTGGTGCCCCGCCTCATTACTACACAGCTGAACTCACACCCAGCAGCTTACCCGAGGCTACACCATTCACCGTAGGGGACAACCACACCTACAACGGCTACTGGAACACACCTTTGGACCCCGGCAAGAACTATCTCATCTACTTCCAGGCCTCCAGTAACTTCAGAGGGGTGAGTGATCACTTGTTAGTACAAGTTTTCTTGGATAAAATTTGGAAAGAGAAGCCAATGAGAAGGAGCAAGACGATAGAAGTATTCCATAAATGTAACTGTTAGATTGATTGATTGATTGATTGATTGATTGATTGATTGATTGATTGATTGATTGGATGAATTAATGAATGAATGAATGAACGATTGAACGATTGGTTGGTTGATTGATTGATTGATTGATTGATTGATTGATTGATTGATTGATTGATTGATTGATTGATTGATTGATTGATTGATTGATTGATTGATTGGATGAATTAATGAATGAATGAATGAACGATTGAACGATTGGTTGGTTGATTGATTGATTGATTGATTGATTGATTGATTGATTGAGGAAAGTCTTAATATGCCCTACAATTTGGGCCAAACAATAATCCAAATATTGTATACTGTTATGAAGAGAGAAGGCAGTGTCTTTTAAGCATATTACCACTGAATAATACATTGTTGCTAACCACCCAATCGGATAATATGTATTTACATTTTTATTAGCAAGCATACTAGACTTGTCTAATCTTTGATCTTCTATCTTGAAATCTACATTGGGGAAGAATCAAAGGCATATGCAGTCAGTAATAACTTTGTGAACCCTCTGAAAGTCTATTTTTTCTGTATTTGCTTGCAAATGTCTGATGTAAGACGTAATGACTTACCTTATAGCACAAAACAGCTGTACTGTCAACCTACAACTTTTTCGAAAGCTATTTGGAGTCAAAAAGGCAAATGATCCCAATAGATTTTGCAGGAGTTTACAACACAAGACAGAGATTTACAAAGCTGGAAAAAGCTATGAATGCATTGCTGTTTTCGTGAACCCACATTACAATACACTGTCTACAAATGTAGAATATTTTGGACTGTTGCTACTCTCTCTTTGAACGGGAATCCAAAGATCACTGTCAGATCACAGTGCACAACCCTGAAAGCTCCCAATGATAAGAGCAAAAACCCTTCAGAAATCTCAACAAACAGAATTAATTTAAATTAATGGAACCCAATGCTGTTTAAGAATGAGGAATTTATTACAATTTCCCAAGACCACCTGAATGTTTCAAAGAACTTCTAGGAAAATATTCTGTGGACAGCTGAGCATTGAAAAAAAAAAAAAAAAAAAAAAAAAAAAAACACTTTGCTTTGAGAAAAAAAAAATGCAACAACAAAAACCTCTTTCCAACTGTGAGGCATGTTGGATGAAGCTCTGTGGTTTGTTGTGGCTTCACTGCCTCAAGGCCTGGACACTTTTCAATATTTTAGGCAACAATGAATTCAAAAAGTGCCAAAACTTTTACAGCAAAATGTGTCACAAGTTAATGGCTTTGGAGAGTGATGCAACGACCCAAAACACAGAAGTAAATCAACTAGAAAATATGTCCTGTGATGCTGTGACATAATTGAAAGAGGGCTGTACTAACAAGACAACCCAGAAATATT
>NC_133377.1:20480950-20547572 GCF_049309525.1 Garra rufa
CAGTTGTTTTGTTTGCTTTGCCACATCAAGAATATGCCAACTTCCATGCATTCATTACAATTACCCTGTGGTTTCTATCAATGACTGAACATTCATCATCTTGTTAAGGAGTGCAAAGAGTGAACCTTTGACAATATTTTGACTATTTAATAAGATCCATTTGATCTGAATCACATAAGTTGTATCTGATTCTATGGGTAGAAAGATGTAGAGGTGCTGAAGGTTAATCGGTTCATTTTGAAAGAGCTTTAAAGGTTATATAGGTCATCTTCTTCTTTAGTGTGCTTTCAGAACTGGTCTTATTAAGGTCTATTCAGCTCTTGAACTCTTGGCAAGGCAACATATAATATCCTCTTGAATTCATCTCGCTGTTTGAGACTAGACTAATGGTTAATTCCTGGTATTCTCATCAGATCATTTTCCATTTCATTTTCTCACTTGAGACATCAGCACAAGAACCCATCTCAGACATCCCAACTCCCTCAGGATTTTTGGAAGTCTCCTGCATATAGAAAGCAGCTCCTTAATGCCCACAAATTATATAGAATATCCTGGAAACCAAGCGAGCAAGATTGAAGCCCTGTTTCCACCTGGTATTAAGATGTGTTTCATCGAACCACTCAGAAGTCGTCAATCAAAACATGCATTACTGTTTCCATCTGGGGATAAGAAGTGAATCTCATGTGACCACTTGCTTTACAATTTTAAGACACCCCCTTTTTATTTAACATCACTTTAGTGGAACTGCCAAGTGTGAGCAATTAGAAAGAGAAATTAGTTTACAGTTTTAGATCCATCCATCAATTGATCACCTTGATTAGCTGGTTCAGGTTTGTTTATTTAGGGATTGGAGCTACACTCTTCAGGTCAGTGGGTCTCCAGGAAAAAAGTTGAAGCCATCTAGCCTAGCATATACACATTCATGTACAGATTCAAAAGCAACAAAATGTGCTGAAATGAAAAAGGTGCACCTGGCAAATGCTTAGGAACATCTGAGATGTCTAGGAAAGGAAAGTCCAATCCTAATACTGGAGGGACAGATCCCTGCAATGTTTATCTCCAACACACCTGCCTGAAAGTTTCCAGTGGTCCTGGAGGCCTTTATTAGAAACATCTGAGAAATCTAGGACAAAGGATGTCCAATTCTACTCCTGGAAGAGCACTTATCATGCAAAGTTTACCATCAACACACCTGTCTGGAAGGTTCCAGTGGGCCTGAAGGCCTTTATTAGTTGGCTCAGATGTGTTTGATTTGCGTTAGAGCTGAACTTAGCTGAAAAGTGGGTCTAAAGGGGCAAAGTTGAAGACCTCCGGTCTCAAATCTATTTTGAGGATGTCAAATTCTACTCCTGGAAGAGCACTTATCATGCAAAGTTTACCATCAACACACCTGTCTGGAAGATTCCAGTGGGCCTGAAGACCTTTATTTTTTTTTGGCTCAGGTGTGTTTGATTTGTGTTGGACCTGAACTTGGCTGAAAAGTGGGTCTAAAGGAGCAAAGTTGAAGACCTCTTGTCTTAAATCTATTTAGAAGAAACAAAAAATGTGCTGAAATCAAAAATATGCACCCAACAAATGCTTAGGAGCATTTGAGGACAGGGAAGTCAAACCCTGATACTGGAGGGACAGATCCCTGCAATGTTTATCTCCAACACACCTGCCTGAAAGTTTCCAGTGGTCCTGGAGGCCTTTATTAAAAACATCTGAGAAATCTAGGACAAAGGATGTCCAATCCTGCTCCTGGAAGAGCACTTTCCTGCAAAGTTTACCATCAACACACCTGTCTGGAAGATTCCAGTTGGCCTGAAGACCTTTATTTGTTGGTTCAGGTGTGTTTGGTTTGCATTGGAGCTGGACTTAGCTGAAAAGTGTGTCTGAAGGGACAAAGTTGAAGACCTCCAGTCTCAAATCTATTTAGAAGCAACAAAAATGTGCTGAAATAAAAAAAGATGCACCTGACAAATGCTTAGGAACATCTGATATGTCTAGGACAGGGATGTCCAATCCTGCTTCTGGAGGGTCAGTTTACCTCTAATACACCTGTTTGAAAAAATCTAGTGGCCCTGAAGACCTTGATTAGCTGGTTCAGATGTGTTTAATTAGGGCAAGACCTAAACTCTTTGCTTAACACACCAAAACCAGTTCTTCATTATCAGTTATCTTTGATGTTGAGCGGAGAATTGGAAGATGGCAGACAAGGAAATTATATACAGTGATAAATTATGTATGCTTATAGAATTAATGAGAATAAATAACTAGCGCTGTAGATATAATCTGCTACTGTAACAACCTTGAAAAGCTATTTGAGGACATGATTCATTTGAACACAACATAACATCCTATTTACTTCTATTAGGATGCCGCTTATTTAGTTGTTTGATGTATTGAGGTGATATGCAGAGATCCAGACTGCGGTACATGAACGTTCCACTGCAAGCATAATAGAGAGAAGCATTTGATCATCAATTGTCATTTTAATGAGGCCTGTGGAGTTGTATTCTGTCTCCTTGTCATGAAAATTACTCTGTAGTGTCCCTGAAGTAAAAAAGGATTTTGAGAACAAGACAAACACAGTTTGTTTGACTCATGTTGGCTGGCTGTCTCATAGTTACAAACAAAACAAAGGTACCATTGTATCCAATAATGGGATTGTGTTGAAAATCCTTCCTCTAATCGGAAGTAATGAATACATAATAGGCCATAGACAGTAGCATCAACCACTCAACGCTGTCTGACACTCACCACTCAAAGTGAGTTTATTCTAGCACAAGATTCATTCAGGTTATTGTTTGTCTGACCCACACGCATTTCCATCTTAATCAGTCTAAATAAATCTTTTTAACATTAGCGACGCTGAATGCTCGCCTGTGCTGTTGCTTATTATTTTGACAATTATTTGTGATAATTAGGTGCAGGTTCGCTTTATTAGACTTGCACTGATTTTAAACAGTAATTACTCTGAGTAAAGTGGCTTAATGCAGTTCAATAGGCGTATGCGTTGGGTTTTAGAATAGACAAACACATTTTAGAATAAAACTGAATTTATTAGGCTAGACAAGCTTCACTATTACGGTTGCTACAATTAGTTAATCCCACTAATAAGTTTTAAACTTCACTATGTATCTCATCCTGTATTGTTTGCGCTGACTTGAGAGGACCTTAAATCACACAGCAACTTTTGCACACCACTGACATTTTCTTCAGTGAATTATGAATGCAGAGGCTGTTCCCTCCCATTCACATTCCCACGGACACATAAAAGTCAATCACATTTGTGGGTGTGACAGACAGACACATTTTCTCTCTGAATATTGACCATATTGAATGGTGGGAAATTGCTGGGCATTACCGTCCTTAACAGCCACTTGTAAAGCAGCGCTGAGCGTGACCTGCATATCATATCATATATCATCTGACAGCGATTAATTTCAGCGCTGCCCCTCAGTGCCCCACTACCTCGACAGAGGACTGCCGAACACATGTTTTAATGACATGTTAAAATACGGTGGTAAATATGTCACATCTGCCCCGGTGAAAGAGAGGAGAAAGCAACTCGTTGCTGGTTTTCAATTTAAAAGGCAATTTACCGGCATTTTGGGTGAGAAAGGTCTTGACTCCAATCTAGGTAGATGAATTTGCATAATTGCCACATAAAGGCACAATTTGCACCTGTAAATCTTAATTTGATAATATGTCTTTGTAGCTCACCCTGTGTGTGTGTGTGTGTGTGTGTGTGTGTGTGTGTGTGTGTGTGTGTGTGTGTGTACCTGGTATTCATCACGTTGTGGGGACCAAATGTCCGCACAAGGATAGGAATACCAGTAGATTTTGACCTTGTGGGGACATTTCTCAGGTCCCCATGAGGAAACAGGCTTATAAATCATGCACAATGAGTTTTTTTGAGTAAGTAAAAGTGTGCACAATCTCCTGTGAGGGCTAGGTTTAGGTGTAGGGTAGGTGTAGGGCGATAGAAAGTACGGTTTGTACAGTATAAAAACCATTACGCCTATGGAATGTCCCCATAAAACATGTAAACCCAACATGTGTGTGTGTGTGTGTGTGTGTGTGTGTGTGTGTGTGTGTGTGTGTGTGTGTGTGTGTGTGTGTGTGTGTGAAAGTATTAAGGAACACTCCACTTTTTTTGGAAATAGGTGCATTCTCCAACTCCCCCCGAGTTAATAAGTTGAGTTTTACCGTTTTGAAATCCATTCAGCCGCTCTCCTGTTCTGGCGATATCACTTTTAGCAAAGCTTAGCATAGATCAGTGATTCTCAACTCCAGTCCTCGGGGCCCACTGCTCTGCACATTTTGTATGTTTCTGAATCTGACACACTCAGTTAAGTTCATGGATATTTCTCCTAACGAGCTGATTATCTGAATCAGGTGTGTTAAATGAAGGAGACATACAAAATGTGCAGAGCAGTGGGCCTCGAGGACTGGAGTTGAGAATCACTGGCATAGATCATTGAATCCTATAGACCAATAGCATTGCGTTCAAAAATGACCAACGAGTTTCGATATTTGTCCTATTTAAAACTTGACTCTTCTGTAGTTATATTACTTACTAAGTAAGGCGGAAAATTTAAAGCTGCGATTTTCTAGGCAGATAAGATTAGGAACAATACTCCCATTCCGGCGTAATAGTCAAGGAAGTTTGCTGCCGTAACATGGCCGAAGCAGGCGCAGTAATATCACGCAGCACATCGCAGCACAACGTGACCAACTGCATGCACAGGGAGCGTTCCTCGTTGGAAGTTACCTAGCTGGGAACTAATTTCAGGCGCTACGTGATATTACTGCACCTGCTGCGTCCATATTATACTTGACTATTACACCGGAATGGGAGTGTAGTTCCTAATCTTATCGGCCTAGAAAATTGCATCTTTACATTTCCGCCGGTCTTAGTACACGATATAACTGCAGAAGAGTCAAGTTTTAAATAGGACAAATACCTAAACTCATTGGTTATTTTTGATCTATGCTAAGCTAAGCTAAAAGTGATATCGCCAGAACAGGAGAACGGCTGAATGGATTTCAAAACGGTAAAACTCAACTTATTAACTCGGGGGGAGTTGGAGAATGCGCCTATTTCCAAAAACAGTGGAGTGTTCCTGTAAAATCATAGTTGCAAATGTTGTACTTTAGGGCTATAACAGCTTTTCTCCATAGTATCCAAGGGATAGCTCAACAAAAATGAAAATTCTGTCATTAATTACTCACCCTAATGTTGTTCCAAAACCATAAGACTTTTGTTCATCTTCAGGACACAAATTAAGATATTTTTGATGAAATCTGAGAGCTTTCTTACCCTGCATAGGCAGCAATGCAAATACTACGTTCAAGGGCCAGAAAGGTAGTAAGAACATTGGTAAAATACAGATTACAAAAAGCACCATTATACATTGTTAATGTTGTTTTGTTTTCTTTTTTTTTTTTCATTTTTTTTTTTTTTTGTGAAATGTTTAAGCTGAATGTTTGTCTACTGTTTTTTAAATATTAAAAACTTACCACTTGTAACTTGTAACTCATAATGCTTGCAGAATGAAAATAAATGATTTTTTTTTTTGCATATACAATAAAAAAAAAAAAAAAAAAAAAACATAAATTATTTTTTTTAATGTGTTTTGGCCAGTCATTTACACAACAATGCTAACTTTGGGGCCTGTGCTATTTTTTGAAATCAGGTTTGCTGTTATCATCTCTGTGTAAACTATAACAATGTTAATTTGTTACATAGACATGCACAAGTTACTGACCTAGCAAAACAAGTCAAAATTAAGTGAGTTTTTGTTTAAAACAAGCAAAATAATCTGCCAATTGGGTAAGAAAAATAATCTTGTTTTCTGCTTGAAATAAGATTATTTTACTTACCCCATTGGCAGATTATTTTGCTTATTCTAAGCAAAAATCACTTAATTTTGACTTGTTTTTACTGAAAGCAAGAGAATAATTTTTACTTGTCTAGAAAATCCTCCCTGATTTAAGAAATTTTAGATATTTTGGCTGGAAACAAGACAAAAAATCTAAGTAAGAAAATCATTTTTTTGCAGTGTGAAAACAGGTTTGCTGTTATCATCTCTGTTTAAACTATACAAATGTTAATTTGTTACATAGACATGCACAAGTTACTGACCTAGCATGCATTCTACAGTATTTTAGCCATTTTCTCAGATCCCTGAAAATGCAAATAATTAACTTTTCCATTTTGTGGTACATCATGGTGTAAATGTACCCATAAAACATATTTAATGTTACAGCTGAGTTAGTAGAGTAGTGAAATACCGTATGTACCCTTTAGGAATTATCTTTTAGGGGTAAATAAGATACAAAAAGGTCTGGCAGTGTTTCTTGTGAGAAAAGCTGCTTGTACTTTGCTGATTAGTTAAAGCATTCCAAATATGTCACTTATGTTTTATTTATTTTGGATGCAGGCTTAGGGGGCGACATATGTAGACTGTAGATAGCATAGCAACTCACTAGTGTTTGGACCGAGCCTTCATGTCCAACTGATGTTCTCATTTATTTGCTAGTGAATGTCATCAAAGGCATTTCTATTTAATTCTGTCTGCTAGTGGGATCTCTAGTCAGATATTCACATAAATCACACACGCTATGTTCTCACCCTCAGATAGAGCCCTGATAACTTGTATCCATTCTCTGTTTTATCCTCAGGAGACGAGGATCAACTGCATTCGGATCGCTCGTAAAGGTAATTCATTCTTTATCTGCACTGTTTACACGCTTGAGGGCATGTCTCATTGACAGCGCAAATACATCAACGCTAACCAAATGTCCCTGTTGCGGACTCACTCACACTCTGGCAAGAGATGAATGCGTATTTGTTACCTTAATATGGCACTTTCTCAAAACGCAAGTGGGGATGGTTGGGCACAATCCACTTACTATTATAATTCAAATATTACAAAATCACATCTCATTCAAGTTTGCATAGTGATCCAACATAGAAACCGACCGACAAACAAAAAAAATAGATAAAGCTAAAAGGAAGGAGGAGGAAACAGATTGAAGAACACAGGCTTTATTCCAAAAACTAGTGATCTGCCTACTCACACATTTTGAAGCAGAGGTGTCCAATCCTGTTCACCATTAGACAGTCATGCTGCCTCAGAAGTCTGTTTGAAATCAGTTTCAGGAGGTAGATTGAAACGCAAACACTGCCTGTGAATTTATTGGATTATAGTGCAGCAAGACAAGTCCGATGTTTACGCTTTCAGATGCATTCACTCTTTGTGTAGGCCTACATCATAGGAATGAAGAAATACTGTCATAAACTGAATCCTACCTGTCACAAAAGTACCCCCAAATAATTTTTTTTTTTTTTTCTTCCCTGTGTTGTAAATAACTCCAAATATAGTTCACTACAAAATAAATATTTAAAGGCCGAGACACACCAAGACGACTTCAAAGAACTCAAGCCGACGGTGTTGTCGCCTCGCGTCTGGACCAAAAATCTGCACCTGAACTCTAACATGTGCATTCTCTGCTTGCGTAAAATGAATTAACAGTCTATATCAGCAGCTATCAATAGTATTTATTCCTCAATAATGGTCTTAATGTCAAATACATTAAAGATTTGCAAACAGGCTGTCAATTCGTTCAGTTATAAGATGTTTCCTCCCAAAAGGAGTTTATTCAACACACTGAAGCCTTTCTTCAATTGACATCCAAAAAAAATGGAGGGAAAAAATAATTCACTCTTTCCTGGGAATTTGATTGACAGGCGATCTGACCAACCATAAGGCCATTTAGTCTGTTTAATACAGGGGTTCCCAAACTTTTCCATTCACAACCACCTAGACAAGTATAACCTATTTTAAGTCCCACCAAAATATTCGAGATAAAAAATAAAAAAAAAACAGTTGACATTACTAAGCTTAAAGGGGTCCTATTATTCTCTTTTACAAAGTCATTATTTTGTTTTGGGGGTGCTCTAGAACATTCTCTCATGCTTGGTGGTTTGAAAAACGCATTATTTTTCACATAATTTACATTATTACAATAGCTTTCTCCCGAGCCTGGCACAAATGGCTCGATTAGTTCCGGGTTTGATGAAGGTCCGCCTTCCGAAAAATTAAATGTGTTGTGATTGGTTGGCAGTCCCACTGTGTTGCAATTTTGCTTAGATGCCATTTCAGTCCTGCCACGGCCCTTTCCAAAGCAGCAAGTCCTGTGTGCAACTGTTAGCGCAAGATAGATTAAAGTGATTCTTACATTTTTAGTATGGATATTTTTCTTACAAAAACACATCAAATCGCTAAAGGAGGCTTTTACTGACCCCTCTGGAGCCATGTGGAGCACCTTTTATTATAGATCGACTTGTTTTGAACTGATGGAGAAACCTCAGTACCATTATATATGTGACGATGATAACAGAATGAACATAATTTTATCCACTTTAGTTATAATGCATTACATATCAAATAGTTTTTTTATCTTTTGGTTTCATCTTGACATTGTTCCCTCTTGCACAAGATCTAAACAGTATAATTACTGTCTTATGAGTGGTCTTTAAAGTGACAAAAACAAAGCCTTTTAAACATCCAAAAAGCTTTATAACGTGGTCATAAGATTTATAAGTGGTTTTTGTCTGCTTTAAGTGAAGTAACAAAAGTCTTCTTTTAAACAGTCATACACTGTGCTTCACAATGCCATAGACAAACCTTTTATGTCTGAATGGTTCCATAAAGAACAACTGAAGAACTTTTCTATTTCGCGAAGGAAGGTTCTTCAGATTATAAAAAGGTAAGAAAATGATGGTTCTTTAAAGAACCTTTGACTGAATGGTTCTTTGTGGAACACAAAAATGGTTCTTCTATGGCATTGCTGTGAAAAACCTTTTAAAGCACCTTTATTTTTAAGAGTGTATGATAACATTTCATCTGATTTAAACATTTTTACAGCAAATAGGTAAGTATTATTACTGTTGTGACAATTATTTATGAGGTGATACAACATATTCTACATTATAAATGCAGGCTTCATGAAAAGTGTTACTGAAACCTCATTTTGAGTAGGTTTTGCAAGTGTGCATATGATGCAGAAATGTTTTGTAGGAAGGCTTTGAAAGTGTCTGACCTCTTGCTCTTATGCGAGGAAATGAAAAAAAACAGCTAAATGTAGAAAATGTCAAAATGCTACTGAGTAAAAATAAGATTCAAGCTTTTGTTCGAGGCTGTTAGTGGTTGAGTGAGTGGCTATTTCATGAAAGTAGTAATTACTTCATTATTTTCATAATTAGCTTGCAAGTTCATCTTCATAAAGCTATTACAGAATTGAAGTACATGCTGCAGAAATATTGTGTGCTGCTACTACTGAACATACTGTACTATCTTGCCGCAGCCCACCAGCAGAATGTCCCTTTATCCTCCTTGTTTTATCCGTCATATTCTATTATTTAGGTATTTATTTCATCAATGATATTGTAATTAATGTCCCTACAGCAGATGGCATAATGATGCACTTCCATCCCTGTGATTTTTCAAATGGCAATTTCTGCTTTTGGAAGCACCGCAGGGGCTTAAATTAATCGAGAGAGAGATTTCATGCTGTTCTCTGGAGCTGTTTGGAAATTGACTGCATTTACAGAGAGAGAAAATGGAGACGCAGAGACCCACAAAACCGGAGGAGCATGTTCAAAATGGCTGCCAGTTTCAGTTCGTGACGTTCTCGCTTAAGTTTGCGACCAGTAGGCGCAGCTGTCATCAGTGGACTCTCAAGCGGTTGAACGCAGAGCTCGCTGAAATGTTCCCAGATCTAGTTCTGTATGTGCAGGCAGTTTCATCCCGAACTGAATAGAATAAAAAAAATAACTGTTGCTGTTGCCAAACCTGTTTGGAACGAGAAGTGCAACTCCTCAGAGTGGGCAAACTTTCTAAAATGTGTTGAATTTAAGACACTAGATTGTCTGGACTGCACGTTCCAGCCTGTACCCATATCATTTTAGAGCCGAAATGATGTTTTGGGCTAAATCTGTGCTATTTTCAAGGAACAGGAAGCCCATGTGGCATAATACTATTTGGGAAAGGAGACAAAATTGTCTGTAAAAAGTTGGTTTTCAAACTTCCATCCAGTATGCTCAGCTTTGGGAGATGGACCTTTGATAATTTAACCAGAAACGGCCACCCGTGCTTCGCTGACCTGACCCCAATTTGCCAAAGACCCGGTCTGCCCTCACTCCAAGGGCACCCTGGGTTGAGCTTCTCCCCCTGTGGCTCGTTCATGTCCTGCTTGATGCTGATAAACTGTTTCTTCATCTCCCTCCAACCACTGCGATACCTTTAGCAGATTAACATACAGCCGTCATTGCCAGCATTACCTGGCCTCTGTTCTAATCTTCTAATGCTCATCTGCTGCTTGAGATAATATGCTGTGCTGGAGTATTAGGGCTTCGACTGGGCAAATTATATCTCAATATTTTCGGCATTTTGATAATATTTAAATATATGCCTGAATTAAAATGTATTTGCTTAGAAATTGCTTGAAATGATATATATGTGACCCTGGACCACAAAACCAGTCGTAAGTAGCACATTGTAAGGGTCAAAATTATATATATATATATTTTTATTTTATGCCAAAAAACATTTGGATGTTAAGTAAAGATCATGTTCTATTAAGATATGTATGCAAATATCCTACTGTAAATATATCAAAACTCAATTTTTGATTAGTAATATGCATTGCTAAGAACTTAATTTGGACAACTTTAAAGGCGATTTTCTCAATATTTAGATTTTTTTGCACCCTCAGATTCCAGATTTTCAAATAGTTGTATAGTCTGTAAGATAATTTTATGTTTTTGAAAGAAGTCTCTTATATGCACCAAGGCTGCATTCATTTGATTTGAATAAATGAATGAATACATAAATACATAATTTTGCAATTTAAAATTACTGTTTTCTATTTTAATTATATGTTAAAATGTAATTTATTCCTGTGATCAAAGCTGATTTTTTAGCATCATTACTTCAGTATTCGGTATCACATGATCCTTCAGAAATCGTTAATTACTGTCAATTTAATGCATCCTTGCTAAATAAAAATAATAATAATTAAAAAAAAAAAATAAATAAATAAATAAATAAAACTTGATCCTAAACCTTTGAATGGTAGTGTATCATGCAAGAAATAATATACAGTAAAGTGTAGTTAAAAATAATCATAACACAATGAACACACACCACACACACACACAAATAAATATCTTATATTTCACACAGCCTAAACACATGCATTATGTTCTTATTTATAGTCGCACAGTGTAAAATCCAACAGCTATTCTAACAGACACTTTTTATTTAACTTGACTTAATGTCTTACTCATTTAATGATTACTCAGAAAACCCTGTTTAAGATGAATTAATTGGTTTAAGTTCCGTTTTGTCAAGGAAAAAAAAAAGTTTTTGAGGCAGGGCAATTCTTAATTAATTTTCTCCACTTCTGCAGTATCTTTCTCTAGTTGCATTCACTCATTTCCCAAAGTCATCTTGAATGAATTGTCAATACAACTGGAACATTTGAGAGAACATCACATAAGCTGACTTGATAAATTGATGTTGATTTTCCTAAAATGTTTTTGTTTGACTCCACAATTATAGTGATAGTGCAGCATAAAATCACAGTTATTTGGTTTCAAGGGAGGGGATATAATAAATAGGTTGCTTTTAAAGGGGAACCTAACTTCTAACTAAATCATTAACGTCTCATGCGATTCGCGCCGGAATTGACGTCATAGGCTGTCGCCGGCAAACATTGTTGTAGTTTTTCATGCAAGCTTCAGACACGGGTCACGAAGCTGACGTTCCCCCATAGCGACCCCTAGAGGACACAGTTTGATGTTCCCTCAAAAGTGAACTAAAACTTTTTCATGTAAATTATTGATCTTTTACAATTGTATTGCTAACATTTGTCATAAACATTTTAATAACCCTTCAATGCTTGTGACAATAACTTGCAATAGACCATGCAACATTCAGCATGCAAAACACAACAAAAGTAGCAATTACATTATTATTATTATTATTATTATTATTATTATTATTATAAATTACAACAAAAATATTGTACTAGCTTTTATTTGTTTTTCATGCTACTACTGAAACAAGACAGCAAATACAATTGGCAAAAAGAAAGAAATAAGAAAGAGTAACACTTTAGTATAGGGCCCGATTCACACTGCTAACTAGTTGCTTATTAGCATGCATATTACTAGCATATTGACTGTTTATTAGTACATATAAAGCAGATATTCTGCATGACCCTATTCTACATCCTAATCTTTATCAATACCTAAATTTAACAACTGCCTTACTATTAATAAGCAGCAAATTAGGAGTTTATTGAAGCAAAAGTCATAGTTTTAATGGTTTGTTAATATCAAAAATTGGACCTAAAAAGAAAAAGAAAACTGCATAATTTATTAATGCCGCAATGCATTCTGGGAGTTAGTAATTCTAGCTATACTAAGTAGCTATACTAAGTCAAGTCAAATCTCAATTAGGTTCTCTTTACAGTACACTCTGTACTAACTAAGCATTTGTCAGTACAACTGATTAGATTTTATAGTGCATTTTCATTCATTCGCTGTTTGCCATTCCCCTCTTAGAGGGCTGTAAGGAACCTAACTTCTAACTAAATCATTAATGTCTTTTGCGAGTCGCGCCGGAAGTGACGTCATAGGTTGTCGCCGGCCATAATTGTTGTAGTTTTTAATGCAAGCTTCAGACACGGGTCACGGAGATGACATTCCCCCCATAGCGACCCCTAGATGACACAGTTTGATGTTGATTATTGATCTTTTACAATTGTATTGCTAACATTTGTCATAAACATCTTTTAATAATCATTCAATGCTTGTGACAGTTTCTTGCAATAGACCTTGCAACATTCAGCAACTAAAACAAGACAGCAAATAAAATTGGCAAAATGAAAGAAATAAGAAAGAGTAACACTTTAGTATAGGGCCCGATTCACACTGTTACCTAGTTGCTTATTAGCATGCATATTACTAGCATATTGGCTGTTTATTAGTACTTATAAAGCAGATATTCTCCTTGACCATATTCTACATCCTTAATCTTTATCAATACCTAAATTTAACAACTACCTTACCAACTATTAGTGAGCAGCAAATTAGGAGTTTATTGAAGCAAAAGTCATAATTAATGGTTTGTTAATAGAGAGAATTGGACTTTAAAATAAAAAGACTGCAATGCATTCTTGGAGTCAGTAATTCTAGCTATACTAAGTAGCTATACTAAGTCAAGTCAAATAAAAATTAAGTACTCTCTACAGTACACTCTGTACTAACTAAGCATTTGTCAGTACAACTGATTAGATTTTATAGTGTACTTTCATTAATTTGCTGTTTGCCTTTCCCCTCTCAGAGGCCTGTAAGGACCATAAGCGAGCTCTGGAGGTGTCCCAGCATGCTGAAGACATGGGGCTGATCCTGGGGGCCTGTGCCGGGGGGCTGGTTGTTCTCATCCTCCTGCTGGGAGCCATCGTGGTTATTGTCAAGAAAGGGTGAGCATGTGTGCACTCAGATCCAATTAAAATCCAATCCAATTCGAGATGTTCTTCACAGCGTCACATTACAACAGTGGCCAGACACAGTAATAACCCAGCGCACGAAACGCTTTAACACGGCTTCAAAGGTTTCACTGATTAAATTAGAGCTGGCTCCCAACTCACAGCTGAAATATTGCTCAGACATGACAAATTCTAGCAGATTCTTCTGTTACGCTTTGGGTAGAGCGAGGACAGGTACAGTCAGTACATCAGAACTCCATTATTCACTGTTATTACACAACTCTCTAAAATACTTCAGCATGATTGGTCAATCACTGCATTCTGCAGCTGCATAATACATGCTATAATGTACTGTCAGCCGGTCATTACTGCTAAATAAAGGACTTTTCAGTTTCATACAAATAACCTACAAAGTGTGCTGGGGTTTATTTTGCTGTAATGACTGGCTGAATGTGTGGAAATGTGTTTTCCTGGCCTTCAATTTAATGGCTCATGTTGAATGTGAAGTACAGCTACTGGTTGGTTTACTCTCTGAGAGAAGATAATTGGTGTTTTCACACATACAGGTAATGCTCATGTGTGAATAAGAGTTTTTTTTTTTCCTTAAATGCTGGTAAATCATCAGCAGCATGGCTAAATGAGTACATTAAAACTAAATTAATTAATTAATTGGTAACACTTTATAATAACTGCATGCTATGAACTATTAGTTAAGCATTACTAAATAGCCACTTCATAATTTATAATGAAGTGCATTTTCCCTACATTTATAGACAGCAGTAAACAGTCTATAAATACAGCTATAAATGCTTTGTTCTTGATTTATGAGCATATTGATAATGTGTTTAATAATTGTATTTTCATAAATAATTAATGATCAATTCTTAATTTCTAAGTTAAGTATTACATTATTAACAAGTCAGTTATTTAGGCATTGACAGTGGTTCATTTGATCATTTAGAAAGTATAAGTAAATGATTAATGAAGTACATTTATACATATTATTTAGACATATAGTAATAGTGTGTTAATAAATGCTTTATTAACACATTTCCCTACTGTAATTAACGATTAATTGTAAAACATTCAGTAGTTAAATATTTGTTACTTAACTGTTTTTGTGAGCCCATCTAAAGAAAGGACTATTTATGCCTCAAAGTTTGTAAGACGATTTAAAGGCTATCTTCTAAACAGGAAACGTAAACAAACACGAGATAGAGATATTTGAAGATGCAAAAAAAAAAAAAAAAAATTAAACTGTACAACTGTACACTAGATATAAAATGAACAATACACATCTGCAATATCATATAAAAAAGGAGCCTTAAAGAAGTCTTCCCTTAGATGAGCTCACAAAAATAGT
This sequence comes from Garra rufa, assembly GCF_049309525.1. Lineage (NCBI taxonomy): Eukaryota > Metazoa > Chordata > Actinopteri > Cypriniformes > Cyprinidae > Garra > Garra rufa. The sequence continues at coordinate 20,495,865 of NC_133377.1, forward strand.
TAACTGACAACTACTGGATGTTTTTAACCACCTCAGTTAATAATGATTTACATACCTACATACAAACGACCAAACAAACAAATGGGCTCCAATTATAATCTAAGTGAACTATTTTCTTCCCCAAAACAGTCATAATTAGATTATAATGTTAATTTTAAAAGTATTTCTGACATTAACAAATAAAAACAACTCCTTTGTAAGTGAAATGCTTTTGAGTCCAAAGACAACACACCAATTTAGCTGCCAAATAAAAGACAAAAGACTCATTAGGCATGTGACTTATTTTGGGATTTATTTATTTACACTTCCTTGTAAAGTTTAATCATATTGTGACACTTTTACAAATCAGTGAGTGATAAAATATGCCATGCAAACTGTTGATATCAGGGATTTCAGTCTGACACACAAAGACAGAATCAGCACAATATTCAACATAAACCTCCATTTTAATAATTTATCATTAGTCATCTTTGTGACATTAGAAAGTTTAGAAGTTTGGATGTTTTGTGTTCTGAAAGTTACAGTATGTTTTCATAGAATGTAAGACTCTTTTATCTTTTACCTTCAAGACATCAATTAAAATTTTAAATATCAAGCACCTGCAAGATTAAAGGTGCAGCCACATTCACTGCTCTGCAAAAACACAATTACGTCAAATCATTAACTAATATGAAACTCAAAAATATTAAACAATTCCAATTCAGATGAATTGTGACTACCTACTACAATGTATTACCAGTAAATGATTCGAGAGAGTTAACGTCACAGTAGTAAAGCCAAGCGGTGCAACCAGTTGGTAACTGTGCTTTCATAATCGTTATAAACTGGCATAAAGCTAAAGACAGCATATGTGAGTATTAACAAGTTAACTTGCCTGCTTTAAACACTAGAGCATGGTTCTAGCAGAAGCAAAAATCACTGGGTCAATTCCCAGAGAATGCATGCATTTAAATATATGTAAAGCTTGAATGCATTGTTAGTTGTTTTGAATAAAGGCATTTGCCAAATGCATACATGTAAATGTACTAGAAACCAGACTAACCAAGATGATTTTCTCTTTCTTCATGTTCTCCAGAAGGGACATCTATTCGTACCCTTACTACCCGTAAGTCATTCCCTCATCAGGTTCCATTCTTTTCTCATCAGCCGCTGTTGTTTAGCTTTGATTTGTTGAAGATTAGCCAAACTCTTGAAATGTATTTACTTTTTTTAGCTTCCTCTCTATTCCTGTCTTACTTTCTTTGTCTCTTCCCTGTCAATATCTCCAGTTTTTTTTTTTTTTTTTTTTATATATATATAGCGCTGTTATAAGTAATGCATGTGTGATCGATTAACTTATGTGTCCTGAGGAGAGATGTGTTATTGCTTTTCTACATTTTCCCTCCAAACAAATGGATAAAAAACTAATCTCTTAGACTTACTTGGAGTAGCAACCACTGTCACATCCAGAAATATAGTTGATGATGGCTTTTGACCAGTTAGCAACCACCCTAAGCATGAGAACATGCTACAACCATCATATAGCACTGGTCTAGCTAAGACCCACCTACAGTTTATTTACACTTTACACTCTTACCCTTTTGTCTTATTAATCCTCTCCACCCGTTGTTATGCATTCCCTATTTTTGTCTAATTTGAAGTCGGTGTAGTCTCTCTTTATCTCTTGTTTTTCATACTCTGCAGGAGGAAGAAGGTGAACATAAACAAGGCAGTGATGACGTATCGCCAAGAGAAGACGCGTAAGCTGGGGTCACTGGACTGCAGTACTACAGAGCACAGTACACTGCAACAGGACGACCGCACAGCGCACACCTTCATGGACTCGCATAACTGCACTGCTAGAAGTGAGTACACAAACACACACAGCAAAAAGTGTTGCTTCTTATGAAACTTTAAGCTTCAGAGAAGGGGTAAGTCATAGTTTACACTTGAAAGGTGCAAGATCCACAAAAATATCAAACCCCTTGTCAGAGTAGTAGAAAACTCAATGCACTGAAATATTGAGATAGCCTTAATCAAAACCCAGTCCAGAGCATTCAGAACCTCAGGCGGGGCAGTAGGTTCACCTTCCAACATGACAATGACCCTAAGCACACAGCAAGAGTGGGTTACAGACATCTCTGTGAATGTCCTTGGGTGGCCCAGCCACAGCCTGGACTTAAACTTAATCAAACATTTCTGGAGAAACCTGGAAATGTACATCTGCCCCCATCTAAGCTGACAGAGTTTAAGGGGTGGAGGAGAATATCTTCTCCCCTTATAACCCAGACTAATATGACATTGTACAGTACAAACCTCAGGCCAGTATCAGAGCCCGAAGTCCAATCAGTGTAAAATGGTTTTGCACCGTTATGTCAGATTTTCTCTGAAACCCTCCACCTCCCCAAGTTCCACCTGGCTGTTATGTGTGTCATTTACTCACACTCATAAACAGTTTGTTCACCATTGCAGGTTGATTCTGTGAAAAATACATCAGACATCCCAGTCTGCAGCAAGAGCCTATTAACAGTATTTTTATTTATTTTGTTTACGCTTTCGTGCAGTTATTGTTACAAACACTCTCTCTGCTTCCTTACACTTGTTTTGACAATCATTGTGAGTGTGAATTTTTGAACAACAAAGAGAAAACAAAAAAACAAACAATATTAAATAAGAATTTGACTGATGGTATTATTATTTTTATCATTATTTTCAAAACATACAGTATGCCACAAAAGTGAGTACACCTCCCACATTTCAGCAACCATTTTAGTATATCTTCTCAAGGGACAATACTATAGAAATGAAACATGGATATATTTTAGAGTAGTCAATGTGCAGCTTGTATAGCAGTATAGATGTACTGTCCTCTGAACATTACTCAGCATACAGCCATTATTGTCAAAATAGCTGGCAACAAAAGTGAGTACACCCTAAGTGATAACAGCAGTATGTTGTTTAACCATGCAAAGCCACATGTCCTATTCATCATGTTTATATTTGTGTCTGCTTGACAGGACAATACAAAGTTGTGTATCTTAGAGCAGTTAAAAATGGGAGCTTTAAGTACAGTTCTCTCATACTGACCACTGGATGTTCAACATGGCATCTCATGGCAAAGAACTCTCTGAGGATTTGAGAATTACAATTGTCGCTCTCCACAAAGATGGCCAAGGCTATTAGAGGTTCAGTAACACCCTGAAACCGAGTTACACTACAGTGGTCAGAGTCATACAGAGGTTCTCCAAGATGGGTTCCATTCAGAACAGGCCTTGCAAGAGTCGGTCAATGAAGCTGAGCACTCATTCTGTGCGTCAGGTGCAGAACCTGGCTTCAAAAAACAGATGCATGAGTGCTGCTGGTACTGGGGAGCTGCAGTTCATTGAGGGAAACATGGAGTCCATTATGTACTGTACATTCTGAAGCACAACATGATGCTTCAGACCAGACCTTAACCCTATTAAGCACCTGTGGGGCATCCTCAAGCGTAAGGTGGAGAAGCACCATGGGTCTAACGTCCAGCAGCTCCATGAGGAGTGGAAGAGGATCCCAGCAGCAACCTGCGCAGCTCTGGTCAATTCCATGCCCAGGATGATTAAAGCAGTGCCAGATAACAACGGTGCTAACACAATATTGACACTGTGGACATGTCCACTTAGGGTGTACTCAATTTTGCTGCCAGCTATTTTAACAAAAATGGCTGTATGCTAAGTATTTTTTTAGGGAACAATAAATCTATACTGCTAAACAAGCTGCACATTGACTTCTCTAAAATATATCCAAGTTTAATTTCTATAGTATTGTCCCTTGAGAAGATATACGAAAATAGTTGCTGAAATGTGAGGGGTATATTTTGTGACATACTGTATGTACATGTTGTGATGTTGATATCATTATGATATAACTCTTTTAGCCACAATAATCATATAGTGAAAATCTGATTGTTACAACTCAAAATCGCGACATTATTTTCAAATATGACATTGTACAGTGGCTAAGCAGCACCCATGCACGCGCGCACACACGCACGCACGCACGCACGCACGCACACACACACACACACACACACACACACACACACACACACACCAATACAGTATGCAATGATTGTATTGGAAAACAGGTGAACAAGCGAACAATGTAGAGTTCTTTATAGCCACTGTTTATCTCCATTAGTCATTGTTTGCATGTGCATCACTATAATCTATCTCCACATATTAAAGATCCTCCCTCTGGACTCTGAGTCTTGAGTCAGTGTCCTTATCGTCCCCTGGAACAGATGATTGTTGTTTTGTGCCAGTACAGTGAGAGCCCTGGCTCTTTGCCTGTCTCCAGATGTCTGTGCTTATATCATGAACATTGCTTTGTGCCATTAGTTTAAACTATTCTATTCTATTCTATTCTATTCTATTCTATTCTATTCTATTCTATTCTATTCTATATATGTGACCCTGGACCACAAAACCAGTCATAAGGTTAAATTTTACAAAACTGAGATGCATACATCATATGAAAGCTCAATAAATAAGCTTTCTATTAATGTATGGTTTGTTAGGATAGGACAATATTTGGCGGAGATACAACTATGTTAATATCTGGAATCTGAGGGTGCAAAAAAAAAAAAAAATACTGAGAAAATCACCTTTAGAGTTGTCAAAATTAAGTTCTTAATAATGCATATTACTAATCAAAAATTACATTTTGATATATTTATAGTAGGAAATTTACAAAAAAAAAAAAAAAAAAATAATAATAATAATAAAAGAAAAATCAATAATTTTGACCCATACAATGTATTTTTGGCTATTGCTACAAATATTATATATATATATATATATATATATATATATATATATATATATATATATATATATATATATATATAGTCTGCAGAATATGTGTTATTCAACAGGTTGTTAGCAGATATTAAGCAGACAGTCTACTGATACTCTAAAAACTGCTAGTTGCCATGTAGTTAAAGAGTTACTCATAGTTAGTAGGCTGTCTAAAGTGGACTAATAAAAGTCCTTCAAAATATGGTATTATCCTGAAATATAGGGACAATGATCTGTATGGGCTAATTTCCATAACCAGACAATGATTTATCTGTACTATTTTACTGGGACACAGCAGTGTTTCTCTGGAGCTTGTGCTCTAATATCTGGCAACACCCCTAAATAGAAGACAGATGGTTCAAAAATGAATCTATGCAGGCCATCTTCATCAAGTTGGACCAGCACAGCTTGTCTGCTTCTTACAACACCTTTCTAACATCTCTACCCCTGCAGTTTTACTTCAATTCACACTCGCACAGCCACGGCGATTCACAGTATCAGAAAGACAAACTCCCCCAGCCGTTACGATTCACACCTTCAGTGAAGCGACTCCCGCCGCAATTTACAAGTTACCTTTGAGTGCGCTGTAGCATCTTCCATTTACGGCATGGTCTGTTTGTGTTTACCTTTCTTTCTCTTTTCTTCCTCTCGCTCCTTAGATGAACAGCGCAGCACAGTGAATGAGTCCAGCAGCCTGCTGGGTGGTTCTCCCAGAAGGCTCTGCAGGAGGAAGAGTTCTCCGTACCACACAGGGCAGCTCCACCCGGCTGTGAGAGTGGCAGACCTGCTCCAGCACATCAACCAGATGAAGACAGGAGAGGGCTACGGCTTCAAGCAGGAGTATGAGGTCAGAGCCCATTGAGGTTATAGAGGCTTTGACAAGCAATATGCCTGCTGGGTTAGATTTGAAAGACAATGGAGTGGAGTTATGGGAAAGAGAAGGAGTTTTTATTTTTAACTTGAAGCAAAAGTGTTATTAGCAAAAAGCACAGCTTTATTAGCTTAGACGATATTTGTGAGCCTGGACCACAAAACCAGTCTTAAGTTGCACGGGTATATTTGTAGTAAATGCCAAAAATACATTGTATGGGTCAAAATGATTGTTTTTTCTTTTATGCCAAACATCATTAGGATATTAAGTAAAAATCATATTCAATGAGGATATTTATTAAATTTCCTATCATAAATATATGAACATTTAATTGTTGATTAATAATATGCATTGCTAAAAACTTCATTTGGAAAATTTTAAAGGTGAATTTTTTTCCCAATATTTTTATTTATTTATTTATTTATTTATTTATTTATTTATTTATTTATTTATTTATTTATTTATTTATTTTTGCACCCTCAGATCGTATCACGGCCAAATATTGTCCTAACAAACCATACATCAATGGAAAGTTAAATTAGTCAGCTTTCAGATGATGTATAAATCTCAATTTTGAAAAATTGACCTTTATGGTTTTGTGGTCCAGGGTCACATTTAAAGAACCTACATTTGCTTTAAATAGTATTTATATTACACTTCAAATAAAAGATTAAATCATTGCATTAGATTGAAAAAAATCTCCTGCTTCTGCATTTTTAAAAAAAAAAAAATATTCTTTGAAAATATAAATGATATATTAAATATCATTTGTTTTCATTTTGTACACTACTATATGTCTAATGTTTTATAGTTTGTAACAAACCACTTGGAAATGGGTTCTTTGGAAACGATTTTCTCTCTCCAAAATATAATGTCACTTTTGTCATTTTATTCAGACATTAACAGTGAACTTTTAGTGACCTCTCTCTCTCTATATATATCATTTTCAAAAATTTGTAATGATTTGAAATGTTTTCTGAGCAGCAAATTAGCATATTAGGATGATTTCTGAAGTAACTTGTTTCACTGAAGACTGGAGTAATGATGCTAACAATTCAGATTTGATCACAGGAATAAATTACATTTTAACATATATTCAAATACATTTAAGCAAGGTTATTGCTTAAAAAAGTCTGTTTTATAATAACATTCCACAATTTGACTCGTCGAATGCAAGTGAAGTGCTGTCAAACCTTTCAAAAGTTCTTTCATATCAGCCTTTCACAAAAGACATTTCTCATTCAAAATATTCCACTTCTGTATTAATAATACCTCCAGTTCTTCTTTGCCTTCTCCACGCTTTCTCAATAGAATACAGATATTCTTTTTGAGTCATTAATCTGAGCCCACGGGGCACATGAATCCATGCTTCATCCATTCTCTCTTCACTTTACACTGGAAAAAGACAGCGGCTGCGAAAATCTAGCACCTCAGTTTCGGTATGGCTCCATATGTTTCTGCTAAAAGCCTCTTCAGTGTTTCTGCTAAACATGTTCTTGTCATGGAAGAGGCTGATGCCATACAGTAGGTGGCCTGAAGAGTTGACACTCTATGAAGTTTTAAGACTGTGACTAGTCCGCAACAATATTCACAACATCGTACCCGTCGCCCACGCTGCTCTAGTATCCACACCTGTAAGACACAGCTACCAGTTGCTGCGAATATCTTTTGGATGCTGACAGCTCATTCCAGCATCCATGTTTAAAGCCACAAGAATCCAGAGAATTGCTATTTTTCTCACCATGTAAGCTTGAGTTCAGGAGTGACTCCATACGCAAATAGAAAATATATTCCTTCCCATATTAAAATATGTGCCATTTCTAAACTTTGCAGAGTTTGTGGCATGACAGTCACTTTTTGAAGTACTTGCAAATGTACAGCACACTTGATTATGTTTATTAATGTTTCCCCTTAGTACGCTTAAAAAGTGCACAGTGTAAAAATGTCAGACTAGATAAAAATGTTTGTCAAGACAAACTTTGAAGTTGGCTTGAAAAAGCTGGACAAGAAAGTTTGAAACAGTTGGAAAAGTTTAAAATACATTTGAAAAGTCAAAATCTGTTTCCACATTTGAAAAGTTTTAGGTTTGACGGTTTTCAGTCTGAAATAGTTTGAAGTTTCAAGTCATTTTAAAAGCTTAATGTTTGATATGGATGGATGGATGGATGGATGGATGGATGGATGGATGGATGGATGGATGGATGGATGGATAGATAGATAGATAGATAGATAGATAGATAGATAGATAGATAGATAGATAGATAGATAGATAGATAGATAGATAGATAGATAGATAGATAGATAGATAGATAGATAGATAGATAGATAGATAACAAGTATTCTAAAGTGTACTTTTAAGTGGTGGCTGTGCTTTACGAACAATCCATTTATAGATTGTAGATATCTTTTCATGAATGGAAAAATGCACCCTGTGAAAAGCACCCTTAATGACTTTAGAAAGCTATAAATATGTCAATTTAAAGAGAAATGTGATAGTGGAAATGCATGGGGCATATTTAGTTTGACATTCTACTACCCCAAAATGATGTTCCTAATCAGTGGCTTTGGAGTTCAAGGAATCGCTATCTTCAAGAGCTGAGCGAGAGCAAGAGAAATGTTTTGAGGTGGAGACAGAAATATTGATTATGTGATTTGGTCTAGGAAGAATGAAAGAATGGCGGTCTTTGATGAGAATGTCACGCTGTGTATAGCAGCAGAGCCTGGGGTGATCTTCAATGACAACAGGACAGATGGATGGAGAGAGAGTGAGAGAAAGAGAAGAGATGGTAATTGAAAGTGAGGTTGAACTACAGAAATCAGAAAAATACAAAAACTGTGTCCTAACCAGGCACGAAGCATCCAACATCAAGTGTTTTTGCCTGTCTTCACTGAAAGCAAATGGCGAGTGAAGTGACAATCACAGCCAATCAGAACTCATTTAATATCTAATACAGCTGTTGCCCAATGCTTTCTGTACAGACTGTGCAAAAGGGGACACTACGGTGTCCCACCCTACTTCACAGACACTAGACCATTTGGGAAAACCCAGTGTGATATGGGATTTTGGACCAAGGTGGTCTGTAATGTGCAATCCCATTCACCTCAATGGCACTTTTTGGACAATTGAAACACCCAAGGCAACTGAAAAACAAAAAGACTATTGTGTCCCTTAAGGACAACCCTCTGCCACAAGTTCTTTCAGTGCCCTTGAGGTCAAAGAACTGGATGTGCTCAGCCTTTTAAATGAACTGAACTGTTAAAAGGCAGTAGGGCCTGACCAGTATCTCCACACTGCAAAAAAAAAAAAAAAAAGATTTTCTTCCTTAGATTGTTTTATCTTGTGTCCAGCCAAAATATCAGAAAATCTTAAATCAAGAAGGATTTTCTAGACAAGTAAAAATGATTTTCTTGTTTTCAGAGAAAAAAAAGTCAAAATTGAGTGAGTTTTCTGCCAATAGGGTAAGAAAAAATTTTCAACCAAAAAACAAGATTATTTTTCTTACCCCATTGGCAGATTATTGTACTTGTTTCAAGCAAAAAACACACTTAATTTCGACTTTTTGTTTTTCTAAAAAAAAAAAAAAGAAAATAATTTTTACTCCTTGATTTAAGAATTTTTAGATATTTTGGCTGGAAAGAAGACAAAACATCTTAGTAAGAAAAGCATTTTTTGCAGTGCAGCCACATTAAAGACAACTGAACTAAAGTCTAAATTTAGGATTTATGCAATTGTATCTATTTGGATTGCACAATTTTACCAACAAGTAAAAATGAAGTGTGTTTTTGCTTGAAACAAGCAAAATAATCTGCCAATGGGGTAAGAAAAATAATTTTGTTCTCTATTTCTTACCCCATTGGCAGATTATTTTGGTTGTTCTAAGCAAAAAATCACTTAATTTTGACCTGTTTTTTTCTGAAAACAAGAACATAATTTTTACTCGTCTAAAAAAATCCTTCTTGATTTAAGAATTGTTAGATATTTTGGCTGGAAACAAGACAAACATAAAGTAAGATAAGCATGTTTTGCAGTGAAAAACAAAAAACAAAAAACTGAATATCGCTTGTTTCCAATTTGTTATATTTTAACCATGTTTAACCAATAAATGCAATTCGAATAATGTTTTTATCATTCTCAAAATATGATTATTGAAGTAAAAGAAAATACAGTTGTGCTCATAAGTTTACATACCCCTTGCAGAATACGCAAAATAACAATAATAATTTTAACACAAATAAGAGGGATCCTGAAAATTGCATGTTATTGTTTATTTAGCTATTTCACATAGCAGATGTTTATATATACTCCATATACTACAAAATAATAACTGCATTTAAAAAAAAAGACTCCATTCAAAAGTTTACATACCCTTGAATCTTAATACTGCGTGTTGTTTCCTGGATGACTCACGACTGTTTTTATGTTTTGTGCATGAGGCCTTTGTTTTTCCTCAGCATTTCAGCTGCCTGCTGTTCTTCAGAAAAATTCTCAGAATTTTTTATTTTTTATTTTTTTTTTAAACAAGAAAACAGTTTTTACTCGTCTAGAAAATCCTTCTTGATTTAAGAATTTTTTGATATTTTGGCTTGAAACAAGACAAAAATCTAAGTAAGAAAAGCATTTTTTTGCAGTGTATTGTGTGTGTTTTTTATTTATTTATTTATTTTACTTTTCACAGTCAGTTCAACCAGTCTTTCTTGGTATACAGTTCTAAACAGTTTGAAATCTTCTGGTATTGTTCCAGTTTCAAAGAACAAAAAGTCTAAATAGCACGCCTCAGTGATTGCAGTGCTGTTACACTTAATTGAATGCTTTGTTCTACAGTCAGTATCTGAAATGAGTAACTTCTGGTCATTTGGATCCCCTGCAGATTACTAATAAAGGCTGGCAGATCAGTAAATAATGCCGTAAAAATTGTCTTGCTCTTTGTGCTACAACATCTGGATCTAAGAGCCAAACAAAGCATTATTTATGAACTGCATGTCAGAGTTTAAGGCCCCGATCACACTGAACGCGTTTTTGCAGTGAGAGGCGCCTTTTTTGAAAGGTTTTCTGTTGACAGTGAGCGTTCTGTGCGCTGCTAATGCGCCCCGAGCGCCTCGCGTTTTCGCAGCCTGCTGCGCCTCGCGTTTTTGCAGAAGCGCTCTGAGCGCCTGAAGTTGAAAAAAAAGCAACTCTCAGCGGAAAAAACGCGAATGACGTCGGGCGTTTTTTCCGCTCAGAGTTGCTTTTTTTTTTCAACTTGTCCATTGTCCAATCGAATGAATGAGGAGAGCCTTCTGTTGTGGTGACGCAAGTTTACCGTTGCTTAAAAAGTCCGGAGACTGCAAGAAATGGAGGAGAAACTTTTGGTGTCTGTCGTGGGTAACCCGGAGCTGTATTTTTTAGGGTTTCTGCTAATATGACAGTTTAATTAACAGCAAAAACCAAAGATTTTAGAGCGCTCGCTTTATAATCCTTTGATTTGACTGACAGGACAGCTGTTTTGGTCGTTGCCTAGCAACATAAAAAAACCGCAGCACACTGCTCTTTTTTTCAAAGTCACCAAAAAAAGGCAGTGCTGTGCGCCTCGCGTTTTTAGAACTAAAAGACACGTTCGGTGTGATCGGGGCCTTATACGGTCGTTCTAGATCTATTAATGACCAAAGTCTTGGACATGGATGTCTTCCTGACAAATCAAAGGCAGTACCTTCTGTTCTTTCCAAATGCCAAACCATTAGTGCAAATGGATGTGTAAGGTCTTTTTTTAAAAAAGGGAAATTGAAAGTTCTGACATCAGTACCACTACGGCTATTGAAATGGTCATTGATTTCAGGAAACAAGGCCCAGCACTTTCCAGTTGATTAGAGATGCTGCTCTCAATGTGGTCTGATTCTCATCTCAAACACTCTCGGATGAGATAAAAACATTCCTTCTGTCAGAAAGCACATCGATGCATGAATGTCCTCAGATATTGCACATCTAGTCTCATTCGGTTCTACAGAGGCACCGTTGAATGTGTAATCGGGTCTTCTGTCTTTGTTTGGCTCTGCTAATGATTGTTCAAAGAAACAGCTACAGCACATTATCTGGTGCTCTGATGCAGCAATCGCTGCCAGATTCCCTCTTTAGCTCAAATCTACAGGTCCACAACAGCCAACCAGGACACATAATTGATTGGAATAATTGTTGAAGGGTATAGATTTTAATGTGCATTCTGTGATGTACACACATTACAACAGAAAGACAGTCAGTCAGTCAGTCCTTAGCAACTAGAATCATGTTAACATGCTAATCATGCTAGAGACAGGCTAGTAACGCTAGCGACACGTTATTAACATGCTAATCATGTTAGAAACACGCGAGTAACATGCTAATAACTTGATAACCATGCTAGAAACAAGATAAATGTTAATCATGTTAGAAACATGCTATAAAAATGTTAATCATTCTAACAACATGCTAGTAACATGCTAATAATGTTAGAAACATGCTAGAAACATAGTAATCATGTTAGAGACATGCTAATAACTTGTTAATCATAGAAACACTATCAAAGTGCTAATCATGCTAGAAACATCCTATCAAAATGTTAATTATGCTAACAACATTCTAGTAACATGCTTATAACTTGTTAATAATGCAAGAAACATGTTAACAACTTGATAATCATGCTAAAACATGCTTCTCAAAATGTTAATCATGCTAGAAACATGCTATAAAATGTTAATCATCCTAACAACACATTAGTAACATGTTAATAATGTTAGAAACATGCTAATCATGCTAAAACATGTTGTCAACATGCTAATCAGGCTAGAAACACACTGACAACATGCTAATTATGCTAGAAACATGTTAACAACATGTTAGTAACTTCATGCTAGCAACAGTCTAATCATGTTAGCTACACATTAATAACAAGTTAATCATGCTATCAACATGGTAGCAACATGCTAATTATGCTAGCAACATGCTAGCAACATGTTAATCATGCTGCAAACATGTTAGTAACGTGTTAATCATGCTAGAAACATGCTAGCAACATGTTAATCATGCTACAAACATGCTAGTAACGTGTTAATCATGCTAGAAACATGCTAGCAACATGCTAGTAATATGTCAATCATGCTAGTAACATGCCACAACATGCTATATATCAATTTATCCATGCATCCAATCTATCTGACAGACTGTCTGACAGACAACTTTTTCAAACTTTCTGATCAGGCTTTCTCAAGCCAACTTTGTCTTGACAAACTTTTCTTATCTAGTTTTCACTGAAATAACAGTTTCCTGTCTTTTCTCCCCTAATCTCAGTTATGCACATTAGGGTTTTATGTTACACCTTATGTTGTTAAATTAATGTTTATTGTGTTATTTTAGTGTCATGTGTGTTACCACAATGGCCTTCTATATATTATCATTTACCTAATCTTTTGGAAAAGCTATTTGTGATTCATAACGTGGAAAGTTACCTTTAAAAGTAATGCATCACAGTATTGCGTTACTCTTTAACAAAGTAACTAATTGCATTACTTGGATACTTTTACGGAAAGTAATGCATTATTTTGCTTTTGCATTACCAATTGCATTTTTAATAACAACAAATTGCAGAAGTTATATTTTTGGCAAGTGTAAAGGCCTTTTCACATTAAAAGTGAAATTAGTGCTGAAGGAAGTGCCTCTTCCTTTCATTTACTCCCGATTTCTCTCAACAAGGAACTGGAGAGCTATCAGTGGAACAATTGGAAAAATAGTAACTAATTTGAAAAAGTACATTTAAAAGTAATGCATTACTTTACTAATTATTTGAAAAATAGTAATCTGATTATGTAACTTGTGTTACTTGTAATATGTTACCCCTAACACTGTTCTTTACCACCTGTGTTTTCAAGGTCAGTAAATTATAAAGAAGAAGAAAAAAATATTTTAGAAATTTGCTGTATTGAAAGTATTAAATTAATGGAAATATATGTACACTGTAAAAAGTTTTCACCAGTTTCAACTTAAAAACTTGAGTTTAGCAGCTGCCTTAAAATTTTAAGTTAAAAACTCATTTTTGTTGTAATAAGTTAAAATGACTTGTAGTTTTAAGCTGATTTGACTTAAAATTTTAAGGCAGCTGCTGAACTTAGGTTTTTAAGTTGAATCTGGTTAAAACTTTTTACAGTCTACTTTTTTACTGCAAATATAAGTTGAATCTGTAAAAGTGAATAATTTCTTCACATCTTTGCCCTCCGTCTTGAATTCATTTTAGTTTTAGAACAAAGTAAAACTCGCACACACTCCTGAGGGAGAAGAAAAAATAAAGAAATAAGCGAGCTAGGCCTAACAGGAAATTAACATCAGCATCCTGATAATGCATCTGCTCTGTTAACTGCGTCTGACTTGATAACATGCGAGAGTGAAGGGGACTTAATGGACGAGTGGGAAAACGTGACTTGCACTTATTTTGGGGGTCTTTTTTAAATTACAGTCATTTAGATGTAATTGCCAGGTGCTACGCTTCACCTGCTTTCGGGGGGAATGTGTGCTAAACAGCTGTCACACATTAACTCAAAAACTACGCGGCATTAGAAAGCACTTAGACAGCTGGAGTACACGGCCAGGGCTTGACTCTCAGTGTGTACATGCTCACAAAAGACACCGAAACTATCATCTGCATGCTTTTCTTGATTTTGACAGAGAGCAATTACAAGGCTTTTATTACGTGAAAGAAAGACAAATGTGTTATTATCACATTCAAAATAAATAAATAAACAGTACCTGCAAAGGTGACAGAGATGCAAAGCTGTATCTGCTGCCAGTCTTACAATAAATGGTGTTAAATGTCTGCTGCGCAAGACTTCAGATGATGGAGGCAAAGCATGGGAGGGATTCATTACGAATGATTTGCACACTGATAGCTTCATTTATTTGTATGTGTTGTCAGTGCTATTTTACCAGCCTCACTAAAGGAATTATGCAAATGAAGTAATGCAACAAATATGAGCACAATTTTAGAGCTGATCGCAATTTGCATGGGGCGTTTAGAGAGCGATTCTGAGTGCTAGGTTGACTGGAATACAGTTATAATGCTCTTCTTTATCATTTGAGCGTTATGTGATGAAAAACTGCTGCCGTAATGTTCACATAATAATAGTAGTAAATGCACTTTGCCTAAACGAGAATAACAATATAATATAAAGTTTTGGATAGGTAAGAATTTGTAGTGTTTTAAAAGAAGTTTCTTGTGCTGCATTTATCTTGTTCAAAACACTAAAACTAGTAATATTGTGAAATATTGCAATTTAAAACAACTGTTTACTATTTTATTCATGTGATGTTATAAAGCTGAATTTTCAGCGTTATTACTCTTTAGTGTCATGTGATACTTCAGAAATCATTCTATTATGCTGAATTGATGTTGAAAGCACTTATGTTGCTTCATATTTCATATGACAAACCATATTACTTTTTTTCAAGATAATTTGAGAAATTCAGAAAGAATTTCAGAAGAACGTCAACCATTTATAGCCTTTACTGTCACTTTTGATGTCTACCTTAACAGTAGTATATGTAGTTTTTGTGATGTCCACCACCATCATGTGCATATCTCTGCTTGTGTGTTTGTAGAGTTTTTTCGATGGCTGGGACATAAACGAAAAGAAGGACAAGACCAAGGGCCGACAGGACACCCTTCTGGGTCGTAAGTGTTGTTCAAAGTATAGTTTGTTTTCAAGTTAAGATACAATTAAGATAATGTCTTAAAAATAAAGGTGCTTTAAAAAGTTCTTCACAGTGATGCCATAGAAGAACCATTCTTGGTTCCACAAAGAACCATTCAGTCAAAGGTTCTTTAAAGAACCATCTCTTTCTTTCCTTTTTATTATCTGAAGATCAAATTTTAAAGGTTCTTTATAGAACTATTTAAACAAAAAAAGTTATTCTATGGCATTGTGAAGCACCTTTGTTTTTAAGAGTGCAATATAGATTAAATATGCATAACATACACAAATGCTGGTACAACTGTCCATTTTTAGTTAAAAACAGAGCTTGGCTTATTGAAACTACTTTGACTTTTGCAATAGTAAACTTAATTTGCAACTTATTAATAGTTAGTAAGGTAGTTGCTAAGTTTAGGTATGATTAAATATGCTCATGCATATTTAGAAATTAAAGAAATAGTTTACTTCGGGACCAAAAATGTACAGATAATGTACTCACCCTTATGTCATCCAAGATGTTCATGTCTTCCTTTCTTCAGTCGTAAAGAAATTATGTTTTTTGAGGAAACCATTTCAGGATTTTTCTCCATATAGTGGACTTCTATGGTGCCCCCGAGTTTGAACTTCCAAAATGCAGTTTAAATGCAGCTTCAAAGGACTCTAAATGATCCCAGCCAAAGAAGAAAGGTCTCATCTATCGTTTGGTTTAAGACAACTACTGTAGGTTATGTTGAAAAAAACTCATACATACGTTTTAATTTTTTTTGTTAAAGTTGTTTGATCATCTTTGCATGTTCACTTTGCAAACACTAAGTCGGTACTTCTGCAGCGATGTAGGATGATTTTGAAATATTTTTTTATTTTTTATTTTTTTTTAAGTTCAGGGAGAAAATAAGATGGGCGTTTTTCAACATACCCTAACTGTCTTGAGCTGGAAAAAACAATATAAGCGTTTGAGGTTAAAACGTATATAAATTGTATTATTATTATTATTTATTTATTTTTTTTATTACAGATCATTTTGCTAGATGTTTTGTTTACAACCGCATTTAGGATAGTTTGAAGCCGCATTTAAACTGCATTTTGGAAGTTAAAACTTGGGGCACCATATATAAAAAAAAAAAAAAAATCCTGAAATGTTTTCCTCAAAAAACGTGTTTTATTTACGACTGAAGAAAGAAAGACATGAACATATTAGATGAAAAGGGGGTGAGTACATTATCTGTAAATGTTTTTTTTTTTTTTTTAATTGAACTTCTCTTTTAATATGTGACCCTGGACCACAAAACCAAATAAGGGTAATTTTTTTTTTTTTTTATTTAAAAAAAAAAAAAGCGGAAAAAGCTTTCCAATTTGTTGGGATAGGACAATATTTGGCAGAGATACAGGGTGCAAAAAAATAAATATTGAGGAAATCGCTTTTAAAGTTGTCCAAATGAAGTTCTTAGCAATGCATATTACTAATCAAAAATTAAGTTTTGATATATTTACGGTAGGAAATGTGCAAAATATGTTCATGGAACATGATCTTTACTTAATATCCTAATGATTTGTGGCATAAAATCGATAAATTTGTATTGATGGATGGTTTTGTGGTCCAGCGTCACATACTGTATGTGCTTTATAAGTACTAATAAACAGGCAATATGCATGCTAGTTAATAGTGAGAATCGGTTACTATTATTATTATTACTATCATCACTGACTAGCATTGTTCCTTTTTTATCCCAAATAGAAGACCGTCACCGTGTGAAAATGCATTCTCTCCTGGCCGACCCTAACTCAGATTATGTCAATGCAAACTACATCGATGTAAGTTCTCGTGTTTTCCTTTTTACACTCCTTTGTTCACACCTCAAACTCTGGGCATGTTGCCTTCAAATATAAGGTGTTTGTCTCACTCTTGCTTTTAGTGAAGGTGTACACATTAACACGTTTATATGGCTCATATGGTAATTCCTTTTCTCACTGAGAGAGTTGTCCATTGACAACTGTCTAGTTTTGACACTTCCTTCATGAACCTTTTTTTATTTCAGTATTTCAGCTATTCGTTACGCTCCCATATGACTGCATTGTCCTGGCTGCCTAACGACCTGTCAAACATCTGATTTTAGTGCAGACGTGTCTTTTTTTCCCCTGTCAGGCAGATTCTGAACACTTTGCTCTTAATCCAAACCGTTTGATAGATAACGGCTTTCAAACATACGTTCCCGTCCCACATAAGAAGCATCAATGTTCTAACTATCTCTGCTGGAATCTCGGTAAATCCATTTCTGCCGTCTTTTGGTGGGAAGGTTATCCAGTGGAATTGAGGAATCAAACCTCTGCGGTGTGAAGGACTCAAGATTTCAAGACTAACTTTCAGGTGTTTTGTCTTTTTTTTTTTTTACAGCTCTACAGGTTTGTATTATGGTTTTGAATAGCTTTTATTTCTATTCAAGGCTGAAGCCACTTAGGAGCTGTTGTTATGATCTGTGCTTTCAGAATGAACAAACCTGAATTACTCTTTCTGCTTTGGCTGTACTTGAGTCGCAGGTTTTGGTTGATGAGAAAGAGCGTCTGATTATAGACATAAAAAGCAAAGCCATGTCACTCTACCTTTATAAGAACCAGATGTCTTGATTTTCTCTTTGCCTCAATAGTGATTCACACTCAAGAATCAAATCCGCATGCGATTAATGAAAACAGTGGATTGACTTTTTGATTCTTGAATACGAATCATTTTCTATTCTACTGAGGTTCCGATGGAAGTTAAATGGATTCAAACACTAAAATAACGAGACAGCACAGTTTAAAGATCTCTTTTGAACTGATTTTATCTGCTTTATGGATTATATCATGTTCACCAAAAGATTGCTGCAAACATGCAGTAAACCAATATTTATTTATATTTATTTATTTTTTTTTTTTTTTTGTTTGTTTTTTGGGGGGGGGGGGCAAATCTATGTATAGAAAGAAAGAAAAACAAATGAATGCCTTAATTAAGGGTTTTGAATAAAAGGATTCACAGATTCTGTATCGATCCAGTGCAAAGACAGCATATCAGCCTTGATATTTACAGTATACAAAAAAGATGAACTGAGAATGTGCAAACAAATATACAAAAGCATCTTTACAGAAGTTTGACTGCTTAGGACTAAACCATTGAATATGTTTGAACATGGCATACTATTCTGCAAAATGTTGTTTAAAAACAAGGTTTTCTAATCAAAACTCTGCCCTGTAAATCTCTTGTGTGGACTTTAGAAACGTTTAGAGTTTCACTGCCTCTACTGTCCATTTTAACTAGAAACGGCAGAGAATGGACCATATGCACTGAGCTTTCTTTAGAACTTCCACATAATGGTAAGCCAGCTCGAAAACATCAGCTGAAGCTCGTTTATATGTGCTATATATAGGTGGACACTTTTGAGACTCCTCTACGGCCTCAGTCTTTTAAAAGCTGAGAAAGAAAATAATTCCAAGATCGTACATAATGATAGCGGCATGAACATTCAGTTTCATATTATTTAACAACATAACATTTAAATGCAGAGCCTGGAAATCCCAGGAGAGTACCTGCATAGTTGTACATTTAAATACTGACAGCTAAACACTATCATAACGTGTTTAGGCTAACGTTAGCTAGCTAGCGATACTTCTCTTCAAGGGCATCTTAATTGTATTCTTGATAATCATTAACTTGCCTTCATAGTCATGAACACATTTTTAAAATATTGTAATATTTTAAAGCCTTTATTATTTTTAACTCTATAGCTGTGCAATAAAATTCACTTCAAAGACTCACTTTTCATTCATAAAGATGACATGGAACAAATGTCTTTTCACAGAAAACAACGTCTTTTTAAGATGAAAATGACATGAAATGACCCATATAACCAGAAGATGGCAGCAAAGGATCAATCATTGGCTGCAGCTGCCATTTCAACTCCCTAGTTTTTTTCAAGATGACTTGCTTTTCGATTTATTATAAAATTACTAGTATAATAAATTGTAGTACTTTTACCACACTGAAGTATATAGTATAGCAAGTGCAGAACATTAAAATAAATAAATAAGCTCAGACACAAACAGCCTGTAAGCGTGAATTATTTAAATACTTATATATAGTTCACTACAAATTAAATAAGGTAAATATTAATGGTATAATAATTAAATAATGCACTCAATATGCATCAATATGAATTTGAAAAAATGTATATAATTTAATAACTACATCTTTTAAGCTTTATCTTGAACTGTAAAAGCTATTAAATAGCCTATATTTAACCAACACAAACTTGTTACTGCTGTAGTTTAGTTACTCTGAATTTAGTCTGAATCATTTCATGCACAGCTGTTTTTTTGACATCAGCTTGTCAGATGTTTCGTCCGGTAATTACTGTCAATCATAGCAATCACTTGCGCATATTTAGCTGATTTACTCGCATATTTTTTTTAAACTGGCTTTTCTAAAAGGAAGTAATCCGTGCATATGGTCAATTGTAAATATAGGTATGTTTTTTTTGCTGAAATGTATAATAGAGACACATATTTCCACTAAGCCTGAGTAGTCCTTTACACAGAACTGAATAAAAGCCATCGTAACTGGTTAAAGATTTGCCCTAAAAGCTGCCTAAAATGCCCACCCTTAGTTTGTGTCTGAAATATGAATATGATATAGTACATGGCACATTTATTTTTATACCAGTTCATTAACTGTGCTGCTAAACACATTGATTTAAACACTGAAGAGCTGAACAATAGACTATTTCAGGATCTTTTTCTCGGACAAAGCAGGGCGACTCTGAACTGTAATTTGCAGGCAGTTTGAAGTGATTTCCTCACTGCAGGTGGTCAGGATGGAGAATTTGACTTCTGACATCTTTATTTCTTTCCTCTTTTCTCTAATCATCTTAATTAGCCTGTTTCTCTCTGTTTCTCTTTCTCTCTTCTTTCACCCATCCCTCTTTCTCTGTGTCTGGGATCTCTTAGATTCGGATAAACAGGGAAGTAAGTACTTGTCTTTCTCTTGTCATCATCTGTCCATCGCTCATTTATTCCTGCTCTCATGGCTCTGCGCTCAGACATTTTATTTCCCAAAACTGTTTCTGTCTGTTATTTTGTCTGAGTTTACTGTAACTTTGTTTGATCTCATTGCATCACTTCCTGTAACCCACAGCATCATAAGCTTAAGCTTTAAACGCCCCCTGAAATGGTTACAATATATATACAAACACAGTTTTTCCCCTTACACATTTTTTTTCCCGATTAAAACAAAAAGTTGCAGCAGGACATATCAATAGCCATTAGTTAACTACATGATATTGAATCTATCAGACATGAACTAAAAACCATTTTAGATTTCATGGGGTCTTAAAAATCACACATGGCTTCTGTTGGACAAAAATGAAAGTCTACAAATTAAACTAGCCTTGATGTCTGGCCTAATGTATAGGATACATGGGATCAGATAAAGCATTGATATATCCATCTTAGGTTTTAGATACCATATATTTTGTCCCATTATGCTGCATGCATGTTTTTTTTTTTCAGGATAGATTCTATTTTATAAAACCCAATCAGTTTTGTTTCACCTTCAAAACAGCTTAATCAGATTCACTGTCGTTTTCTTATTCACAGCTTCAGTTTCTTTATGTGATTTTCTTTGAAAATAAAAGCACAGGGAAAATCAAGGGAATGAATGTTGAAATATTCAGTGTTGCAGTTTTATATCCCAAGGCTGTAGACAGAATACAGCTAGGAGGTCTGACATTTCTCTACATCTTTTCTTTACATTTTCTTTCTTCTGAAAGAGTTTTGTGCTCTCTCTTGTGTTCTTGTCGCTTTTGTCCTCGTCATTTTCTACAGCTTTTTTGCTGCCTTTCATTTTCTTTTTCTCGAGGTTGAACAGATGAATCTCTGTTAAATTGTCTGCATTGCTCCTGATTATTGTTCCAATCTGATCATGCGTGTCTAGTTTAGTATGCTGTAGCATCAGTGTGTTTTGAATGTGCAGTTAATGTGCAAACTAGTTGTAATGTGCAGGCTTCTTGCTTTCTATC
The DNA here is from genome assembly GCF_049309525.1 of Garra rufa. Classification (NCBI taxonomy): domain Eukaryota; kingdom Metazoa; phylum Chordata; class Actinopteri; order Cypriniformes; family Cyprinidae; genus Garra; species Garra rufa. The sequence continues at coordinate 20,517,281 of NC_133377.1, forward strand.
AGGTTCTTTGTTTATTTTCAAAGACTCCTTGTTCCTATTATATTAGTATGTAATGGAGCTCTGCTGTATTTAATTGAGATTAAATGGCACTTCTCAGCACTATATACTCTGTCAGTGTAAGAAATCCAGGTGTTTTTGAGTACATTAATGCATACTAGGTCTTTAACATGAGCCCTAACATTGTCCTAAACCCTAACAGTATAGTGTATAAAATAGTATACAGTCAAGTTTTTTTTTTTTTTTTTTTTGACCGGAAATGACACAGGCTTCTCCAAAAAGATAATAAGACAATGTACAAGAGGCATCATTGTGGAAAAAAAATAAATAAATAATATTTCTCACCTTTTATTTACATTTTAACAAAAGGTGGCATGTCTAAAATTATTTATACCCTTCTCAATAATCAATAGAAAAGCCTTTATTGGCTATTACAGCAATCAAACCTTTTCTATAATTGCTGACCAGCTTTTTGCATGTCTCCACTGGTATTTTTGCCCATTCATCTTTAGCGATGAGCTCCAACTCTTTCAGGTTGGAGGGTCTCCTTGCCATCAACCTGATCTTTAGCTCCCTCTACAGATTCTCAATTGGATTTAAGTCAGGACTCTGGCTGGGCCACTGCAAAACGGTAATGTTTTTGTCTGCTAACCATTTCTTCACCACTTTTGCTGTGTGTTTTGGGCCGTTGTCATGCTGAAATGTCCACTGGTGCCCAAGGCCAAGTTTCTCTGCAGACTGCCTGATGTTGTTGTTGAGAATTTTGATGTATTGCTCCTTTTTCATGGAGCCGTTTACTGTGATTAGGTTCCCTGGTCCACCGGCTGAAAAACACCCCCAAAACATTAGGTTCCCATCACCATGTTTGACAGTGGGGATGGTGTTCTTGGGGGTTGAAGGCTTCTCTTTTTTTATGCCAAATTAAGGCTACATCATTGTGGCCAAACAATTCCATTTTTGCTTCATCTGACCATAAAACAGAAGACCAGAAGTCTTCTTCTTTGTCCAGATGAGCATTTGCAAAGGCCAAGAGGGCTTTTGTGTGCATAATCTGGAGAAGTGGTGTCCTCCTTGGTCTGCGTCTGTGGAACCCAGCGGTGTGCAGTGTCTGTTGGACTGTCTGCCTTGAGATGTTGCCACCAGCAGAGCCCAGATTCATCAGGATGGCCTTGATGGTGATCCTTGGATTCTTTTTTACCTCTCTCACTATCCTCCTGGCCAGCACAGGTGTCACGTTTGGCTTCTGACCATGTCTTCTGAGATTTTTCACAGTGCGGAACGTCTTGTAATTTTTAATAATACTTTGCACTGTAGCCACTGGAACTTCAAAACATTTAGATATGGACTTATAGCCCTTTCCTGACTTGTGAGCAGACACAATGCGCAGCCGCAGGTCCTCAGTGAGCCCCTTTCTCTTAGCCATGACTGTCCACAAACCAACAGCAGAGAGCTTCTGTTTTTCACCTGTTGAGTTGATTAAAACAGATGTTCCCAATGAATCAGGGTAATTAGTATGCTTTGGAACAGCTTGGACTATTTGGAATGGTATAGAACTTTGGATTTTCCCATATACTGTGACAGTTTGCAAAGGGTATGGATAATTTTGGACATGCCACTTTTTGTTCACTTTTTGTCCCACAATGATGCCTCTTGTATATCGTCTTGTATAATGTTGTATTATCTTTTGGGAGAAGCCTGTATCATTTCCGGTAAAAATAAAATAAAATAAAATAAAATAAAAAAATTACTTGCTTGTTGAAAAAAAGTAACTTTAAGTCAGAATTTGCCAGGGGTATTAAAAATTTCTAAATAAATAAACATCTGATTGGCTGATAAGAGTGCGATATTAGAACAATATCAGAACAGAGTTTGTAATTGTATCACTTTCATCAATGTCGCCCAAATCCAGTATCATTTTAAAAATATTACTGTTTTTGTGTCACGGAATGTAGGTTTAGAAGTTTTTTTTTTTTTTTAGGTGAGAATGTACTTGTTTATAGTTCAGATATGCAGTTTGTTAATAAAGATAACGTCTATTCAAAAATTTGCTTTGACGTTTTCGGACCTGTGAGCTCCAGATGGTCAGTGGCCACTCAGCACTCATGAATCCGCCTGACAGTTCCTCACCTCAGCCAGATCTTCTGGAGTTTACAGCTGGCTCTGATGTCTCTATAGGGGTTATACATACGATGTAATTCGTTTTGGGTAAATCTAACAAATAGGCTTTGGCCTCATCAATCTATTATGTGTTTCATAGAAGATAGTTTTGCCAAAATCTCATGGTTATGTAAATTCAGTGCTGTATATCAGAGCTCTGCCTTTGTACTTTTTTTAACTGAATTGCCTAGCAACTTGTTTTAATGGCTGTTGTTGTTGTTGTTGTGTATTAAATATTATTATTCAATAAATATAATTTTATAGAAACAATATTTTATATAAATAACATTTAATAATAATGTTTAGTATTGAGAAATGGTGCGTTCATTATGGTGATTTTTCGTTACATTGTTCCGCCATTACATACCGACAAGAGACTGTTTTTATGAGTGAGTCTTAGGGACTTAGGTAAAGACTTTTACACTGAAAAATTCTAAAGGCTTTATACGGAAGTTATTTTAGTTTCAAAAACAGCTTGATGCAGTAAACAAATGCACTGAACAGCAAAATCAACCTTAACAGATGAAAGGATTTTCATCTTACGACAAAAGACGCTTTCCTCAGCAGATATTTAAATGAATGTTTATTGTGAATATGAGACCAATCTGAAGAATAAATGCTGTATCAGATGCAGGTATGTTAATCACACTTGCTCAGTCCATCTCTCTCTCATACAGTAAGTTTTTTTTTTTTTTAAACAGTAATACAATAAGCTTTTAATGAAGCAACTCAACATTCCTTGTTACAAGTTCTAAAGTGACGATTTGGAATTAGTGACGGAGGCTTGGACTCAGCTGTTAAACTTTAGATTTTAATCTATGGCGGAAGAAAGTAGCTTGCAAATGAGAGGACTTTTAAAGACACTCTGTTGTTATTTTGTTTATGTATTTGTGCACTTGTGCAATCGAACTGTTGTATAAACGCAATATCACACGAGTAGATGTAAGATATGGCGGTATATCGGCGCGCTGTGATTACCTATGGTCGAATCACAGTAGTGCCGATATACAGCCATATCTCACGTCTATGAGTGTGATATTACTTATATATTTTAAATCCATACATGGCACAATGCCAGTTTGGGTCTGTTTTCTGTAGAGTATTACATCATTTAGAAATTAAAAGTTAATTAATTAAGGCCTTGTAACTGATTAAATGTACTTTGTTTGAAGCAGTTGAAAAGCAGTACATACACAACATTCACCACCATTGTTGCAATAATGCAAAATCTATAGCATTTTCTATCATCACATGGTACATGCCATCCAGACACACAGACATTTCATTTATAGGCACTTTACAAAAACCTTTGACTACTGCACAATCAACCGGCTTAACCTTTGAGACTAAAAGCTAAGCTTTCTAACAGAACCCCACACGTAGGGGCTGAGGTGCAGTGTGGGCGGCTGAACAGATGCATTTTTCAAGAGCAGATAAAGGTTCATTATAGTTACTTTATAAAGCCACCCTGCTCCTCACAAACACACACACACAATGCTAATTTATTGATTTCTAACTACAGTAAGACACTGCAAGCAGTTGTCAAGGGTTAGAATGCAATAAAATCTACCACAAACCTTTCTGAATCCGGGTTTTAAGAACAGGAGAGGAATATATTAAGAAAGAGAATATGTTCCAAACACTACTGTCTACATAAACAGCAGGTGTCTGAGGCAGAGCCCGAACTGTCAAGGGACCCTACAAGTGACTTATTTTGGAAGTCTCTACATTCTGTGGGCAGGACGTCAGTGTGCAATACAAATGCTGACAAAATGTGCATGCATGGTTATCATGCACCTAGATTTTAGAGAAGGGCACTAGTGACAGTTCTGGTGCTTCTTTGTAAGTCTTCCCAAGTCTTCCCAAGAAAAAAAAGGTAATATTTTTTCAAATGCATAGGTACCAGGTTCAAATCCTGTTGTAATGTAAACTTTTATATAGAATCCAACAAAACTGCAACTAAATTTGACTCAGTTATGGAAATAAGCAGTACTGATCACTGTTTGAGTTTCACAAGAACAACCAATTCCCAAATAAAAATAACCATCATTATTAATCATTATTAATAATAAATTTATGGTTTCATTACAATAATAACCATGTCTTCAGACCCAGTTACAGATCTGGACATTTAAAATGCGCGCGGGAAGTAAAGTGGTCTCGCGTGACGCCGGTGTATTCCAAGGGAACACGGAAAATACAATGACATAGGAAAGACATTATCAGTAGGGGGCAGTCATGTAACGCACTGGACTGGAGCAGGCTGCAAACTAAAAGGTACGGTAACCTGGAGGGGACACCTTCGGTTCACTTATGTTTGTCGTGGCCACACAAATGAATTCGTAGGAACGTCATATTACTTTTTGTCATTGCCACGAGATATTAATTCCTGGGAATGTCATATTATGTCGTGGCCACAAGATTATTTTGTCGAGGTAATGACATCCTTATGTTTAATGCATAAACAAACCTGCGTAACCATAACCCAGGATTATCAGAGATAGGTTTGTTAATATTTTTTATTTTGAGTTAAGAAATGATTATATTAATTGTTATAGAAATTAATGCAATATTAAGTTATATATTAACAATAGGCAATGCTGTATATGCGAATGTCTGTGCGCGATGTAGACAGCATTCAAAAGTTTATCAAGAATAAATATTACATATAAGTACTTCAAATTAAATAGCCCTGCAAGAAACATTTTATGCATCCTAAAGTCTTATCCATTAATTGATCCTCTTTTTTCTGTAATAAATTTATTATTCGTTTATATTCATTATGTCCCCCTTAATTTCGATCTCTTAACATTCCGAATGTTAATGATAAATGCTGGCATGCCATTAAAGCTTTGATTATGCTGTAAATCGTTTATGGTCACACACGGGCATTAATACAATCATAAAGTCAAAACTTTATTGGCATAATTGTCGTTCACAATATTTGCTAAATATATGCCAAATAGCATATACAGAAAGTTATTTAGGTTAAGCGATTCAAAGTAGATAGCTCTAAATCACTTATTATTTATTATTATTATAGGTTATTATTTTTTCAATACCTGGTTAGGGCTATTTATTTTTAACGCCTGACAATTATGCCAATAACGTTTTGACTTTTTGATTGTATTTATCCCCGTGTGTGACGATAAATGAGCATGTTTTCATTTACAAATGAAACTACGTGATGATTCATTTCTCAGTAAAACAGTTTAGTATTTATATAGTCTAGTCTATTAATTAGACGAAACAAAATAACATGAACGTTAAAGAGAGCCAAATTAAGGGGTGGAAACGCACGGAAATAAAAATATATACAAAAATAACAGGCTAATAAAAATAATATTATTAATAGTAATACTAATGATAATGATAATAATATTAAGACAAATACGAAAAAAAGACTATTAGTTAATAGAAGGAATGTAGGCCTATTTTACTGTGTGACGATAAATTATTTCCAAATGAAACTACGTGAATGATTCACTCTTCAATTATTTGTCTATTAATTAGACTAAATAAAATACAATATATGTTAAATTTAAGCTTTAAACTGCATTCCAGTAAAAAACCCAGTCATAGAACCTTTACATTATCATTTACATTCAGAATGTTATGTAACGAGATCAAAATGAAGGAAAAAATAACGAATATAAACGAATAATACAAATATTACGGAAAAAAAGAAAGTCAGTCAATGGACAAGATTGTGGGATGCATGAAATGTTTCTTGCAGGGCTATTTAATTTGAAGTAGGCCTACATGTAATACATGTAAACACTTGTGAAAGCTGTCTACATTGCGCACAGACAGCATTAGCATATACAGCATCGCCTATATAATTATTTAATATTGTATTAATTTCTATAACAATTAATATAATAATTTCTTAACTCAAAATTAAATATCTCAAATAATTCTGGGTTACTAATGTCACGCAGGTTTGTTTATTCATTAAACTCGTGGCCACAAGAAATGCATGTTGAGCAAAAATACATTTCACGAAAATAATATAAAATTACAAAACAAAGAAAACAAATGGAATGAGGGATAAGCTTTAAAGTTCACGTAAAAGCCAAATATTAAGCGGCATCCTTCATGTTTTCTTTATTCAGCAAATACTTTACAGTTTTGAATTATGTTCAGCTTCTGTTTTTATGACCATAAATGAGAGTTTTTTTTTTTTTTTTTTTAGAAAAACGTCCGAACACCGGTCTCAAAAGTAGAAGCGAAAGTCTTGTTTCCACCAGCGCGGCATTTTTTTATTCACCGTAATTGATGGATGTCTAAAACAAAAATAAGGAGAATCCTAAAACATAAAAATATACATTTCTTAAAATAATAACATCTGAACTTCGTACACAACAATACGGCAACGACTTTACAACAGGACACATTATTTTATTTTAGCTTGTACACCAATGGATTTCAGATGTCAGGATATTTCAGACCGCATCTCCACAGCATAATCACTCTAATATTAAACATACGGGTCAGGAGGCGGGTCGGGTACAATATTTTATTTTTTTATTCGGCGGTCCGAGTTGCGGGCGGGTTAGTTGAAAACGTCGGTCGGGTTCGGGTTGTTTATCCACTGACCCGCGCATCACTGGTGTCAGGGCCGTGGACACTAATGTTTTGAAAAAAGTGGAGCGAGGGAGGAAAGCTTTCCCCTTCTCCCTGCATGCATTTGAATGCTGAATTCGAAATGCAACTGAATGCAGTCGGAATCCACCCCCAGCACCCCCAAAATAGTCTCCAAATGTTGATTACAACAAGGCAACAGACAGCATTCAACACCCCACCCCACCCCCACTCTGCCATTCATAAACATTTCGCTCTTTATACTGCATGCCGCTTAACGCTGATGCCTCATTAACGGCTACTTTTCAGAAAACTGAAAAAAAAAGAAAAAAAAAATACTTCCCTTTGGTTTCCCAGAACAGACTTAAGCCTAGTTCCAGGCTTAACGAACTTCTTCGAAATGGAAAGAACTAGGCTACTTTTCCACTTTAAAAAAAAGAAAAAGAAAAAAGGTGGGGAAAAATTGCATAACTCACTGGAGCACTTTTGATACTCAACAACTGTATTCGTTGTCAGTCATATAAGCTTTATTGTTTTGAAAAGTGAGCCTTCTGTTTATTTGTCTAAATTATTTTCTATATTAGGATAAAATACTAGGCTATAGTATTTACATGGACATTAGGCCAAATCTACATGGGTTTCTTCCCTTTCACTTCAATTAGTTTTTAAGAAAAAAAAAAAAAACTGCATGGGCAGTGCGCCATCTTAATGTACAGCATCAAAAATGTAAGAACAAATCTAAAGACAATAATAATAATAATAATAATAATAATAATAATAATAATAAAATTAATTATTAACACTCCTAAAAGTACAGTATAGTGCTCAGATACACTTAAGTTAGGTGACCTAACCCTAGTTGATACTTTATTTCAACTTTTCAATTATTTCATTAATTTACAAATAAACAAATGCCTTTCCGATATGATATAAGTGAAAAGGGAGACGATTTCGAAAATGATTTCACCAAAAGGCGGACGCGAACTCGGGTCTCTCGCGTCAAAAACGATGTGTTACTCGTATTATCACTTGCGCCACTGAAAATGTTGCACAATAGTCGTCTTTTGTAATATTTGTAGCCTAAATATGGCCTATTTGCATTGTGTAAAAACATTAAATAAAAGGCACCAGACTACAGAAAATGGCATATACTAAAGTATTTTTTTCTGTTTTTACATTTTTACATTTATTTTGCTCCCGACGCCCATGCTTGATGATGAAGTATAGTCTATAGGATATAACAAAGTGCTTTTCCAGTCCCGATTCGACGAGGTTTTATTCCGCATCCACCCGCTCCCGCTATATTAACTATATTATTTGCCCGCTGCCTGCTTAGAATAAATTTCTAAGCACCAAAATCGCAAAAACAAATCAAAATAATAATAATAATAATAATAATAAATAAATTAATTAATTAATTTTTAACTCTATAAAAACTGTAGTTTATATTTATCCTCTCCATTTCTATTTCTCTCTACTCAAATTAATTGTCAGTGTCTAAAATTGTGTATCTTAGAAAAAGAAAAAGACGAACTACCTCTTAAACATGCATATCTTAATTTGATGTTGCTTTAAAACGCTGAAATATATAATGTATTTTATTCTGAAGGTGAAAGTTGTCGAGTTATTCAACTGCCCGCGGCGCCGTCAGGATCACTTTTTTCCCCCTTTAATTAAGTGGATACAGCTTACAATACTCCTTCAAGAGTACGGGATTGCTCAAAACTATGCTATTTTACATATTTCTGTTATTTGTGTACAATCACAATGAAAGAACAGATGTGTATGCTATTTGTAAAAAAAAAAAAATGGAAACGAGATGCTAGTTTAAGGTCGCATCACATAAATTGCCTACAATTCTGCATATAGGCTTGCTACTTATTAATTTTATTTTATTTCGTTTTGTTAAATTATTATTCATTAAGAAAATTATATTTCGCATATGGGCATTTTTATTTATTTTGGGGTTTTCTCTGTGCATAAGCTCTGCGCCTGACGTTCTGATGTTTCTGCTGCTTTTTGCTTGTGTACAATTAACCCCTCAAAACGTTATTAATGTGACACAGCCACGTTTCAATTTAAATTTAAATGTAATTTAACACAATCTGGTCGTTAATAGGCTAATAACTAAACGCGTCGGTTGTCGTTTGGAAAAAAAAAAACAGAAATTAACATTTCTATTTTCAATGCAGTCTAATAAAAGTTCATCAGGAAAAAAAGAAAAGAAAATAATAATAAAACTGCTCCTGCTTATGAATAAATTTTTGCTTGATGATGAAGTATCTAAATAGTCTATACTCTATACAAAGTGCTTTTCCAGTCCCGCTTCCACGAGGTTTTATTCCTCATCCACCCGCTCCGCGCTATATTAACTATATTATTCGCCCGCTGCCCGCTTAGAATACATTTCTAAGCACCAAAATCGCAAAAATACTGTAGTTTATATTTATCCTTCCCATTTCTATTTGTCTCTACTCAAATTAATTGTCAGTGTATCTAAAATTGTGTATCTTAGAAAAAGAAAAAGACAAACTACCTCTTAAACATGCATATCTTAATTTGATGTTGCTTTAAAACGCTGAAATATATAATGTATTTTATTGTGAAGGTGAAAGTTGTCGAGTTATTTAACTGCCTGCGGCGCCGTCAGGATCACTTGATTTTTTTCCCCTTAATAAAGTGGATACAGCTTACAATACTCGTTCAAGAGTACGGCATTGCTCAAAACTATGCTATTTTACATATTTCTGTTATTTGTGTACAATCACAATTAAAAAAAAAACAAAAAACAGATGTGTAGGCTACTTGTAAAAAAAAAAATAATAATGGAAACAAGATGCTGGTTTAAGGGCGCATCACAGAAATTGCCTAAAATTCTGCATACAGGCTTGCTACTTATTAATTTGTTAAATTATTATTCATTCAGAAAAGAAAAACATATATTTCTTATATGGGCCTATTTTATTTATTATTATATATAGGTTTATTGGGTTTTTCTCTGTGCATAAGCTCTGCGCGTGAGGTTCTGATGTTTATGCTGCTTCTTGCTTGTGTATAATTAATCCCTGAAAACGAATTTAGCGGTTTACGTCAGTTGTCGGTTGGAAAAATAAAATAACTGAAATTAACATTTCTATTTCCGATGCAGTCTAATAAATGTTCGTCAAGAAAACAAAGAAAGAAAACAAAATAACAATACAACTGCACCTGCTTATGAATAGGCTATCTTTTTGCTATTGGTTTGAACCATAATTTCAGGAAAGAGGAATCATTAACATATAATAATCAATCAACTATTGTACTGGTATTTGTGACCAACGCCCCCTAGAGCTGGCCATGGTGTTTGGCTACAGAATGTTGTTCCTTGCGCCACCTGGTGGATATTATATGAAGTGCAACAACGTTGTAAAAAAATTAAAAAAAGCAGCTGCGGTAGGACGCGTGCCCACGCGTGCCGAATTGCAGGCTGCCGCGTGAAAATAGACGCATTTTTAATGGCCAGATCTGTATATACTCTTGAATTATAAACTAAAGCGAGAACATACATTATTAACTTTAAGGCCCCAGTGTATTCACTACTCATTCTTTCAATAACACAATAATGACAGCGGTGAGAAAACAGCAGTTCAGAAAGCATCTGAACACAGCAATATGGATGTTCTGCAAGATCTGCAATTTAGCACTCTGATTTTAGATTTTTTACCCCTTCATAAGTTATTGTTACTTCTATGAGCGTGTTTTGGACTTTAAACATAAGATTGCCCTCTGGCGTCGAGTAAGAATGAAACTGGTTCACTTCACCTCATTTTGGATACAAAACCTCAGCTCATGCAAAGACTATTTTGTCTCTTTGCATTCAAATTTAGATTTATTCATACCACCCCTTGAAAACCTCTATGTGAACATACTTGGTGACAAATTTACGTATTATTAAAAATGTAGGGTCCCAGCGTATTCTACGCCAATGCAGTTAAGTCACATCATGTTTATTTATAAAGCACTTCTCTCTTAAGAATGAAAGTGCTTCACGATGCCATAGAAGAACCTTTTTGTCTAAATGGTTCCATAAAGAACCTTTAACATCTAAAGAACCTTTCTCTCTCACAAAACGATTGTTCGTGGTGAAAGAAGGTTCTTCAGATTATAAAAAGATAAGAAAGAGATGGTTCTCTTGGTCATGAACCTTTGACTGAATGGTTCTTTATAGAACATAAAATGGATCTTCAATGGCATCGCTGTGAAGAACCTTTTAAAGCTCCTTTATTTTTTAAGAGTGTAGATTGCTTTAAAGCAAGCAGCTTTCCTGTATTAAACATGAAAAACAGTGTCATTTTAGTCATATTTCAATTAATAAAGTACTTCACTGTTCATATTTTTACTCAAACCTGACCTCAACATAACTACAAATGTGACAAACTCGCAAATGCAAAGCAAACAAGGTTCGTGTACCTACGTATAATTGGTTTTCTCGTTTTTGTTTTCAAAACAAACAAACGAATAAATGATTGGTTTATGCAATATTTACATTTTCTCCGGAACACAAAAACGAATTTCATTCATATTTTCTATTTTGTTTTCATTACACGTCGTTCAAATGCAGATATTAAAAAGTCAACAAAACCAAATCGAAAAATTCAAGTTTTTTTGAACAAAGCGCGTTTTAGTACACTGGAAGATCGCTGCTGCCGCTGAAGGTTTTCACTTGAGACATAAAACATAAACGTAAACATACGGAGCCCGCTGTGTCACCTGCAGGAGAAAAATAATCAATCCATGGCGACGGTTTTGCAATTCGTCCCCTCAGTTTATAAACCGTACTCACGAATTCTTAAACTGTTCCAGATTCAATAAGGCTACCTGTTTATAGGTGCTGGATGCATTGTATTGCCTTTATTAAACTTTATTTTTCATAGTAGGCTATATGCAGGGTTCGAAATTAACACCCGCCAACCCGCCAAATGCGGGTTAAAAATCATTTTGGCGGGTATTGATGAAAACTTACCAGCCAGTTTGGCCGGTGATGCTTGAGCCAATCATGCAAATCATGTCAGAGACGCTCTGGGTCGTTTGTCCACTGGACAAACCATTATTGTTCAATGCGAGTGCCGCATGCTGTAATATGAGCAGTCATTATTCCGTCGTCTCCCGGGTGCTGATAGCGCTCGTGTGCAGGTGATACCTGAACTGCACACATTGCTATCTGGATTTAAACTAAACTCATTTAAGCTTTGCCAGTTTCACCATTTAAGAGCCATAAGACGCAAACCCGCGCGCGCAGTGAGAAGTGAGAAGATCTGTGTGTGCGCTCATCCGAAGCGCGCAAACCCGCACCTCAGAACGCGCGCAAATATTACTCCCGCAGAAATGTTATTTCGTCCTGCTCCCGCCCGCGACATTTATGTTTTGCCCCACTCCCGCCCGTAAAAACCTGCATAAAAGTTACCTATACACTCAAAAAAATGATTCTACCACACTGTACAGTTAATTAAAAAAAATATTTTTCATTTAACACCATTGTGTTAGGTTTCCCATTTAAACAATTGCATTGTGTTAAACTGATTTGAAACAGTTTCGTTTTGGTTCAACTCAATATTTTCATTTTGAAAGAACGTATTTCAATTAAGTAGAGTTGAGAGTAGATAAATTATTTTACTTGTGTAACTAGGAAGTGGATTTCCCCTTCCCATCATGCTTTGCACACGGCTGGATAAGGAGAGTAAATGTTGAAATAAAATTTTATTTTATGCATTTTTTTAATAAAATGATAAAATTGGGAGACTTGTTAATGTTTAATGTTCTTTTATGTTTGTATTTAAAACAGTTTCTGGTATGGTAGTGTTTTTGGGGGTTACCATTGTGGTGAATGCATAGAGCATGTGCTTGGGTTGAGGACCTGATAACATAAGTTAAAGTTGTTTTAATAATAAAATAAACAACTACTTTGTTGCCATGGATGTAACAAAGCCATCTTATGGCTAATGCCTAATAAGTTGGTTAATGCCTAAAGTTAAGTAAATCCAATGTATCATTTTTTGAGTGTAGAAGAATTTCTGCCTAGTTATTTGTTTTCCAGTTAAATGTTTTAGATTGAGTTCAACAAGCATAAAATAATTACTTCAAAAAAGTATCAATTTCATTGAAACTATATTTGATCAAATTGAGTTGGCCAAACTCAATTACATTTTATTGCATGAATTTGTTTTTTATGAGTTGGGGTCACACATATTTATTGGATGGAAATCCTGCCCTCAATTAAATTGAGTTCATCCAATGACTTATTTTTTTGAGTGTACCCCCGCGGGAAAACAGGTCTCTACTTCATCTCTTGGCTGCATGAAACAAACCCTTGACCGCGCTAATGTAAAGGTACGATCAGAGTAATTGTACTAACGAACTTGCGCGTAATGTATGACACTCTTTTATATCATAGTCTAGGCACGCATAAATCCGCTATTGATTCACAAACTATTCATGCTTTCGGGGCTCTGATCCATAGTAGGCCTACTTTTGCGTGAAATTTAAAGTATTTTCGTAGTTGTCAAAATGATTGTGAGTGTTTTATAATGAATGCTTAAATGCTTAAAAAAATACTCTGAAGTTGTAAAGAATCTCTGAATTAAAGAATATATATGTATATATGTATATATGTTAAGTTAGAACTGAGCAGAGGGTTTTCTTTTAAATTCAAAAGTATAGTTTTAATGTAAAGTTTGTTTGTTTGACGTTTTTTATAACATGCATTAGAAGAATAAAAAGGCAAAACAAATGTTTTGGTTAATAAAAAAAGTTTAAAAATAAACACCTTTAGAGGAAATGTCAGGCATAGGGGGGCCTTTGAATAATTGACCCGAGAAGGAAGTGGGCCCCGGCATAGTTTCTGTACCTAAAAACTAATGTTAGACCTACTTAAAAAAAAAACCCCGAAAAATCAGTTTATTTTATTGTATCTTTACTCTATTGTATTTATTTGTGCTGTTGCTTCTAGTTAGATAGATTATTAGTATTTCTTTACTTTTAATTTTTTTAAACCGTTGCACCCCTAATTTTCACCACGCAAAAATTTGTCTAATGGAAATTCTGATTGGCTGATGATCAAAAAAGTAAATTTCGAACCCTTATATGAGACCATGCAACTGACAAAACAATGTTTTTAGCGTTTATTTTACATTAATAACCAATAGAATAGCTGCTAAAACACCACATCTGTGTTTTATCCTAATGATGATTAATGTAAAATAAACGCTAAAAAGAGGACTATTTTGTAAGTGCGAATCATGCTACTTTAACGCACCAAAATAAAATAATAATTGAAGAGCGGCTTCAAACGGCTTTGCCTTATTTTTCAAAATATAAAATCGCCTGAATTTTGTAAAAAAAAAAAACGTTTGGAGAGAAGGTAAAAAGCAATACAAAACAAATAATTTACAGGTTATGTTGTCATTCCTTTGCTCTCAAACTGAATGCAATGTAATAAGAGGCCTTAATTAATAATAACATTAACAGTGAAGCATGCATCTAACTCTGGGTGAAAAGCTTATAATAAAATCGCCAAAATTCGTCTACGTGTTAAGAATGAGTATAATTTCCAAAGCTGTAAAAGGTTATTTAAAAATAAAGCATTCATTATAATAAACAGTTTACTGTCTTAATGTCTCCATTTTTTTAGTCTACAAATTAAAATAATAATTACAATTATTAGTATTATTTACGGTGAGCATTGCTGTCACAGACATAAGAACCCTACACAGGCCTCAAATCTATAGGCCCTAGATGCTGGCCCGAGTTTATCAGAATTCAGTAATATGGGCCCCAATCCGACCAAACCCGTCTTTTTCCCCTCTTCTCACAAAACAGCATATATACTGTTTCAGCTATTAAAATAGTCCAGTTTTGTATGTAATGCAAAGTGATTAGCCTATATTTTGTTTCGTTTTTATTAAGTTAATTTAGAAAAAACATTTGGAGCATTTTTTTGTTCGTTAAATATAAGTTTTTGATTTTTAAAGTAACGACCAAGCGGCAAGCGGCAGAGAATGAGTTGATCATATTGTGTTTGATCAATTTTGCCTTGTCAGATAATCACAACTTGCCTAAAATAAATATAGATCTAGGCCTAAAAGAGTTAAAATATAAAACAATGTTAATTTCAACGTTAAAATAATATAAATGTGCGGTATTAGGCACAAATGCAATCGTTTGTACTGAGAGCCGCTTTGCAGGACATAGAGGAGCCAGCGCAATCACTTGCATTTTTGCAGTGGATACAATTTAAAATATTCCGTTATTTTTGCTCATAAAGGTACGAGTAATACATTATTCGGAACTGTAAATGGTCTACTTTTATTTGTGTGCACTCACAATATCAACAAAACGTTGCAAACGGTGCTTGAAACATTGAAAACAAACATGATCCCCTCATGTCATCTCAAGGAGCGCTTCTTAGCAAAACTCAGCGAATTAACTCACAGACAAGATATTTATAGAAAGCTGTAAATTATTACTTAACAAAAGAGAACAAATCAAAAACAAAAACTATTTCATTATGTAGTCTGTAAAGATTAATTTCTCTCCAAAGGCGCGTCCAAAGAGGAAATGGCGATCGACAACTTCATCCTTGCAAGACACTGACTCAGAAAACACAAGCGTTTTAGCGTTTATTTTACAATACTTGCCAATGGGATAAAACACAGGCGGTGAATATAAACACTTTTATATTAGTTTAATGTTGAAATTAAGATTGTTTTATACTTGAACACTTTTAGGCCTATAGATTTTATTGTAGGCAAGTCGTGATGATTTGAGAAGGCAAAACTGATCAAACACAAGCTATGATCAACTCACTGTCTGCCGCTGGCTGCTTGGTCGTTACTTAAAAAAAATATATATATATATTGAACGAACAATAAAATGCTCTAAACGTTTTTCTAAATTAACTTAATAAAAAGATGAAATGAAGCAACCACTTTGCCGAACTATTTTAATAGCTGAAACAGTAGCTGTTTGCGTCACCGTAAATAATACTACTACTAATAGTAATTATTATTATTATTTTAATTTATAGGCTAATAAATGAGTGCACTTAAGACAGTAAAATGTTTCTAATACAATAATTCATGAATGTTCTATTTTTAAATAACCTAGAAATGTGTTTTCGAACTATTCATTCTATGAAGACATATTTTGGTGATTTTATTATAAGCTTTTCACCCAGAGATAGATGCATGCTGTTAATATTATTAAATATATATTATTACATTGAATTCAGTTTGAAAGCAAAATAATTAACATAACCGGTACAGTTTTGTATTGCTTTTTACCTTCTCCTCTCCAAACTCTATAATTTTTCAGAAACTGTTTATAAACTCAGGGGACTAAGCGCAAAACCTTCTCCACGGATTGATTATTTTTCTCCTGCAGGTGACACAGCGGGCTCCGTATGTTTATGCCCGTCTCAAGTGAAAACCTTCAGCGGCAGCAGCGAGCTTCCGGTGTACTAAAACGCGCTTTGTTAAAAAAAACCTCTAATTTTTCGATTTGGTTTTGTTGACTTTTTAATATCTGCATTTGAACGACGTGTAATGAAAACAAAATTGAAAATATGAATGAAATTCGTTTTTGTGTTCCCGAGAAAATGTAAATATTGCATAAACCAATCATTTATTCGTTTGTTTGTTTTGAAAACAAAAACGAGAAAACCAATTATACTTAGGTACACGGACCAAACAAACTTTGTTTTGGCTTGATTTTATTTTCAAAATGTTCACACCAGTTAATTGTTTTGCTCTAAGTACATTGTTATTCTATTATTCCTGCACTGATTCAGGCTTGCAAGTATTCTGTACAGGGTTGCCAGGTCTGCGAAACAAAACCAGCCGAGTTGCAAATTGTCTTCTTTTTTCTGTCAAAATAGCTTTCCAGGGATGTGTGGTGTGGGGGGAGAGATCGCTTTAACCCGTGGACTAAAAAAACAACCCACAGCAAGTGTGTAAAAAGAGCCCAATTCTGTGGTAAAATTGTCTGATTCACTGGATGCTGCAAGGCTAAACTGCACCTTATCTCTGTGTTTGGACAAATGGTGCGAAAAAAGAGTCTGTTCTCTGTAGTCTTTAATAGAAATGTGTTGCACATGCAACACAGATTCCTAAATGTGCAACTGATCAATCACGATGAAAGACGATCATTTAAAAAAAGAATGTATAATGCATGTCTCATTAAAGGTGCAGTGTGCAGTTTTTTTTTTTTTTTTGCGGCATCTAGCGGTGAGGTTGTGAATTGCAACAGTCCACCGCTCACCCCTCCCTTCACAGAAGCTACGGTAGCCCACACAGGATTAAGATGTCGTCGTTTTAGACAGCAAAGAATGAGGTTTACTTTTAAAACGTAAATTATGGAATTAAATTTACTTAATAATTCAATAAAACAATGTTATTGTGAATTTTACTGTTACTTGTTTATCTTTATGGCAGTGTTTTTCACAAAGAACAACAGTGATGAAATGCGATCTGTAGAGCAGTTTGTCCGTTTAGGGCTACTGTAGAAACATAACGGCGACTTCCATGTGAGGGGACCCGCGGCGTATGTAGATATAAACAGCTAATTCTAACGTCATAAAAACATAGTGGTTCATTGTGTAAGGTCGTTTTACACCCCTGAAAACATAGTTTAATATATTGCATTTCTGTCTAGAGATCATCTTAAATATTACACATTGCACCTTTAAATACTAAAATCTATGGTTTTGTTGATATTGTGTATCCCACGACCGTCTGCAAATAAAACCTTTTCATATCTGCACAGAAAAAAATAAATAAAAAATCATCAACAGGCAATGACTTTGATGCACTGTTCATTTCGTACCTCTAATAATTGTCAGTCAGGTTTGGTGTAACTATAGTTTTACATCACCATTGACCCAGGAGCTGTTTGTCTGATATCTCATGCTGTCATGCGTGGCATTTCATGCTTTGCATTTTCTGTTTGGCATTTAGAAAGCAGCATTCAGATACTGTATGTTTGAACAGAGATAACATTCTCTAGGCTTTCTAGTAAATTCAATGCTTAAAGCTTAAAAATCAATATCAGATGTTACACACATACTACAGATACCATATGTGACTATTTGCTTGTTTTATCAAATGTCAAGTAGAAACACTTTCATTTTTGAGATACAGAGATGCATGTTCTGATGTCACATTCCCAGCCTCACTCATGAATCACACACTTCATGTTAGCTTTTCTCTATATGATTTTGTGTTTCTATCAGAGACGCAGTACATTTGAGCCTTGAGGTTGTACAATATGATCATCCATTATATTTCACTTTATTGAAGAAACATTACATTACATAGTCATTTTCAACTGGTAATGTTATGGATAGTGTTTAGCGGGATAGCTTACTGATTCCTTTCTCTTATCTCAGCTTAATGTGCAGAGTCAACTGCAACAGTGGCGTGAGTTTGGAGACAACAATGGCGTGAGTTTGGGACGGCTTTATCTGTTTGTTTGAGCAGTGGAGGACAGGGGGAGTGTTTGGAAAACCAAACGTTATTGTTTGCTATTTTCTTTGGTGATGCAAGACGCACAGAAATGACTCACATCACCTTTAAATGGGATAAGTCAGAATACAGTATGTAGATGTTGTTGAAATGTAATTAACATATCATGAATTAATAATAATGTATGTCTTTCTCTGTCTCTCTCTCTCAGGGGTATCAGCGTTCCAACCATTTCATCGCCACACAAGGTGAGCCTTCATAATTCTGATGCTCTGAAATCACTTGTGTATTTGTATTGTGTGCTGTATTATAGCTGTTCGTAAAAATGTACCCTCTAAACATGTGTGTTCGTGTGCCCCAATTCTACTACAAAGGTTTGAATGATTCATATGCAGATATTGTTTTTGCCGTTTGATCTTATTTTTCTCTCTTGGCATCCAAACACAGCCGCACTTCCTTCTGATTAAATGCTCTTTATGTCGCTCTCTTCTTTGTGAGGGTGACTGATTAGGATGTTGCTTTTTGTTTATTCCAATACAATTGATTAGAGTCTAGCATTGAATCTTAATCATTACACAATCATTTCTGCAACCTTCTGATTCAGGCAATAGCAGTTGCAGTTTGTGAATTAACTATTAAAACATAGATCGTCAATTAAAAATGTAATATGGTAATATGTTATTATATAATTTCTGCATAGTAAACATCAGCCTCGGCCCGATTTGAAAAATTATGTCCAAATGTCTTGCAGACAAGAGGAATAACTCACATGTGCTCATCTTGGTGTTAATTTAGAACTAAAGGAAATTTAATATATATGCATTCAGGGCCAGTGAATACATATAATTACAATATATGAATTTGTATATATGCACACAATTGGTAATTGGCAAATCTGCGTGATATAATGATTTCTGAATGATCATGTGACACTGAAGACTGGCGTAATGTTAGAAAACAGTAAGGTACGATGGGCTAAAGGCACCCCAGGGTGATATTATTTTCCTCTAAACCACTGTATGGCAGAAAAACGTGCCATAGCACTTTCCAAAACATTTGCTTTTCAAAATACACGTGCAATTTTGGCTGATGCTTGATGCATTCTGTGCTTACTTGATCTTGATGTTTAAACATGTTGTAGATTTAAGTATCAAATAAGAATCGCTAAAATTATTGAATCTATCTTGAGGTAAAGGTCTTTTTAATGATTTTCAGTTTTGTTTAAGATAATTGAAGCAACAGTTTTTAAACAACAAATGAATACATAAAAGTATGGTATTTGAGGTAAA
Organism: Garra rufa; assembly: GCF_049309525.1. NCBI lineage: Eukaryota > Metazoa > Chordata > Actinopteri > Cypriniformes > Cyprinidae > Garra > Garra rufa. Next base: position 20,536,803 of record NC_133377.1, read on the forward strand.
AAAACACCCCTGCTGTTGGGGCTAAAAGGCACAATAATTAACATGATAATTAATAGGCTGACTTTTCTATTTGTTGACATGACATTGTTAGATTCAGATGGGAAATATCATACTATTATGTTGGGTGTCCATCTTAACTCTTAAATGCATGACTGTTGCTCCAATCCCTATTACATATTCAGGTCTTTAGTGACCCGGACATATATATCAAGCACAGATGGATCTCTAACTGCCGCAATAGCAAAAAAAAAAAAAAAAAAAAACTCTCATGATATTTTAAGAACCATTACAAAAGAATAAAATAAAACATATTTTGTTACCTTTTGAAACTTAGAAGGGTTCAATTTGAACAGACGATTTTACCATCGCCATCATCCTCAGAGTGGCCTTTCACAGTACATTCAGCATCCGGCTGAAATTCGCTATCTCAAACATATTCGCAAAACTATTGTGTTCAGTGACTTCAGAATCATTATTTTGATCACTGGCAGCTTATTCATCACATCCACCATCAAATGATAGTGACATTTATATTTTATTGCATACAGTAATTGCTCCGCAGTAAAGCCGTTCAAATCAATTCAAATTTTGCTGATGATATACTTTTGTTTTATGCCTACGATAATTACGAATGAAACATCACGTCATTATTGTCTATCAAACAGTGCCAACTCGAGGACTAAAGGTGAATTGCATGTATTGAGTCATCAGATATTTATATATTTTTGCGCATGAAAAATGTACTTGCATTATTACACACCTCGGGTGTATTTTTACAAAAACAATTTCAGAAATATATATATAATGTATTTATTTATTATTATTATTATTATTATTATTGTTTTATTTTTCATAATGAATACATTGAGGAATACTAAGAAAGCCAAAAACAATAAGGGAGGTAAAATGAGGTAGTAAATTACGTCCTGGGTCGCTAAAGTCCCAAGGTATGCATTTATGGGTTAAAGATAATCACCGTGTTTAGAATGCAACCATTTTTAAAAACATTTATATTATTAATCACATCATATAATAAAATATCAGCACACTACTGTAAATCTATATTAAATTATCTCCTTCAATGCTTTTAGAATCTTAACATTTTACGACATTAAGTCTTTTGTATGATATTGTAATGATATTTGACTGTTCAATTACTGTTTTACTGTATTTTTATTAAATGCAGCCTCAGTAAACCTAAGAAACTTCTTTCAACATATATAAAAAAAAATAAATAAATAAATAAATGGTACCGACCCCATACTTTTTGAATGGTAAAGTATACAGCTGATTATAAGCATCACGCAGGTTTGAAGTGAAGTGATTCTCTGTCTGATTTGTTGTCTGGATGTATTCAGCTGTCTGTAGTTTCGTCTCTGTGGGTCTCAGGCTCTGTAGGAGCAAACAGCACACATTTCATTTCATCTGCTCTCTCTCACTCTTGTTGGTCGTCTGCACACCGGGGCCACTGATCAACACAGACTTCCTCCAAACACAAACACGCGCGCACACTGCTGTGCTCTGTTTGAGCAGGTGTACACACACTCATGTGGGCTTTGCTAGGCTTGTACTCTATCTGAAGGTTTACACTGGCTTTAGGTCCTGAGATTTTGCTAGTCGAGCTTTGAAGGCCATCTGTATGTTCGCATCGTGACAGCGTCGCATACTGATGTGCTCATGACTCACTGAGCTTCAATACAAATCTACCCCATCAGCCCTGCAGCTGCAACCCCAAACCACTCAAACACACACTACAACTCAATTATTACTCGATTTTTGAAAAATGAGACTGGCCCATGCAAATCTCTGAACACTATAATGACATGGTGCTTTGAGTGTTTTTTTTTTTTTTTTGTTCATTTGTTCTCCATGTTTTTAGCCTGATGTTAACCTTTGCTAAACTTAACCATAGTTGTATTATAGTAAAAGTGTTGTACCATTTGCATAGCTACAAACACCATGGTTTAGCCAAAACATTTTTTTTTTTTTTTTTTTTTTTTGTGGGTTAGCATGTTTTAACTATAATAAATAGTTAATATTTAATTAACTAAATACATTTTTTTAATAGTACAGCCATGGTTAATCTTTGTAGAGAAGTGTACTAGGGTATTCTCTGTGGTTTTCAGGGCATTGTGCATTTGCCAAAGTGATCTGAGTCACTTTTAGCATGTTTTTGCATGTATATGATGGTGGTTGGCAGGGCTTTATATAATTGATAAGGTGTTCTAAGACATTATTTGTGAATGGTTACTAACATCAAAGTTCTCCTTGCTGAATAAAATAAATAAAAATGTAGAAACCATCACATAACTTCTAATGGTTCCCACTACAAATGCCATTATAAACCTTCAACTTTTAACTATTAAAGCAAACATTAAAAAAACATTGTGTTTTGGGACCTATTCCATTAGGCAACCCAGGCTCTTGAAAACATCTTCCTCTATACACATTTCTGCAACAGTTTCAAAGTTAAATGTCCAGAGAGCCACGTTCAATACATGACCATTGCATGTTTTTTATTACGGTGCTTGAGATATGTTCAGAATTCAAATTTCCGGGGGATGTCAGGAAAGGTTAATGCTCTATGTCATTGGAAATATCCCCTACACCAAACCCAACCCTAAACATACACTCTTAAAAATAAAGGGGCTTCACAATGCCATAGAAGAACCTCTTTTGTTTAAATTGTTTCATAAAGAACCTTTAACATCTGAAGAACCTTTCAGTTTCACAAACGGTTCTTTGTGGCGAAAGAAGGTTCTTCAGATTATAAAAAGATAAGAAAGAGATGGTTCTTTAAAGAACTTTTGACTGAATGGTTCGCTGTGGAACCAAAAATAGTTATTCTATGGCATCGCTGTGAAGAACCTTTAAAGCAACTTTATTTTCAAGAGTGTACCAGATAGTGTTAACAAATTCATTTGTTGTTGCAGCCATGCTATTTTAACTTTCTTATGCGGATTTGAGACAAATCATACTTTTACAGGTTCTTACCGGAGATCTTCGTCACTCCAGTGCAACTCAGTATCGCGTGAGCTACCGTGCAAACCTACTAAATTAGAAAACGCATGCATATGAAGTTGTATATGTTCAAAAGTATCAGTTTTCTAATCGTGCATGATGGTAAAATTGTTTTGAAGTCATAAGAAAATATATATATTCTGTAAGTAACTGTGTGAAAATTAGTCTTTAAACAAAACAAATAGTAATTAATCAAATCATACTTTGTATGAAAAGGAATAAAAGTTGTCTGAGTTTGACTTACTCTAGTGTTCATTTCAACTAGAAACTGCAGTGACCCACACGTTTTATAAGTTTTGCATATATGTATAGAGGCACGTATTTCCACTGAGCCTACAGTATATGTTACCATTAGGATTTAGTGGTTTTAACAACCCTGCTGAAAAAAAAAATCTAAAACCAGCCTAGGCTGGTTGGCTGGTCTTAACTGGTTTAAGCTGGAAGTAGCTGGTTTTAGCTGTTCTCCCAGCTTGACCAGCCTGGCCAGGCTGGGAAAGTGGCCAAAACCCCTCTAAAACCAGCCTGCTGACCAGCTATGACCAGCTAAAACCAGGCTGGTTGACCAGCTGGTTTTAACTGTTTTTTTCAGCAGGGAAGCCACCAATAGAAGGTGACCAATTACCAGTAGAAACCCACAAGGTCCATTACAGTTTCCAATAAAACAAACCCATTTACTGGTTACAAAGTCCCATTGTAACCAGTAAAACCTTTACAAATTTTGTGATAGTGTTTGTTTTTTTCAGCAGGGCTATACAGTTGTTTTTATAGTATATTGCTGTAACATTGCTGTTATTTAGCATACAGTTAGCATGGTGCTGTGCTGTATAATTGGTGAGGTGCTATGAGTTGTTTAACATGTTGCTATGTGTTTGCTAAAGTGTACTCAGAGTTTTTAGCACATTACTAGCATTTGCTAATAACAATATGCTATACAGCCATTAATATATTGTGAGTTTTTTAGCATGTTGCTGTAATGCTGTTACTGGTTATCATATTAGCATGTTGCTGCCATACAGTTTTGCCCATTCACACCAAGAATGATAACTATATTCATTTAAGATAAATATATAGATCTGAGCCAATCAGAATTCAGAGCGAGAGCATTTAAAGCAGCAGACAACAAAACTGCTTGTTCCTATATTAAACATTATTTAATGCATTATCTTCCCTGCTGAAAAAAAAAAAAAAAAAAAAAAAAAAACTGCTAAAACCAGCCTAGGCTGGTTGGCTGGTTTTAGCTGGTCTTAGCTGGTCAGGCTGGAAAACCAGCTAAAACCAGCTACTTCCAGCCTAAACCAGCTAAGACCAGCCAACCAGCCTAGGCTGGTTTTAGCTGTTTTTTTTTTTTCTCAGCAGGGTTGTGTTAATGTGAATGCTAAACTACTTGTTATCGTTCTAATTATCTTTACAGTTATTGTTCTTGGTGTTGAATGGACCTTTACTGAGTTTTTTTTTATTTTTTTTATTTCCCCCACATCTTTCTGTGTGGTTGCAAGGGTGTTATGTCTAGTTTCCAAGGCATACCAAGGTGTTCAGTGGCTGCTAGCACGTTTTATAACACTTTTATACTTCTTTCAATGAAAAGTAGATAAATCCTACTTGAATAGTCACTTTATGTTGCTAAATGATGTCATATGCTAAATTTCACATTCATGACATAATTGCGGCGTATTTGTATTTTGCCTAGGGTCTAGTCTTTTATATTTCTCTCCTACTCTCTGTGCTCACATACTCTATTTTAATACAGTCAATATTAAAATAAAACTATTTTCATTTACATATTTATCTGTTTTCTGTCAGACAAGGAGATGAATATGAAATAGTGACTAAAACGGCACCTATTAAGATTGCACAACCAGCTCTCCCTTCCAAGCTGTTTATCTGCACTTAACATCCTTAACAATAATCGAGACATTGTCTGACAAAATCACCATATGCATAAGATAAAGACTTTGGCTTGCTCACTGTACAAAGCAATACAATCCTAATGCGGCAGTACCTGTGAGTCTCAGAAACTAAAGTTGGTTTGTCCAAGAATTGTCCACTAGATTTATCACTAGGTCTTTTTTTTTTTTTTTGTCACTAAAGGAGTCTGAAAAGTTGCTAAATCCAGTGACTAAGTTGCTAAGTTGGCAACACTGCTTTTTTTACAGTTGGGGAGGTTCTCTGAGCATATTTTTGGCATGTTGCTATGTGGTTGCTTGGGTGTTCTAAGCAGTTTTAGCGCATTGGTATGTGGCTTCTAGCAGATGTTTTGAAGATTTTTTCTCCATGTTTCTGTGTGGTTTCTAGGGTGTGTGGCAAGGCATTACTATGCATCTGCTAAAGTGTTCTAAGTGGTTTTCAGCACATTGCTATGTGGTTGCTAAAAGTGTGCTATTATAGAGTTAGTAATGCTGCATTCCATTTATCTAGGAAGTCGGATGTTGGAGCTGGGAAGGGCAAGTGGACCTTGAACCAGCAGAAAAAAAGTGTCAATTGTTAGCAATCCCAGCTGATTAAAAACACATTAAAAAAAGTATTTTGCACAGATAATGTCATAGTATCATGTCTACAAATAGAGGTTGGAGAGTACTGTGTGCACTACTGAGTTTGAGACACAGACAAAGTGCTTATAAAGAATATATTGCTACAGCTTTTCTTCAGTTGATACACTGATGCATTAGGGGTGTGCAATATCATCTATGATAATATTGTGATTGTTGTTTAAAAATATGCAATTTGACATTATCGAGTATATCACAAAAACAAAACAAAAACACATCCAGAGAGTGATTTGCGTGGAAAAAGGGGAAATATACTTTAAATATAAACCTAAAATCATTGAGTCTTTTAGTCATTCATTCAACTTATTAGTTCAAATGACTAATTGATTTACACTGCAAAAAAAGCTTTTCTTACTTAGATTTTTTGTCTTGTTTCCAGCCAAAATGTCTAATATTTTTTAAATCAAGAAGGATTTTCTAGACAAGCAAAAATTGTTTTGATTTCAGAGAGAAAAAAAGAAAAAAAAAAGTCAAAATTAAGTGTTTTTGAAACAAGCAAAATAATCTGCCAATGGGGTAAGAACAATAATCTTTTTTTTTTTTTTTTTACCCAATTTCAAATTGTTTTGTTTGTTCTAACCAAAAGAAAAAAAAAAAAAAAAAAAAAACTTTTTTTTTTTTTTTTACTTTTTTTTCTGAAAACAAGAAAATAATGTTTACTCATTTAGAAAATCCTTCTTGATTTAGCCCTCCTGTTACCCTAAAATCCGCTAACACCTTTTTCCCACTGGGGTCAATTTGACCCCAAATTTAAAACCTCTAGAATATGATATTTTTTTGCTAAAAGGTTAGTGTCAGGTAATTGATGTCTTTGTTGACTACTTAACAACACTCTGAAACACCCCCCCAACTTTCACTGTCAAACACCTGTGACAAAATCTCACTGACAGAAAACCTTTGCGTAGAGGCCATTTTCGATTGAGAGAGCAATTCAACTGACAGTGGTTCTCGCAATACTACAGGTATGGTTGTGTTAGTTTTATTTTTTATTTTTATTATACTTAACATATAAAATTATAGTGCATATTATAAAATCATAGCATGTTATAGTGACCTCAATATCACCCAAAACAAATGTGTGTAAATTTTTTATATTTCTTATGTTTTATACAGCTAAAAGAACCTGGGGTCAAATTGACCCCAAAGAACACCGATGTAACAAAAATGTGTACAGGGCATTGAACAAATAATATCATGTTAGTTTTATGTTTACCAAGTTTTCCCCATTAAATTAGGAAAAGTCATTCAATCTGAAGCAAAAAAAAAAAAAAAAAGTCAATTATATATGTACATACGTTAAACATTGAATGGGGTCAAATTGACCCCAAAGATAACAGGAGGGTTAAGAATTTTTTAATATTTTGGCTGGAAACAAGACAATCTAAGTAAGAAAATAATTTTTTGCAGTGTAAATTAATTAGTCATTTGAACGAATCGGTTGAATGAATGACTAAATGACTCAATGATTTTAGGTTTATATTTATAGTATAGTATTTATATTTATATTATAGTATACAATGTGTTGCTTTAACATCAAAACATTATTTATGCATTTGTAACTGCAGGTTGAATGCATTGTCCTGCATTAAACACTCTGTAAATGCATCTAAATGACTTCAGATGGAGATTATGTGCCACCAATTTTAGTTGATACTGATTGATTTGATTGGTAACAGCCCTGTAGTGTCTTACTATTTGAACCTATTGATTAAATTGAAGAATTTAACACAAAAGATGATGCATATATTTAATTAGGTTAGAAAAAAAAAGCCATATAAAATGCTCATAAAAGTTCTAAATCAATAGAATTCAGAATATGAAGAATTTCACAAGCTTTGGGAGTCAGCTGTCCACAGCAGCTCTAAACCTGCCAAAGTTCCAGCACAATAACACTCTCAGCAAAATATTGTCCAATTACCGTTATTGACAAATTCTAGACAAAATATCAAAATTCTGTTATTTTTATCGTATACACCCCTACTGAGCAGCCATACTGGGTTCTGAAGTCGGCGTTGTTGCAGTTCCTCTGAGATTCTACTGTAAGTTGGAGCTTTGACTTGGGAGGGCATCCAGTTAAATGATTTTACTGGGAATTTAGAATTTCCAACTTCAGAGTACAAATGGAAGGTGTTAGGTGGTTGCCAGGGCTTTCTGACAAGCTGCTATATGGTTGTTAAGATGTTCTGAGCAATTTTAGCTATTTTTGCTGACAGCTCTGATGTGCAGTTGTTAAGGTCTTTTGTTGTTGTTGTTGTTTTTTACTGATGCATGCTGTAACAAAAAGCGCTAATAAGGAAAGTAAAAGATGTTTGTGGTTTGCAGCAGTTTTCCCCTGGCAGTGGATCTTTGATTAACCTGGGCTGGATGTGCTCTGATGTTGTCAGCTTTCAATATGCCCACAAAAAATGTAGAACAAATGCCTCCCCATCATCCATTTAAACCTCGGAAACTTTCCTGGTTGAATGGTATTGTTTATCACAAATAACCTGGGTTTCATCCCAGCTGTAAAGCAGAGCGCTCAGAAGTGATTTTTCGAGGATGTAGCTGCGGGCGATAGCGGGAGAGCTGCTCAGGAACGCAGGAAGTGCGGTACCTGTTGTTGGCTGTAATTGTTTTAACAGGTAGAGAAGATAACAGACTCCTTGCCTGAGGGCAGAGCGTTCACAGTACTATGCTTACAAACCTTCAGCAGCTTTTCTTTAATGTTTCCAATATTTCCATGTGTATGCAGTTATCCGTGCAATGCATGAGCGATGTGTGTACAGAAAAATACATGAGGAAGAAAAGATAAAGAACAAAGAGGTTCGGCTCATGTTATTCATAATAAATGCTTTATTAAAGGTGTATACTAAGGCGAGGATTACTTATAGTATTGCTGATAAAAAAACAATTCTCTATCCCACTGTAATAAACTACAGTGTCTAAACCATCCCACAGTGATAGTGTTATGTGAGTCCACGCTCAAGAGTGTGAAGTGTTAAAATCAGAGTTTTAAATTAACACTGAAGCAGAGTTAAAGTTAATGAGATAATTAGTGATTAATTGAGTGATGATTGATTATTATTGAAGACACCTGATGTTAACAAGCAGAATCGCCAAAGCAACCATTATAATGGTCAGTGTTTGCATTAGTTGGGCTCTTGTCCCTCACATTAGATTTTGTTTGGCTGCTGTATTTGAGGTAAAACAGTCAGACAAGCCAAGAACACTCATCAGAGGTTGATTGTTATGCTTTAACATAATCATTATTTGACCTGAATCATTGAACTCATTTGGAGTCTAATCTCGAAGTTATATTTTCTTTTTTGGAAATATAACTCAGAGATTAATCTTTAAAGGAGTTCAGTCAATTGTATTTTGTTGTGGAATCACAAGGCTGATATTAAACATTCACAAAAATGATTTGACTGAACTCTTTTAAAGACTAATCTTTAAGTTATATTCCCAAAAAAGAAAATATAACTCACATAAACTCCAAATAGGTTCAATGATTCAGGTCAAATAATGATTACATTAAAACATAACCATCACCCACCTCAAATACAGCAGCCAAACAAAATCTAATGTTAAAAATGTGAGGGTCAAGAGCCCAGCTAATGCAAACATTGACCTCTATAATGGTTGCTTAAAAATTGTGATTTTCTCCTTTTGGCGATTCTGCTTGTTAACATCAGGTGTCTTCAATAATGATCAATCATCACTTAATTAATCACTAATTATCTCATTAACTTTAACTCTGCTTCAGTGCTAATTTAACACTCTGATTTTAACACACTCTTGAGCATGGACTCAAATAAACTCCTAGGAGAGTTAATTTAACACTGGGCCTTTTTCTGTGGTGGTCAGTAAGTTGATGGTTCAAATTGCAGTTTCAATGCAGCTTCAAAGTGCACTACACAATCCTAGTAGAGGAATAAGGGTATTATCTTGCAAAACGATTGGTCATTTTATTAAAAATAAATAAAATAAAAAAATATATATATATATACTTTTTGACCACAAATGCTCGTCTTGCACCAGCCTGACCTCAAGCATTACGTAGGTGGAGATACCGACCCAATGTTTACAAATTGAATGTGCCAAGAAGGTAAATTGCCCTTTACAAAAAAATGGCGGATGATTTTAAAGTTGGAGGATAATTTATTTTATTTTTATTTTTTTAAGAAACCAATCATTTTACTAGGTAAGGCCCTTATTCCTTGGCTGGGGTCGTGTAGAGCCCTTTAAAGCTGCATTAAAATTGCAATTTGGACCTCTAAATCAGTGGTTCTCAATCCTAGTCCTGGAGGACCCCTGCTCTGCACATTTTGCATGTCTCCCTTATTTAACACACCTGATTGAGATCTTCAGCTTGTTAGTTCAGTTCATGGATCTCTCTCCTAATGAGCTGATGATCTCAATCAGGTGTGTTAAATAAGGGAGACATGCAAAATGTGCAGAGCAGGGGTCCCCCAGGACCAGGATTGAGAACCACTGCTCTAAATCATTAGCCACCATTGACGTCCACTATATGTGCAAAACTTAATTTCTTTGCAAATGAAGACAGAAAGACATGAACATCTTGGATGATCTAGGAAATTTTTATTCTGGAAGTGAACTTCTATTTCAAAGGCATGTTTCTGCTTAAAATGAAAATTCATCAGTTACTCATCTAATTACTCACCACCGCCGTTCGAAACCCTTGAGGCTTCTGTTCATCTGTGAAACACAATATTTTAAAATTGCAAAGGTTTTGGTTGTGTGGACTTAAATGGAGTTACAAAAACCACTCATGTTTCATTAAAATATCTTCATTTGTGTTTTGAAGATAAATTAAAGGTGTCATATGCAGTTTTGACAGCTAGCTGTTAAAATGGGTACTGTAGTTCCAATCCAATATACTGGAGAGAGTTGGTTCTCCCACCCTCTTCTCCTCAGACTCGACGCTGATGTGTGTTGCCAGTGGACATGCAACAGGAACAAGCACAATTAAAGGTGATGAGCCTTACACCGTAAGCTGATGAGTTAATTTATCCATGTTTAATTTTCATCTTCGGGCTTTTCAGCTCGGGAAGATTCTGCGTTCACTGACTAAGTTTGTTTGCTGACTTCCTTGGCTGCAGAGTGCTATATTTTAAACCAACTGGCAACCCCAGGATGTCAGCAGTGGGTGGAGTCACACAGACCATAACAAAAAACCTTACCTTTTTGAACTGGAGTACAT
>NC_133377.1:20548072-20612682 GCF_049309525.1 Garra rufa
ACATAAACAAAATAACAACGGAGTGTCTTTAAAAGCCCTCTTTTGTGCGAACTATTCCATCCGCCACAAATTCAAATCAAAGTTTGACGGTTAGTCAGCTGAGCATAAGCTTCTTTGTTACTAGTTCCAAAACGTCACTTTAGAACTAGTAACGAAGGAATGTTGAGTTGCTTCATTGAAAGCCTATTGTATTACTGCATTAAAATCTCACTGTATCACGTTTGAGTTTTATGAGAGAGAGATGGACTGAGCGAGTGATTAACGTACCTGCATCTGATAGAGCATTCATTATTCATATTCATGATGATATGACATTAGTTTGAATGTTTACTGAAGAAAGCGTTAATATCTGTTCATCTGTTATGGGCGATTTTGTTGCTCAGTGCATTTATTCGCTGTAGCAAGCTGTTGTTGAAGCTAAAAATAACTTAACTTTTCATTTTAAAAGTCCCAAAGTCACCATTAACTGCTCACTCATAAAACGGTCTCTTGTCGCCATCTAAAGGCGGAACAATGTAACGTTAACTAAAATCACCACGGATACACGCACGTTACTCAATACTAAATACTATTATTAAATACGTTATTTAAAATATAGTTTATATACATTTTTATTTATTGAGTAGTAATATTTAATAAACAACAACAACAAAAACAGGCATCAAAAAGTTGCTAGGCAATTCAGTCAAGAGTAAAGGCAGCATTCAGTATTGAATTTACATAAACATGCTAGATGAACTATCTTCTTCTCTGGAACAAATAATAGATTAATGAGACAAAAGACTGTCCGTTAGATTTACCCACAATGAATTACATGTCATGTGTAACCACTACAGAGACATCAGAGGTACCAGCGGTAAATTCCTGAAGATCTGGCCGTGGTGAGAGCGCTCTTGAGCGGATTGATGAGTGCAGAACGCCCCCTGACGTTATGGGTCTCACATCTCCGAAAACGACGAAGCAAATTTTCAAACAGACATTATCTTTATTAACAAACTGCATATTTGAACTATAAACAAGTACATTCTCGCCTGAAAACCTCTTAAAACTACATTCCGTAACACAAAAAGAGTAATATTTATAAAATGATACGGGATTTGGACGTCCGCCATGTAACTCCGAAAAAAAAAGTTCCCGGCTAGAACACGCGGAGTGATACAAAATTGCAAAATTGTGAAAGGTCGTTCCTGTAGCGATACCAGTAGAATATCTCACGGTTCTCAACCAATCAGATTTGAGAACCAGAACGAACTGTTGTATAAATAAATAAATTATATTCTATCAGCATTCCGAGTGGTTTTGAGATATTGAGCTTCAAAGTTTTTGCATTCTATATAGCAAAAATGATATGGGGAACAAGTCTCTTTCCCACATGAGAATAAAAGAAACCCTAAATGTATTCAAAATGTACAATATCAAAATCCTCTCAGATTTTTAAATGGTGATTTTGGGAACAGGTCAAATGCAGATAGAACCTTATAATTCTAAAAAGTCATTTTCTGCTTGGAATTATAAGGTTCTATCTTGCAAGACATTAATTAAAGCAACAATTTTCAAGAAATAAAAGTAGTTTACTTACAATTTGTTTTAAAACATAAATTACTGTTGTAACAATGTGTCAGCATGTATGAGAATTTAATGTTTTAATATTAATATTTAATATTTTAGGACAAATATTTGTTTCTTGTTTAAGTTAGGCATAAAAGGCAGTGCTGAATATTTTGTCCAGAGCAGATGTTAATTTTGTAATTATAGTGGGTAATTAAAGACATTATTGCAGAAACAGTTAAAAAAAAAAACAGCTACTCTAATCCATCTGACAAGGACTTTATTCCACAAAAAGCCATTTTCAACCATATTCGCAAAACTATCATTTTCAACATCTTTAATAACAACAGTTTGGTCGCTATTGACCACATTCAACATCAAACGACAGTGACACTTATATTTCATTATGTAGGCTACTTTACATTAAGCAATTGCTCTGCAGTAAAGCCATTCAAGCCAGTTGCAGATACTATTATTTGTTTTATGCCGGTAATGTATATAATGCCGGTAGCGGTAATTATGAGTTAAAAAAAAAATCACGCCATCATTATGTTTTAAACAGTGCCACTTAATAAATGTGAATTGCACTCATTGATTCTACAGACGTGCAATTGTTGTTTTACGTTTAATCTTTCCTGCTGTTATGGAGCAGTCCGGTGACATGACAAAGAAAGTTGATCCTGATTGGTCCTCTTGTTTGCATTCGAAGTGTTGATTGGCTCACAGATAGAACCTTATAGAACCAAGTTATAGTTTGACTCTGTAGATAGAACCTTTTTCTTGTCTAAATAAAAAGTCCTAAAATGTACACAACTTTAAAAAAAAAAAACATCACATAATGTAAATAAGTTGTCACAGAATAAGAATATGTGAATAACTCAATTTTGACAAAAATGTCAGATAGAACCTTATAATTGTAAGGCAACGATATGTGTGTGTGTGTGTGTGTGTGTGTGTGTGTGTGTGTTTGTTCATTATTTCACGAGTTCGCCCTTACATCTAATCTGCTTGAGCGAGCATTAAGCATATTTTGGCGTGCTGTCCGGGGGAAGGGTTCCGGGCCGGAATACAGGCCGGAACCAGAGAACTCCCCCTGCTAGTGTAGGATCGAAACAGATTAGAAGTGGGGAGTAGGGGTGGAGGAGGGATGCCAAGAAACTATCGCTGGATGGAGGTAAGACGGCTGGTAATATATAGAGGATGCGCTGATTGAATGATTGGTTAAACAGGTTGCACCTGTGCCGAATGGGTTGATTATCTGATCGTGCTCCTCCTGAACCTTGTTTAATCAAACATCATATAATGAACATAATGAAAAAAAAGAATAGATCAAGCTAGTGTTGGAGGCCTTATTTGATAATTATATAATAAAGAAAAAAGAAAACAAATAAATATAATACAATTAAGCTAGTGTTATTTTTATTAGATATTAGATGAAAAGATTTTACCTACATTATTGCAGGAGTCCAAAAACATATCTGTTCATTACGGGTGGAGCCAAACCCGAATACGGTATTCGGAAAGGCACAAATAGTGTGTTTTTTTTATGAATACTTATTTCGAACAAATACTTTAAAAAATATTTGTATTCGGGAACAAGAAAAACTTTATATCAAAAAGCTGCGTTTCCTCATGAGACCGCAGTCAGTGCATGCCCGCATGAGTGAGTGAGTGACATTCAGGAGTCGGGGGTGGGGGGTAAAAGAGGTGACTGACACAGGCTGCTACACACAGCAACAGAGAAGACTCAGCTGAGCAAAAAAAGACTTTACTGCATCACTATTTTTGTTGAATAGATTGTTGTACCTTAACTGGGTTCCAGAGGCAGTTTATAGCTTTTGGGAAGCAGAGTTTGATCGGGAGATTATTCCATTAGGGGCCGTTCACATGCGCGCTCAAGTTCGTTATTTCAAATGTAGACGCGCGGTATGCGCGCTCATAATGGAAGCGACGCGCACACGGTGCTACACGCTCGTTTTTTCCATAATACATCTCAACTTCTCAGAATGCCACAAGTGCACGCAGGTCATGTGACAAGAACCAACCAATCAGCTTCACCCTTTCCCTTAATAACACTGAAAAAACAGCCAAGTTGGAGGAACATCTTATCATATCTGTACAGGAATAACCATTTTTAAATAAATTTAATAGCAGAGCTACTGCAAGCGATTTTTAATGCTGGAAATCCATTTATGCTTTGCTGAAACTTCCGAGTCTTCATTGAGAGATCAGGTCATGGTTGCTTAGCAACGGCAGACGCCACGGGAAAGAAGTTCATTCAGAAGAAGAAGAGTTCTTTTAAGTATTATTTGTTTTTATTCCGTCTGTTCAGCGGTGGTGGGGTTCATAATGTTCACAATGGAATTTTATTAGTAGTTGGTTTAACCATGGATAAGGTAATGGCTGTTATGTTATTTTCTTTTCAGTGACATTCCTTGTTACATGTTCAAAAACATCAACCAATATTGCATATCCATAATTATTATAATGGATATAATTAAAGAATACTTACACTATAACATAAATTAGAAGTGTAACGCAAAAAAAACAGGATTTTTACACCTATTTTGAATTTTACTCGAATACAAATACAAATACAAATACTTTCCCCCCCTCAAAAAATACAAATACAGATACAAATACCGGCTGCTTTGCACACCCCTATTGTACATACAGTTTCCAATTGTTTCCAATTGCAGTGAACACTAGTGGTCTGTAAAACATGTTACAACTCTTCCTCTCATTCCATCCTGATGATCTAACGATAGCTGCTCGGATGTCAGCTAGTCTAACAGACATTTGGATGAAGGACCATCATCTTCAACTCAACCTTGCCAAGTGCTCTGCTTGTGGTTCCATCAAACCCATCATTTCATTACAATTTTACCATCCAGTTAGGCACATCAACTATAATCAAAAACAGCCAGAAACCTTGGAGTTGTAATTGATGATCAGCTGACTCTCTCAGACCACATTGCTAAAACTGCCCAGTCCTGCAAATTAGCTTTATTCAACATCAGGAAGATCAGGCTCTTTCTTTCGGATTATGCTTCACAACTCATTGTTCAAGCTCTTGTTCTGTCCAGGCTGGACTATTGCAATGCTCTTTTGGCAGGTCTTCCAGCCAGTTCTATCAAACCTTTACAATTAATAAAGAATGTGGCTGCCAGATATTTTTTTAATGAGAACGCACATCACACCTCTCTTCAGCTACCAATAGCTGCTCGCATAAAATTCAAGGCATTGATGTTTGCCTACAAAACCACCACTGGCTCTGCACCCCTTTACCTAAATTCATTACTTCCGACTTATGTGACCTCTAGAAGCTTGCGTTCCATTCCAAAAAGGCACAAAATCACTTTCACAGACTTTTACACTCTGGTGGAATGACCTGCCCAACTCAATCCGAACAGCTGAGTCCTTAGCAATCATGACCTTTTAGACTCTATTAATTTACTTACTGCTTGTTTTTTTTTAGGCCTCCAACACTAGCTTGCTTTTTCTTTTTTTATTCTATCTATTTTCCTTTTATTTATTATATAATTTTAAAAACTGTGATATGTATACTGCGTTAGGCTAAATGAGATTTGTCATAGCACTTGCGTGTTATTGCTCTTTTGTTGATTTTGATTGCTTCCATTGTTCTCTTTTGTAAGTCACTTTGGATAAACGTGTCTGCTAAATTTCTAAATGTAAATGTAAAACATTTTTACCGTTGTGCATTATTTGCAAATTAATGCATTTTGATATTTTCATTAGATACTTCAGTATGCAATGCTTTTTTTTTTTTGATAAAATAAACTTGCTTGGCAGCGCACCTGGTACAACATTGAGTTTCTTTATTGCAAGTGCAAACTTGTAAAAGGAAGCTAAAATGTTAAGCACTTTTGGTGCTTACCCTAGTTCATTTGACATCAGAGTTTGGTTCATGTGAGTGATGTTCCAAAATTCCAAAATATTCATCAAATCCTGATGCATGAAATTAAGTCCCACATTTTTTTTTTTCTCACTGAATATCCTGTTTCACTTGGAAATACAGAATTACAATGGTTTGCCAGTGGCAATCCATGTTGCTTCTAAATGTTAATATCTCTAATACAAGAGCAGTAGGCGGTTCAGTTATTCATTTTATGAAATAGCTTGTGCCAACTTCCAGTTTTCTATTTTCCTTGCTTTCAACTTCTGTATTTTCTTTACAGAAACAAGTATTTAAAAAATGGACCAGAACAAAATTTAGCTGAAAGGGATTTAAAAACATTAAAATGTGTTTTGCATAAAAATGTGTTACTTTTAAATAATCGATGTCCTTGTTTTGTTCTTTTCCCTCAAATTCATTTAGTTATGTAACTCAAGTCTGTCTGCAGAGAATGAGTTGGTGAACTGCATGTTAATAAACTGATGGACGAAAGTAGCTGTGAAGATTTTTTTTTTTCTATTCTATTCAGGTCAGCCCTCAAGGGGCTGGACAACAAAGAAGAAGCCATAATTCGATGTATAATCGCTGTTCACCTAATATCACAAGAACACTGTCAAGACAAAAGCAAGGCCATGCAACACATCTTGCCACGCTGTCTAGAGTGCTTTATAATGCATATGAAATCTCTGCCCACACTGTTACACACTGTTGCTTATGATATATGAATTGAGAACAGCAAACTGAAGGCCAGTCTAGTGTACTTCCTCAACAGGGATAAAACAGATGGCTGATGCCTGACCTTTAACCCTCTGATAAACTTAATAGAGTGAAAGAGTAAACCAGAATCAAAAGAGCACTTTAGAAATTAATAGTGATCTAATTAAAGACACTTATGTCTCTATGATGCTTGTTTGACAATCATCATTAATTTGATTGCTCATATTTACGGTTATATATTTATTTTTATTTTTTAATACTTAACTTAATTTTGCAATTCATTTTGAACAAGACCTGAAATCATGTGTCTTGTTAAGGAGAGATATTGGACAGATTGGAGAGCAATGATAAATTAGACTGACAATTGTCAATCTAATACTTATATACAGTATCACAAATGTGAGTACACCCGTCACATTTCAGCAACCATTTTAGTATATCTTCTCAAGGGACAATACTATAGAAATTAAACTTGTATATATATTTAGAGTAGTCAGTGCACAGCTTTTATAGCAGTATAGATTTACTGTCCTCTGAAGATAACTCAACATACAGCCATTATTGTCAAAATAGCTGACAACAAAATGAGTACACCCTAAGTGATAACAGCAGTATGTTGTTTAACCATGCACAGCCACATGTCCTATTCATCATGTTTATGTTTGTGTCTGCTTGACAGGACCATACAGTTGTGCATCTTGAATTAGAGCAGTTAAAATTTGGTGCTTTAAAGGTCCGCTGAAGTGCCTTGAAACACGCAGCGTTATTCTATGTGGTGACGTACTTTTAACTGAAACAAAAACATATCGCCCAGCCCCGCCCACTAATTTTGAATAGCCAATAGCGTTCCATTTATATCTGCTCGGGCCAGAGCCGTTGAGCTCGGCAAAGCCGCATTTGTAAGCTTATGACAGCCACAGACTAATAAATTACCCCACAAATTCAATATGAAACTTGCTAAAACGAAATAGTGATCATTATCATGCTGAGGCTGTGTAGTTTAATACATGCCGACCGCACATATGAGCGCATATGATCTGCTCCGTGTATTGCGTCTCTGTGTAGGGGGCGGGACACTACGGACTCTAGAGAGCATTTGATTGGACAGAACGTTTGATGAGAAACTGAAGTGCACGGTGATATCATCCAAATCCTTGATTCATATTGGCGGAAGTGACGAGACTGTAAGTTTTGAATGCCCATATCTTGTAAACGCGAATTTTGTCGTTGTTTTGAAGCACACTAGACTATAGATAATCTTAAGGCTAATATATTCATACTAAAAGCCAAAAAACTTTAATTTTGATTTCAGGGGGACTTTAAGTACAATTCTCTCATACTGACCACTGAATAGTCAATATGGCATCTCATAGTAAAAAAAAACTCTGAGGATTTGAGATTTAGAGTTGTTGCTCTCCACAAAGATGGCCAAGGCTATTAGAGGTTCAGTAACACCCTGAAACCGAGTTACACTACAGTGGTCAGGGTCATACAGAGGTTTTCCAAGACGGGTTCCATTCGGAACAGGCCTTGCAAGGGTCGATCAACAAAGTTAAGCACTCGTTCCATGCATCACGTGCAGAACCTGGCTTTAACAAACAGATGCATGAGTGCTGCCAGCATTGCTTTAAAGGTTGCAGAAGTAGAAGGTCAGCTTGTCAGTGCTCAGACCATACACCACACACTGCAACAAGTCGGTTTGCATAGGCGTCGTCCCAGAAGGAAGCCTTAATCTAAAGCTGGCTCACAAGAAAGCCTGCAAACAGTTTGCTGAAGACAACCTGTTCAAGAGCATGAATTACTAGAACCATGTCCTGTGGTCTGATGAGACGAAGATAACCGTGTTTGGCAAGCATGGTGGTGGTAGCATCATGGTCTGGGGCTGCATGAGTGCTGCTGGTACTGGGGAGCTGAGGGAAACATGGATTCCATTATGTAGTGTACATTCTGAAACAGAACATGATGCCTTCCCTCCAGAAACTAGGCAGAACGGCAGTTTTTCAACATGATAACGATCCCTTGCTGAGGAAGCCGAAGGTGAAGGTGATGGTGTGGCCAAGTATGTCTCCAGACCTGAACCCTATTAAGCAACTGTGGGGCATCCTCATGCGTAAGGTGTAGAAGCAGTGCCAGATAACAATGGAGCTAACACAAAACAATTTACACTTTGGACAATTTCACTTAGGGTGTAATCACTTTTGTTGCCAGCTATTTTGACAATAATGGCTATATGTTGAGTAATATTCAGGGGACAGTAAATCTATGCTGTTATACAAGCAGCACATTGACTAATGTATGTATTTTCTGATGAAGTAAACTTGATTAGCAGCCCACCTGGTATATCATTTGACTTTTAAAACAAGTGCACAAACTTGTAGAAGGAAAATGAAATGTCATGGTTGGTTCAGGAAATTCACTTTTAGCTTTATGGTAGGGTGTAGGTGGTACATCATTTAGACATGCGAACAAACCTTAGTGCCACTTGCCAAAAAATTAATTTCTGAACTGCTGACATAACAACATATTAAAGTGTTGCCAGATTTTACTTTTATAGGATGTTTAAGTTTGAAAGTGTCACCAAATGAGCAAGATGCAACATTTTGCAGAAATGCTTCCACAGGTAGGCTTTTCCAGTACATCTGTGTTACTTTAGGTCAGCAAGCAATCCCCAAACACCCTAGAAACCACATACACTAAAAACACTTCAGAATTATCCAGAAAATCATAATTCAGTGGCAGCTTGTTTGCATGGGCAACCATCACTCACATTTTCTTCAGAAAATTTCTATAATTATTTCTAGTGATATCTATTGTTATACACCACAATTTCGAAAGTCGAAAGTCATTCTGCTGATGGCAATTTGTAGATGAGTGCAAAAGAGTTTTAAAATCTTTATGTGGGAATATAGATTTGATTGACTTTGACATTTCCCTCCTACACTGCTAAATTAAGCTAATATTTGCCCCCTCGATTAATCTCTCTGACATTTTGTCACATCGTTTTTAATTAAAGCCAGATAAAGGCAAATAATTGGACACTGCATCGTGCATGTTTTGACATGGCCTCATTTCTTTGAAGCAGTTTTCTGTCCTGAGCTGACTCTTTCTGTGTCAATCTTTCTTTCAGGAGCAGTATATATTCATCCATGATGCCATACTAGAGGCCTGTCTGTGTGGAGAGACCGCCATCCCCATTAGCGAGTTTGCGCTCACCTATAAGGACATGTTGAGTGTAGATTCTCAGACCAACACCTCTCAACTGCGAGAAGAGTTTCAGGTGAGTGAATGAGCTGAGGACAAAAGACTCAGAAAAGACTACCTTCACTTTCGTTGTTAGCCGAAGTGGTCAAAGTTGAATTTTCAGCATCACTACTCCAGTCTTTAGTGTCATATGTGAACCTGGACCACAAAACCGGTCATAAACATTTTTGAACAACAGAAAGCTGAATAAATAAGCTTTCCATTGATGTATGGTTTGTTAGGGACAATATTTATAGGACAATATTTGGCTGAGATACAACTATTTGAAAATCTGCAATCTGAGGGTGCAAAAAAATCTAAATATTGAGAAAATCGCCTTCAAAGTTGTCTAAATTAAGTTCTTAGCAATGCATATTACTAATCAAAAATTAAGTTTAGATATATTTACTGTAGGAAATTTAGAAATCATATTCATGGAACATGATCGAAAAATCGATAATTTGACCCATACAATGTATTTTTGGATATTGCTACAAATATACCTATATGTCACATAGTATCCTTCTGAAATCATCCTAATATGCTGATTTGCTGCTAAAGAAACATTTCTGATTTGTATCCATGCTGAAAACAGGTGTAGTGCTTCATATTTTTGTGGAAACCGTGATACACAGCCATTCAAATGTTTTAGATGAGAAATTAATATTTTTGTTCAGCAAGGATGCATTAAATTGGTCAGAATTTACAGTAAAGACATTAATAATGTTACAAAAGATCTCCATAAAATGAATGCCGTTCTTTTAAACTTTAATCAAATCCTGAAAAATATACAGGTGCATCTCAATAAATTAGAATGTCATGAAAACATTTGCCCCCAACATTTGCATAGCCCAATAATCAGTAACTTCAGTACATCAGTAAAATAAGGCAAGCCACTGAAGGGACATCGTTAGCTTAATGCTAGCGGTAGCCTGTTACATTGCAGTAGGGGTGAGCGGGGCACAACCTAACGCGGGGTTAATTGTAACACACGTGGTTTAAATATTTCCACACATGCTAGCATAACCAAATTTACAGTATTTACTAGTTGCCATAGCAACACTATGCAGAGAAAAAGAGCGCCAAAATTCAAAAGCCTTTTGAAGATATCGCTGAATATTTATTTTACCATAGTAAAAGTACATTTCTGGCTGAAGTAAACTTTTAATTTAAGTTTTTAGTATTCATTTAAAATTAGACAAATCTGCTATTATTTTAATCTCCAATTTGTTATTTATCAGTTTAGATAGTTTATTAATGCTTCGCAAACCAGCAGAAGACACTAACCTATATTATATTCCAGTCACGCAGACGGGGAACGTTGTGACACTGTGTTACAATATGCCCCGCTGTTATTAAACTATGCTATTCTGTGACATTAGTGGTGCAGTTTACACTATTGACTTAAGGATTTTGATAAGAAACCACAAGAAACAGGTGAATAAAGGCTGACAATCAATGTTTAATGTTCAGAAGTTATTATTTCAAGAAATGTAAAGCATTTTGGCTCGTTTTGTGTGTGGTGTTCTATGAGAGCTGCGTGTGGAGGGAGGAGAGTGTTTTTCTGAATGTCTAAATGTGTTTCATCTATTTGTCCACATTGTTTTGAACTACTGTACAGCTGTGTGTTGCGATCAGGGCCGTTCAAAGCATTGTAGCGATGTGTTCATTGTCAAACTCCAAAATTAGATCATTTTTATTTTTTTAAAAAATGTCATTACTTCATTTGAAAAAGTTAACACATGTATTTTACTGACAAAATATTTTAGTTTGTTGTGTATATTTTTTTTCATTCGATCAGATAACATTTTAAGCTGTCATATGGTCGTGTTACAACGTGCCCCTCAGATGTTACAATGTACCCCATCTATGGGGCATGTTGTCACGTTTCACTTCCTTTCTTTTGAGGTAAATAACGAAAAACGTATACACTGTAAATATGAAACAAAGCGATATATTTGTACTAGACAAATGTGAAAATAATGTGGATAAATATTGTACTCTGAACCCCAAGTGGATTTACATAAACCGTGAAATTCAAAAAGTGTTAGGTTGTGCCCCGCTCTCCCCTACATAAGATTTCACTTACCACATAAAAGGAGAGATGACTGCGCTGATGATGGCAAATGATTTACAGATCCTGAGCATCACTGACAACATCTAACCTTGTGTGGTAAGTACTTGTGTAGCTGCAGTATAACTTTACACAGAGCACATGCGATTACAATAGTGAGAGTAAAATGTCGCTGATTCAAAACGGCAGATTCAACAAACCGCATATTAAAAGCAGCTAGAGCTTCGTAATTTAATATATATTTCCTCCATGTGCAAGCTATTGAGATGAGCAGCTCTGTGAAACGGCCAATCAGAGCAGCACCCCTCATTAATATTCATGGACTTTCCAAATAAGGCAATAACAGAGCATTTCATTCTAGGGACAAATCCTAGGGTTGTAAATGGACTTGTAAAACCGTTTCTGGAGATTTTTTGCCCTTTCCTATGCCATATACCTTCTATATCAGAGAACAATTTAAAATATTGTATCAATGCATTCTATGGCACCTTTAATTGTGATGATTTGGCTCATATTTAACAAAAACCCACCAATTAATTTCAACAAACTAGAAAATGGTGACATGTCAATCAGCTAATCAATTCAAAAGACCTGCAAAGGTTTCCTGAGCCTTCAAAATGGTCTCTCAGTTTGGTTCACTAGGCTACACAATCATGGGGAAGACTGCTGATTTGACAGCTGTCCAGAAGACAATCATTGACACCCTTCACAAGGAGGGTAAGCCACAAACATTCATTGTCAAAGAAGCTGGCTGTTCACAGAGTGCTGTATCCAAGCATGTTAACAGAAAGTTGAGTGGAAGGAAAAAGATGCACAACCAACCGAGAGAACCGCAGCCTTGAGAGGCTTGTCAAGCAAAATCAATTCAAGAATTTGGGTGAACTTCACAAGAAATGGACAAGGCATCAAGAACCACCACACACAGACGTGTCAAGGAATCTGGCTACAGTTGTCCATATTCCTCTTGTTAGGCCACTCCTGAACCACAGACAACGTCAGAGGCGTCTTACCTGGGCTAAGGAGAAGAAGAAATGGACTGTTGCCCAGTGGTCCAAAGTCCTCTTTTCAGATGAGAGCAAGTTTTGTATTTCATTTGGAAATCAAGGTCCTAGAGTCTGGAGGAAGGGTGGAGAAGCTCATAGCCCAAGTTGCTTGAAGTCCAGTGTTAAGTTTCCACAGTCTGTGATGATTTGGGATGCAATGTCATCTGCTGCTGTTTTTTGAAAACCAAAGTCACTGCACCAATAAATTTTAGAGCACTTCATGCTTACTTCTGCGGACCAGCTTTTTAAAGATGCTGATTTCATTTTCCAGCAGGATTTGGCACCTGCCCGCACTGCCAAAAGCACCAAAAGTTGGTTTAATGACCATGGCGTTGGTAAGCAAACTCACCAGACCTGTCAAGAGGAAAATGAGAAACAAGAGACCAAAAATGCAGATGAGCTGAAAGCAAAAGGAGCCCCTACCATGTATTGAGTACTTATTTTTTACCATTTTTTATTGGTCTTATAAGTATTCTAATTTTTTGAGATAGTAAATTGGTGGGTTTTTGTTAAATGTGAGCCAAGCTCAATTAAACAATTAAACATCACAATTAAAATACTACTTCAGTCTGTGTGCATTAAATTAATTTACTACACAAGTTTCACAATTTGAGTTGAATTACTGAAATTATTGGTCCCACTTTACATTAGGTGGCCTTAACAACTATGTACTTACATTTAAATTAATAATTTGGTACAGTGTACTTATTGTGTACATACATGTTTTTACATTGTATTTATATATTTTTAAAAACCTATATGTAATTACATTTGTAATTAATTTCTGTAATTACCACTGTTGAACCAACCCTTACACCCTAACCCACCCTGAAACCTACTCATACCACCAAACCTGTCCCTAACCTTACCTATATCCCACCTTAATAGAAGCAAAAGTGTTTTGCAATGCAATATGACCACATTAAGTACATTGTACTTTTAAGTACATAATAATTAAGGCCACCTAATATAAAGTGTGACCAAATAAATGAACTTTTCCACGACATTCTAATGTATTGAGATGCACCTGTGTAATGGTTTCCACAAATGTATTTAGCAGTAAAAACGGATATAAAACTAATATCTGAGCAGCATATGTGACACTGGACCACAAAACCAGTCTTAAGTAGCATAGGTATATTTGGGTATATTATTAGTCAAAAAAACATTGTATGGGTCAAAATTATCATTTTTTTCCTTTATGCCAAAAATTGTTAGGATCTTTTTGATTAGTAATATGCATTGCTAATAACTTCATTTAGACAAAATTAAAAGCATTTTTTCAGTATCTAGATTTTTTTTTTTTTGCACCCTTAGATTCAAGATTTTCAAATAGTTGTATCTCAGCCAAATATTGTCCAATCCTAACAAACCATACATCAATTGATTTATTCATTCAGCTTTCAGATGATGTATTCAAATAGAAACCAGTTCTTTTAAATTGTATTAATATGTCAAATGTTTGCTGTTTTTACTGTATTTATAGGATTCTCACAAAACTGGCCCCAGAACTCTCAAATAGTGAATAAAGTCACTGATCACATTTTTTGGAAATTTGCTCTTTTTTCCAGTAAATATAAGGAAGTACCCTTTTTGTGACCCATGAGATGAGACACCCATTATCATGCCTATTGCTTATTACTTCTTTAGCAAGTTATTATCCAGCAATATTACTGCTGATTACAGTCTAATTACAGCCCAATTTAATGTTGTGGACTCTGCTAATGCACTGCGGATGCCACTTGTTCAAGTACATTGACTGCATCCCATTGCTTAGACCCAGGAAGACACTGTGTGCTGAGATTGGTCCAAGTGGGAGGTACTGCTGAAACACACTGACAAATTAAAACAGCTTCCTAAGTGATCTCAGCAAGCCAAATGGCCAAACCATAGTGCTTGAAAACTTCTGACCATGCAAGGAGGCCAAACATAATATATGCATAATCGTTTAAGTGAGAAATGAGCTGAGATTGTGTGATGTATGGTGTGTAATTGGAGTTGTCTTTGGGAAAATTAGGAGCACTGATTGAAGCCGGAGATTAAAACCTCATGCATTTTAATTATTTGTTCTTTCTTTCTTTTTAATATAGGCTGAAAGAGAACACAGTTACTCTGGAGAGCTATTTTTACTTGATTTAACAAATTAAAGTGGGTTTTATTTGTATGAATTAATGTATTTAGTGATGTTAAAATATATTCTGACAAACAAGCAAAACTTGTTTTTATAGTTTGAGTATTTTTATTTTTAACTACAAATTTTAAATTAGCCATTTTATCATTGTAA
Source organism: Garra rufa (assembly GCF_049309525.1). Lineage (NCBI taxonomy): Eukaryota > Metazoa > Chordata > Actinopteri > Cypriniformes > Cyprinidae > Garra > Garra rufa. Next base: position 20,562,895 of record NC_133377.1, read on the forward strand.
TGCAATTAAGATAAAATTAAATATAAATATTAGATAAAACAAAAATCACAAATGCCTAATGGCTATTAACTGAAATAAAATGTTTAACTAAAATAAATAATTAAAAAGTTTTCAAATAAAGTTTTAAATGTTTAAATTTGAAAATAAAACTAATGTAGAGACCAGAGGATCACAGAGGCTTTGATTTGTATGAACTGTATTCATTTTATGATATTTCCATTGGGTCTTTATGCAAATTATATAATTTTGTTTCATCCAGGTTAAGTGCTGCATACTAACTCACAGCTCAAACTGTGATGAAGTCAACCAGCTGAAGAGTCTATTTTCGTTCATTTAGAGAGGGTTTAATGAGGTGTTCCCTCACCTTACAGTTCCACTCATGTGTGTGTTTTTAACATCAAGCTATTAATGGCTTCATGCCTGCCGCTCCGAGACTGTGTACCTGTCCCTGTCCTCCTCAGAGCCAATGTAATCTTAATAATCATAATTGTAATGTCCCATTTGTGCTGTCAGAACCAATCGGGATTGAAACACTTCACCCCATCAAGTGTAATAATCTGCATAATTCTCAGGCTGATTCATTCACCTCAAGGCTCATAGAAGAAGTATTCATATGTGACCAGTGTGCGTTTATTTTCAGCCATTAAGCTCTGTAGACATTATTTGCCTGACAAAATCATTTTAGCTTCCAGTGCTTTTCTTTGCATCTTTCTACACTTGAGGTTGTAAGCTAGAAAAATAAAAATAAATAAAAAAATGTTTTACTTTGTTTTACAATATTTACAGTTGAGGTCAAACGTTTACACCCCCCTGCAAAATTCTGCAAAATGTTAATTATTTTACAATACAGTATACAGTAAGATGGATCATACAACATACATGCTATTGTTTATTTAGTACTGACCTAAATAAGATATTGCATATAAAATATGTTTACATGTAGTCCACAAGATAACATAATAGCTGTATTTATAAAAATTACCCGCTCAAAAGTTTATTATTCTTAATACTGAAAAAATGAAGCTGAAATATACAAAAATATAATTATTAGATAAAAGCTTAAATGAAATAAGCCGTAAATAAATTAAATTACTAGTTAATGTACAAAAATTACTAAAACTAAGACTAAAAACAAAACGTCAACTAAATTAAATATAAAAATAAATAAAAGGTAAAAATGTATTTTAAATGATAATAATAATAATTAATAATAATAATAATAATAATAATAATAATAATTGAAGCTAAAATATACTTAAATATAATTATTAAATGAAAACTTAAATGAAATTTGCCATAAATAAAGTTACTTGTAAATGTACAAAAAATGACTAAGACTAAAAGAAAGAAAGAAAGAAAGAAAGAAAGAAAGAAAGAAAGAAAGAAAGAAAGAAAGAAAGAAAGAAAGAATAATGCCAACTAAATAAAATTAATTAAAAAAATAAAGTTAAAAGATACAAATTAATTCAAAATATTAATAATTACTATAATAATAATAATAATAATAACTCGATCCACATCTGTATTTGTGTGTTTGTTTTTTAATTACTTACATACTCATGTTTGTAAAAATATCCAAGTATCATCAAAATATGTTTACCAAAGACCTTGTTTAACTAATGAACTGTAAAATAGCATTATAGGAAAATATTGAGGGAACTCATGGTGAATTTGTCTTCTGGCGTTTCCCATGTTTGTCTTGAGCAGTTAAACTGCTTATTGCTATGCAAAATAACTTATTTGAGGCTGTAATCATTGTGTGTTTTATGTTTTAGTGGCTGAAGGATTGAAAATGTTATTCTCTTTCATGGGATTTTACACTTCTTCCGTTTTTGCCCTGTTGGTCATTTTTGCCTCTAGCTATTGCCTGCATAGTTTTGCATTGTCTCACTTAGTTGTATCATTCCACGTCTGTTGCGTGAATTCAGACACCCTTTGATCCCTTGTCTCTTCTCTGTGTCTGACTTCTTTCTCTTCAGACTCTAAACTCTGTGACTCCTCACCTGGATGTGGAGGAGTGCAGCGTCTCTCTACTGCCCCGCAACCGTGAGAAGAACCGGAGCATGGACGTGCTGCCGCCTGACCGGGCGCTGGCGTTTCTCGTCTCCACCGAGGGCGACGGCAACAACTACATAAACGCGGCACTAATGGACAGCTTCCTGCAGCCGGCTGCTTTCGTGGTAACCCCTCACCCTCTGCCCACCACCACCGCCGACTTCTGGAGACTGGTGTTCGACTACGGCTGTACCTCCATCGTCATGCTCAACCAGCTCAACCAGTCCAACTCAGCCTGGGTAAGAGAACCAGATTGACAACCCACAAAGTTAACAGCACTCACTATGAGAATCACATAACGGCACTCATTCATTAAAATCTCCAGGTCTAGATTGTACCTTATACTAAACTTTGATTTCCAGGAATGCATTTATGTTTAACTAATTAAACTAAAATGGGCAGCTTTCAAACTTAAGACACAATAAAGTCAGTGATTTGACTTGTACCTGGATTTTAACGGGGACTCAACCCTCTTTTTATATGTGATATACTGTCTCGGTCTAAATTACATTCACAGTGGTGTTTTACGAAGCCAAACAAATTAGAATACAACAATAAAAATAGATATAGCTGCAAGCAGGGAGATTATTAGGAGCTAAGCATGGAGCACCAGACCAACTGCAACAATGAGTAAAGGAAGCCATTTTAAGATGATTTTTGTCAACATGACAGACAAGTAATGTAGAACTGCTAGTAATACGATTTAATGGCTTATCACTTTTGACCAAGAGATGGCGCTGTTATCAAATCGATGTTGTGTGTTTAGTGTGTTTATACCCTCTACCCTCAGGAGGGAGGAAGCATTCCGTCCTGGGAAGTTGCTCTGAAGGAAACCCTGGATTAGGGGAGCTCAGGTCCGTTCCAGCAATCCTGCGCACAGGGAGGAACGTGAGCTCCTAACCTTAACAAACCCATTCCTCAGAAAGGGGAGCACTGTTTGCCTTGAAAGTTCTGGGAAGCTCCGAAACGAATAAGGGCAGCTTCCTAGTTCAGACACTTCGTAAACCTTTCCTCAGAAAGGGAAGTGGAACTAGGCCTGGGGAGCGAGAATCGATCCTAAAGTGACGGCTTTCTAAGGTGTTAAACACCGAAGGATGCTCAAACCCTCTGTAGGGGAGACATTCGTCAGCCTGGGTGTAGATCCTACATCAGGTGCTGCCTCAGCCCTCAGGCTTAGAATGAGGCGACTTGAAGAGAGTCACAAAGTGGCGCTCAGATTTACATAAAAACCCTTTCCTCAGAAAGGGGAGCGCACACCAAATAGGCCGAGAATCAGGACCCCAGCTGGAAAGCGTGTCACCAGGTGGAGCTCAAATAAGAACCTTTTCCGCAGAAAAGGGAGCAACCAAACCTGCTCCGAGTTCGCAGCGAGCACTCCGGTCTGCTGGCACTCCTATTTAAGTGAACGCCTGTCTCAACAGGTGTAGACACTCAGTTTCCATGGAAACCGTATTTAGGAGAGGACACGAAGCGGATCCTCGCACGCAGGCCGTCTGCAACAGAGTTAAACATACTAGTGCAATCTTAACCATAAATATCTTAAGATGCTTACCTAGGGAGAAAGGAAAATTTCCTTTTGCTCGTTTAACCACTGAAGGGGGAAGCCTGATTGTGCTGGAACAAGTGTTGTGTAGACGGACACCACCATACAACCGTTTGAAGGGAGGGGTGCTCCGTCGAGATATTTCCACCTTTTTCTGAGGGAAAAATACAACACGCAACCTAAACCCTGCAGGCAACACGCCTATCCAGCCATAGGGGGGGCGTAACTAGGGAGTTATGCTCCTGTCTCAATAGGGCATAAGTCTACACTAGGCCTGCAAAGGACAGCATAAACATACCAAGGGCAAACCCAAGAAAGACTTAGGGAGCTTACCTTGAAGAGGACAAGGTCCTATGTGTAATATATGCTGTAAGGGTTGGTTTACCGCACAGCCTGTGGAGTGGAGAGGGCAAAACACTGCCGTAACCTTAATCCATAGGATCAGAGGGGGGCATCTGCCGTAGACTTGTCGTATTTCTTCTGTGAAGAGAGAAAACATACACAGGCCTGAGACAGTATGAAGTTCCTTCAAAGTAAAAAACGGATCATACTCACCCATTTAAAAGCATCCTGCTTCATAGAAAGAGGCGGGATTCCCCTCAGAGACCGCCTTGATTCCAGACCGTCAGTAAATTAGGGTTCTATACAGGTAGAACCACCAAAGAACATCATAGGTCCGGGGAGTGCAGGAAGCTTTAATGGAGACAGGGGAATTAATATGGCGACCCGACTGGACCGAGGGAAGGAGAGGTTTTATTAGGTATTACTCTGACCCCTGCGAGAATTTTGTCTCGCTTGGATGACTTCCCTTAAATCCTGTCTGCCACCTCTCGATCCGCGTCGCCTCCTAGACCTGCTCGCAGGGGGAGGAGGAGCGCGGGATGCAACACTAGCCTTCTGCACCTGCCTCTGTTCCTCAGAAGGAGGCGGAGCAGGACCCCTGTGGTGTTCGGGCTGAGACCTGGGCCTTCGAGGGATAAAGGACTTGAAGGCAGCTGAGCGCGTCTTCGCTTCTCTGAACTTTTCGACCACCGTCTCGACGGAGGCACCGAAAAGCTCAGATGGCGAAACCGGTGCGTCGAGAAGAAAGCCCTTCTCTTTCCTCCCGACATCAGCCAGGTTCAACCACAGATGTCTCTCCGTAGCCACCATAGCCCCCATGGCCCTGCCCATGTGGGTAGCGGCCTGCTTGGTGGCACGGAGAGCGAGATCCGTGGTGCGACGGAGCTCAGCCACCTGGTCAGGAGAAAGACCCTGACCGTTGTCCAGGTCTTTCAGCAGATCGGCTTGGTAGGCTTGGAGCACTGCCATGGTGTGCAGTGCACCCACCGCCTGACCTGCTGCTGCATACGCTCTGCCGTTCAGCCGGGATGTTAATTGCAGGGCCGGAGAAGGCAGAGAGGGAGTCTTGAGAGAGGAGGCCCGCCCTGTGGAGAGATAGCAGGCTAGCGTCTCTTCAACAGGGGGCATCTTCTCATAGCCGTGGTCACGCAATCCCTCGATATTAGCATAGTTCGCCATGGACGAACTATGAATGCGCGCCGAGTACGGCTTTTTCCAGCCCTTCTCGATCTCAGTATGAAGATCGGGAAGGAATGGGAGACTCACCGGAGCTGGGTGGTTATGGCCTGAAAGATACCGCTCGTCGAGGCGACCCCGCGGCGTTATCTTTCTAGCCCGCTTCCACGGCAGGTCAAGCCTGGCCGTGGCGTGGTCCATAACCTCTAGCAGCTCTTCGTATGCAGGGCAGGAAGGTAGAGAGGATTCAGCCTCAGCGTCTTCATCCATCTCTAGCACTTCCTGTTCTTCTTGGGTGGAACCCAAAAGAGCACTTGCTCCTGGATCTGACGACGTCAGCGATAACGCATCATCATCAACTAGGAGCCTGTCATCGTCTCCGGCTGGCGAGAGAGAGAGACCCCTCTCAAGTTCGTCAGCCAGTTCCACTTGCGAGCCCCACGAGCTCAGTTTCCTCCGTGCCTCGGCAACGGCAGGACCCGAACCGCGAGGGGCAAGTGAACGCTCATCTTTCCTCAGAAAGAGAGACAGACGAGACCGGAGCTTCTTCATAGGGAAGCGCTCACAATGTACACACAATGCCCCCTCAAGGACATCGCGTGTGTGCTCTTCGCCCAAACAGAATACGCAAAGCTCATGTGTGTCATCAGGTGTCAAATAACGAGGACACGGATGAACACACCGCTTAAACGACTTGCTAGTGCTTGCCATGATAGTAGTTCAAAGAAAGGATTCTTACCGTTTCTTCCAATGCACATCCAGACCGAGAAAGCTGAAGACAGCGAAGATGTATTGTGTTGCACGGGCGCCTCTTTTATGTTATGGTCGCCCGGTAGTGACGCAACGGCAGCGACTAACGCGCTGCGGTGACGTCATACGCTGGCGCCGGCCATTTCATGTAGTTTTTCTATGCATTCTTCAGACTCGAGGCACGCTGCAGCGTTCCCAAAAAGCGCCCTCTAGAGGACGCAGTGAGAGTTCCCTTCGGAAGGGAACTTTTTACAGTGTGCTGATTATAGCACATACCAAGTTTGGACTTAATACGCCAAACCGTTGCAAAGATATAGCCTCACATCCATTTTTATGTGCTTTTCGTAGAATTTGTTTGCACGTTATTCGAGAACGGTTTGACTAGTCATCTTGAATTCCATAAATTTTTGCCATCATGGTCTGAAGATGATCTGAGCCAATTTTGGTAAAAATCAGCCAAACCGTCTAGGTTTTTCAAACAATTAAAAATAGAAAAAAAAAAAAAAACTAAAATAAAAACTAAAAACTATACTAAATTCATTCGAATTTACATGGTAAGTACATTTTGTTTCATGTAAGTACAACGGAACACTAAGTACTTAACTACACTGTAAAACGTTTTCACCAGATTCAACTTAAAAACCTAAGTTCAGCAGCTGCCTTAAGTTTTTAAGTTAAATCAGCTTAAAACTACAAGTCATTTTAACTTATTACAATAAAAATGAGTTGATATAACTTGTGAGTTTAAGAAATTACTTAAGTTGATTTAACTTAAAATCTTAAAGCGTCTGCTAAACTTTTAAAAAAGTTTTTAAGTTGAAACTGGTGAAAACTTTTTACAGTGTAGGTAATAACTCTGTATTAAGGACACCTTAAAATAAAGTGTTACCAAATCATTTCAGATTAAGAAGTGTTTCAAAATTGCATCAACTACTGATGAACACATTTATTTATTTATTTTGATTATCACTCAATTTTATTTAATCATAAATTATTATGTACTATTGAAAAGCTTTTGTCTTTCAAAATCATTAAAATTCATTTCATTTCTTATTTGCATGTTTAAATCAGTTTGATAAATGATTTATGTCAAAAGTAATCTAAAAGTAATCAAAAAGTAATCTGATTGTATTACTTAAAATGGGTAATGTAATGGATTCGTCATGTAATTTAAAATCAGTAACGGATTACAATTTGTAAGTAATCTACCCAGTTCTGCATGCATTAATGACAAATGTCAAGTTTCAAAAATTCCACATATGAAAGTTGTCCAGATTACAACTAAACAGATATAGTGCAATTTGTAGCGTTTTCACTTTTTGTAAGGGAAGAAAAATCCGACTGTGGTGTGAAAATAACATCGCATATATTAAGACCCCCTGCAACCTTTTGTTTTGAAGTCTTTAAAGATTTCAGGCTATTTTTTGGTAGGTCAGCCGCCCCTCAGAGCCCATAATTCTCACTCTGGCTGAACAGCAAACACACAACGTGCCTTTCATTTGAGACTCCCCACATTGATAATGTGTTTGTCTTGTCTAAATTGGCAATGGAAAGGACAAACTCACCAAGATACCAGCCTACCCGTGATTTTCGCTCTTCTCCCCCCTGCAGACAAGCTCCGTGACCGTTCTCCACGATAAAGCATCTCTGGTGCACATTATTACATTGAATGCAAAATTAGAGTGTGTCATCTTTAAGACTCACCTGATAATACCTGTGTGTGTGTGTGCTTTTGCACAAGTGAGGTAATCTGTACAAGATTATTTAACAGTTATTTCTGCTTCCTGTCTTTCGTCTGATGTGTGCAAATGTTTTTCCAGACATTATCACACTCAGTTAGCCATCTAACTTTCTAGAAATATCTCTCTATTCTCTTTCTGCTACAGTCACCCTTTTGTGATCTGTCTGAGTGTGTTCGGATGAATATATATCTTCTTCCGCACAGTGTCACTCTGTTAATATGCATCTCAGTGACAAGGATTTATCAATTTCTATCTCATCTATGCCAACATCTCTGTGTCTCTGATTGGAAATACATGGCTGAAGCTGTTTCATGCCTGCTCGTTTCAAATAACACTGTGCTGGATTAGATCTGTCTGCAACTGGCGTGAGCGAAAATTAATTGACACATTGAGCAAATGGTAATCTGGTGGGAGATTGGACTAGAAAATGCGGCCGATATGGAGAAATGAGCAAGGATTATTTATCTTGGTGGGCTGCAATTGGATTTTCAGTGCTGATTAGCCTATCTCTGCCGTTTTCTTGACTCTATTATCCTTTCACTGTCTATCTTCACCCTTCGCCCTAATCGCAAGATGCCCATTTTCTCTGTCCGCTATCTATTATTATTTTTATGCATTTCATACAGACATTGACTTGAATATGTATTTTCTATGATTATGTGAGTTATGATGTTATAGAGAAAAAAAGAAGAAAAAAAAGGAAGGGTTATGATTTCCAAGATCATAACAAGGTAAATTTAAATAAATATCACACATACATAAATGCAGGCTTTGTTTTAAAATATTAAAATGTAATATTATTATAATGGGTACAAATTAATACTTCACAAAGAGGTTCCTTTAGTTTGCATTAGTTACAATAATTAACATGAACAAACTAAGAAAAATCTTTGTAAATTGTATCATTAACTAAAACATTGTTCAATCCAAAAAGTATTTGTTAGTGTCTAATCGACCTGAACTAACATGAACACACATGATTAATAAATACTGTAAAAAAGCTAATATTTGAAAACTCAACATGTAGGGTGCCACTAAAAAAAAAAAAAAAAAAAAAAATCAATAAAACAATACTTTATCATAGAGAGTACAAATAATGGGATATTTTTACCTTTTATGACATGATGATTAGATCACCCTGTTGTATATTATTATATTAGTTACCAGTAATTAAATTAAATTAAATTAAATTAAATTAAATTAAATTAAATTAAATTAAATTAAATTAAATTAAATTAAATTAAATTAAATTAAATTTTTAATTTTTAGTTTGTTTGATGGTTGGTTGTTTATTATTATTATTATTATTATTATTATTATTATTATTATTATTATTATTATTAATTTATTGGTTCATAAACCAAATGAAAACTAACATGGATTACAAAAATAATAGTGAAATTAAATTAAACAAAACAAAACAAAATAATAATGGTTTGTTTGATGGTTGGTTGTTTTGTGTTATTATTATTATTATTATTATTATTATTATTATTTATTTATTAATGTATTAATTAATTAATTTATTTATTTATTTATGTATTTATTTGTTTGTGTGTGTGTGTGTGTGTGTGTGTGTGTGTGTTTGTTTGTTTGTTTGTTATGTATGTATTTATTTATTTGTTCATAAACCAAATGTAAACAAGCATGGATTAAATAATAAAAATAAAATAAAATGAATTGTTTGTTTGATGTTTAGTTGGTTGTTTATTATTATTATTATTATTATTATTATTATTATTATGTATTTATTTATTTATTGGTTCATAAACCAAATGTAAACTAGCATGGATTAAATAATACAATAAAATAAATTGTTTGTATGATGTTTGGTTGTTTATTATTATTAATATTATTATTATTATTATTATTATTTAATTTATTTATTTATTTATTGGTTCTTAAAGTGAAAACTATCATGGAATGAATAAATAAACAAAAGAAAGAAAGAAAGAAAGAAAGAAAGAAAGAAAGAAAGAAAGAAAGAAAGAAAAATACAAATATTTAATTTCTAACAAATTGGGACTTCAAACTAGATTTTAGACATAATTCTTGGTCACAGTTATGTCAATAGTTACTTCCCCTTATTTGAACATCACATTTGATCTCTGCTTTGTACAGGAGTGTATTAAAATAGCAACATATATCTGTAAATGATGTCCTTCTCTCTTTCAGCCTTGTCTGCAGTACTGGCCTGAAACAGGCATGCAGCAGTTTGGACCGATGACGGTAGAGCTGCTCTCCAGATCCACTGACGACAACATCGTCACTCGCCTGTTCAGGGTGGCCAACATCACACGGGTGAGTCTGTAGGGCCAAATAAGTCATCTTCAGATATATGTTATCTCCTGTATGCCTTCCAATCATGAGCCATTCTCGCCCAGTGTTAGCACTGACATTTATTACAGTACCTCATTAAAATCAGACCTCATTAGACAAATGACCCGTCTTCTAACGTCCATCTTTTTTTTTTTTTTTTTTTTTTTTTTTTTAAAGATTGGAGATTCTCAGAGTTCAGGGCCACTCTGGAAAGGTTAATTAACTGAGGCTAATGGCTAAATGATCTTTTCAGAGACTTCTAGAAAATGAATTCAATACCAATTAAATTAAAGCAAAGGTGCGGTCAGTCATTAAAAGTCTCCATTTCACAAACTAGCACTGGTGGCACTTCACGGCTGGAATTAGACCTGTTTATTTCTCACTTTACGTGCGCGTGTGTGTGAGAGAGAGAGATAAAGTTGTACCTCTTGTGTCAGTCCCTCTCAGTGTGGTCTGTGCTTCTGATATTGACTTGTCTGAATAAAAAGGCACTTTCTCACACCTCTAGCTGACCTCAGTCCTCCCTGATGGCTTCATTGTCAACATCCTGTCTCTTTGAAATCTTGTCCCAAGTGTTGCACCTCTCATTGCTAGCCCCCTTTAGCACTCCTGTCAGCCAGGCTGTCAACCTTTAGCCGCATTCCCATCCGTGCCTGCGTCAGTTTGGCTAGCCCCTGTCAGTCCCAACGTCCCCTCTGTCTCTTTGAGACTCTGCAAGCTGGCCAAACAGTCCATGTCATTGTCAGAAAATGTCCCATACTGCCTCTTCACAGGACCCCAGAGAGAACCACCCGTGCTGGAACGACGAGTCTCGCTTCCCCAAAAAGGTACAAGGCGTAGAGTGTTATTGATAGATCATGTTGCTAAATGGCGGCATCCCTAGATAAAGAAGAAATTGACAGCCCCAAGACAGAACAATGCTTTTATGATTTGATCTGAGTCATTTAGATGCTAATTAATCCTCAGAGGATACAGCCGATGACTTGCAGATGAGCTGAATATTGTGTGCTGTTTTGAAATGAGTGTTTGACATGCAGTAGATATATTTCACAAATAGAATGCACAATAGAACCTGAAACATTTAGTGAAAGGAGGTGCTTAACATTTAGGTTCAACTTAGGCGCATTGGAAAAATGTGCGTGTGGGACGACATTTCTGTGAAATTGAAATTACAGTGCTTCTTGCACATTCCGTGACACTTTCAAAGTGAAATAGTGCTAAAAGTATCAAAAACAGACTAAAGTGATTCTGGAAATTATTAAATTAAATCTTCATTGAGTGGCACTAAAAGGTCCCTATCATACTTTAAAATATGTAACACATATACTAAACTTGACTTGAGACTTTGAGCTTTTTTATCTTGACTTGTAGCCAATTGCATTGCTCTACTAGGTGGGTTACCTAGCAAGTTTACTATGTTACTAAAGCCATACATAAGTCCCAGCTCATTCCCGGTTGTAAAGGGGTACTAGACGGTGCTAAATTCCCTCAAACGAAAGCAAAAGCAAGGGAAGATCTGGCAAACTATCCAACGTCATTTGCAGCGTTGAGCAATGCATACATACATATCTGTTGATTTCAAACAAAACAGTTTGTCAGAATTTACTCACCGTTGAAAGCGCCGTATCGTTTTTTTATTAAGTGCCATTTTGCGTGCTCGTGAATCATCTCAACTAAGTGCAGAGGCAATGTAAATAAAAGATTCATTGTGTAGTTTAGAGAGCTTTATTGATTATAACAGAACTTGTGAGATCTCTATGAACTAAGATTAGCGACCTTGTCCGACAGCTTTGCAGGACATGACGGCGCCAGTGTGATCATTTGTTTTTGTTTTTTTTCAGTGGAAGCAATTCAAAAATATCAGTGTTATCTGTGTGCACTCAACAAAACGTTACAAACAGTGCTTTTATAAAATAAAGAAAACAAACATGATGTGCTTTCTCAACAGGAGCGCTTCACAAAAATGAACTGAAACTCAGCGAATACATGCCTCACAGACATGATACATATATCTATAGAAAGCTTTAAATTATTACTTAATGAAAGAGTTTTTGTTTTCGATTTGTGTTACTTCATTATGTAATCCGTAAAGATGCATTTCTCTCTAAAGGTGCGTCCAAAAAGGAAATTGCGAGTCAGGATCTTTGCGACACTGACTCAGAATACATTAGTTTATTAATACATAATTCGAATATGTACTTACTCTTTCTTGCCGACACATTTATTGTTATTTATTTTTGCCGGTGCTTTGTGGCAGGTTTCAGCCTATTGCGTGCGCTTGAACGTGAATCTCTTCCAACTGCGCTGACGAACACTAAACGCTGTCCGGCATTTTTTTTCTTCATAATAATTGATGGATGTCTAAAATATAAAAATAAGGTGAAGCCTAAAACAGGCCTATTGCATTCTACTTATATTTATAAACACCTTCCTTTTTAAACCGAACCATACCACCAAACCTGGCCTTTAAACCATATCTCACCTCAAAAGCAGAAATGTGTTTGTCAATTTAACATGAACACAGTAAGTACATGTCAGTATCATGGACTGTTTTTGTATGTTTTTTTTTCTAGTGCTCCCCCCCCCCATTCCCCCATTCCCCTATGCCCTTATTTGGACCTCCCCCTTGTAATCATTATTGGTTTCACCTGTCTTTGTAATTAGTCACCCCTTATAAGTTGGTTGTTTTTCATTGTATCCTCGTCTGGCATTGATGTTTATTGGTGCTGTTTCCCTATGTTCCTAGGTTTCCTTTGTTTTTCCCATGTCCCAGTCTTTTGTTTGCCATTTGGATTTCACTTTAAGTACTTATTAAAATACTTAAACTTTACTCCTCCGTCGTCTTTTTTTTTTTTTTTTTTTACATACATTTTTTACTTTTTCAGTTAAAGACACCTGACACCTTTTTTAGTTATCCTACCCCTAAACCTAACCGTAACCCATGTAGTAACCTTATATTACAGTACTTAAGTACACTGTAAGTATGCATAAACACATGTACTGTGAAATAAAATGCAATCCATATTAGTTTACAAATCATGCACTAATCTGGCCCTGTAATTATAATTTGTATAATAAGTAGTTGTTGGTGTTCTACTGCCTCTAGTGTTCATTTCATCTGGATTTTTTTTTATGGAGTTTTTGGAGTTTGAAAAACTGTAGGTAAGGATGCGACGATAAACAATTTTAAGTAGATTTTCTAATGCATCGTGATTTTCACTGCACCTCAGCGTTTGTGCTTTTATGACTAAACGATTAATGTGTAAACAGCCCACTGTGAACACTCTTGTAATTCGTTTCAACATTTCCAATCTTTATGAATGATTATTTCAGGTTCAAGTGGTGTGTGTGTAAGGAACTGGAAGCAAGCAGAGTACGGCTGTTTCTAAAGCACGCAGTGCCATCTGCTGTTAAAAACTAAGCTCAGAATCGATTCAAAAGAGAATCACAATGCATTCACATAAATCACAAAACTGATGCACAGCTTTAGTTATTGTCAAACCCCTAATTGTTGGTAAATGTATGTTTTTCCACTGAGACCATGTTGTTTAGATAATATTGTTTATTCATCTCAGAAGGTCAGGCAAAATATTATATGTAAGCTATTTTTGCTTACTTTTATATTGTGCAAGGTTTGCTATTTCTGCAGCCCTCTAGGACTGCATGTGGGATTACTAGGTATGGGATGATACACCTACCTCCCGATTCAATACTACCATGATACGATATAATTTAGATTCTAAAAGTATTGCGATTCGATATTGCTATTAAGGCTGGGACGATACGCTAGTCTGCCGATTCAAATGTTCAACAAAATGTAGAAAAAATTCTTTCTGAAATAAAATAAAGTGTTAGCCTACTTTGCAAACCGCTTTAGTCATGTTTTCCCAGCAAAACAGATTTTATTTTGTTTACTGTAAAGTATATTTTTGTCATCCCATTAAAAATAGCATTCAAACTGTATCATTTTAGAGCTTTGAAGTGCTGGAAATAGTTATTTTAAATGCTGGAAGGTCATTAAAAATGTGCTTGCATTTCTCTCTCAAAGCCCTAAATGAATAATGTATTATTTTTTCCACAACGCAATGGTTATAGTTAGTATTAATACTTCTGGTTTTCTGGCGTAAGACAGCACTGTTTATAACAGAGAATTCTGGGCAGAATTCGAATGATTCTCACTAGATCTTGCAGCAACCGTTTTCATTGTTCGACGAATTCAAACACTTCTTACTGGTTCTCACAGCGCTGTGCAGCAACAGTGTCGCAAAATCAACTTGGCTCCCGAGTAAAGTGTTTTGAGCTCGGACAAGTTTGTATGCTTTGCAGTCCAAGCTGATGAACGGTCCATGCTCATTTGCAACAGGAATGGCAGCGCTTATGAGTTGAACAACGCAGTGGTCGCACCATTGAGACCGCTCACAAAAATTAGTCCCACCGGCAGAAAAAAATGGTCGCAAAACGTCTGGAGCCCTGAGAGAGCAGATGGCTCTGCATGCTTTCAAATCACTCTCGCAGTACTTTGATGTCATATGCCAATTGACTGCATGATGCTGCATAAAATGCAACACATTTATACATTTCACCCTCTGTTAGAATAGAAAAAGTAAAATAATTAAATATAAATCGATTCTGAGGTAAATCAATCAATTTGAAATCGTTTAAAAAAGAATCACGATAGTTAGGTGAATCGATTTGTTCTGCCACCCCTAGAGACTAAGCTTATTAAAAATGTTTAAAATGGTTTTGGGATACAGCCTTGCATATTTAGCTTTAATTAAAGTTGTATAGAATGTGTACATTTTAAGTTATGATAATGAACAATTATCATTAATCAAAGAAGAACAACCAATAAATGGTAATTAATCAAATGTAATCAACGTTTCAACATTTAAACAATGTCTAAAATTTTAGAAAAATAAATTATCAGTAAGATTATTTCCTATCATGCTGTAGAAAGGGTTAAAATCAACTTATTTTATTGTGGTATTAACAACATGTTTTGTCATTGCAAATAGTTCATTAATTTATAGATCAGTTTATTAACTATCAATTCTTCTTATTTAATGCTTTTCATTTTTGCTAAGGTCCATAATCCCATTTTCATTAAATGTGTCATGTTTTTTTTTTTTTTTTGGTGAAAAAGTCTTCAAAGTGCCCCCTACTTGTAGAAAACACCAGCCAAATTCTTTGACCTGCTGTTGTACTTCTCCTTTAATCTTATTAATGTTTTCTCTTTCTTCTGCTCTTGTTCTCTCTGTCTTTATCGTTCAGTTGCAGGAAGGTCATCTGGTAGTGCGGCATTTCCAGTTCCTGCGCTGGTCGGCTTATCGTGAAATCCCAGACTCTAAGAAGGCCTTTCTCAACCTTCTGGCACAAGTGCAGAAGTGGCAGAGGGAGTGCGGCGACGGTCGCACTGTGGTGCACTGCCTGTAAGTTTCACACGGCTCCGCTTCCGCATGCTAATTGGAGAGCAATTACACTTCATTGTGTTGATTATACAATCCAGGTCTCTTTCGCTCCTGCACTCCAGCAATTGCCATGGCCACCCAACGGTGAAAATCTGCTTAAAGCGCTTAATCTCCGACCGCTTTTTCATGTCTTCATTTTCCTCGGTATCTGACGTCTTAGCGCTCTGGCCTCAGGATTCGTACCTGCCACCTGCACTCGCCTGTAGTTTAATACATCTATCCACTATTAATGAGAGCGCGGCGCAGACGCAGCGTTTAACGCTTCAAACCATCTGTGCTGGGGTGCCCTTCCTCTATCAGTAGCCCAGGGGAAATGATCTTAGCTCAGTAGGATGTGACATTTTTATTGCACGACTTTTCCCCAGAGCGCACTGGTACTTTCCATTCCTTCATGCTCAAAAGTATTGCAGATGTCTGGCAGCCTGTGGTGGCACAAATATGCCTCTTTCACAGCTATCCCCTCCAGACATCTCTAATACAATAATCCACACAAGCTTTGAAAGTGTGCCGCTCAGATTCGGCTCCTTCATGTGTTACAAGCCACTGCTTTTCTTGAAGATGCTAATGAAATGACGTATTGATGTCTTTAAGGAATGGTGGGGGACGCAGTGGCACTTTCTGCACTTGCACCATGATAATGGAGATGGTGCACCATCACAACATGGTGGACGTGTTCTACGCTGTCAAGACTCTACGCAACTCCAAGCCCAACATGGTGGAGTCTATGGTTAGTCTATGGTTACTTATGTCAAGAACTAGTTAGTGGTGTTTGGTTAGGCAAACTATTGCTGTTGTCCAAGGATGTAACATTGGTGGGGATAGAGCAATTATTCGCAAATAATATTTCACAATGTGGATAGGAATAACATGAATCACAAAAATGGTACCATATTTCCACTTAACAACTCAAAAAGTTGAGCAGATTCACATTTCAAAACAACTGAAGACATAAAAGAACTGCAGAGACAATTTGTACTGCACACAAATATTGACACTGTCTTGAATTTTAAATAATAAATGTGTCAATGTGCATTTAGTACTGATCCAATGAATAAATAAAGGATAATGTCATCCCTAAGCAAAATAAAACAAGAAGACTTAACATTTCAAATTTTCTGAATCAGTAATATATTAAAGTATGCCATGCAAAAATAGTCTTAATGATATTTAAATCAAGCAAATAAATTAAATCATTTTTAGTCAAAGCATGCTCAAATATATAGTTTTTTTTTTACTGTTTTAAATGTATATTATTTAAAAAAAAAAAAAAATATATATATATATATATATATATATATATATATTCTAGTCTGTCTGTCTTTTTCTATGTACATTTCTAAATATATTCTCCAAATATTCCCATAAACGCATAATAATTTGTTACTGAGTAGGAAAACAACAGCAGTTAACATAGATTGCTCAAATGGATGTGTGCAACGATAAATAATGATGCAGAAACCTGAACTCATCAGCATTAACTTTCTTCATTTATTTAAAGTGTGCATTTGCTTCCTCAATCCCTCATTCTGCATCTGTTGTGAGAATGGATCTGAGACAGCATCTGTACACTTTTAGCATTTTTTATACTCACTGTAATCGATTATTAAATTCTGTAATCAGATCAGTTATTATTGGATTAATAATGCATTGGCCAATATGACTCGTATTTTCTTCAAATGCAAAAATCTAGTAGCATTATAAAGTTGATATAGTCTGAATGTTCCTAAAGAAACTGTGACCTTGCTGTTGTTGACAGGATCAGTACAGGTTCTGCTATGAGCTGGCTCTGGAGTACCTGGACTGCCTGGAGGTCAGATAACAAAAGAGCTCCAGACCCGGTCGACGATGGATTCAACCTCTTCACCTTGACTCCTCTGTTTCCTTTTGCTTGGGTCAATCTAGCCCATCTGAATGAGCCTTTCTGTCCTCCAGTGAGAATGCACATTTACATCAAGAGTGGGAATGCAAGACTCGGCACATTTCTTTAACCTTCAACCTCTATTGTCTTCTGTGCACTTTCTGTCTTTCGACCTCCTGTGCCAGATATTCCTGCCAAACCCATGAGGGAATCGATGAGATTTCAACGGCTTTGAGATTACGACATGCGTCTTTGATCACGTGACTGGCTCTTTGCCTTACACACCGAGCAGGAGGAAAACACGCTGAATTTTAACGAAACCATGTGACGACATGGGAGATATTGTGTTTGTACATTACGTGTATTGTTAAACTCTGTACATGGGGCGATCTACTGTACTGATGCACCTGATTTTACTGGAAAGCATACCTTGAATGTAAGGATGTGATGGCTGATGGAGGTTTTCTTTTTATTGAATTACTTAAAGGTGATGTGTATAACTTATTTTGATGTTAATCTCCTTTCCCAGCTCAATGTGCAGAGATGACTATAAGTTGTTAATTCTCCAAATGGTTCTCCAGTTCTTTAAAAGTGTAACACTGTGCCGCTATAAGAACATCACTGTTTGAGCAACATTGGCTCAGTCAATGGTGTGGATTTGGGGCGGAACTGTCATTTTGATGACGGCTGTTTGAAAATGATGAAATTTTCTTTGGTGATGCACAAAAATTACACACTTCACCTTTAAATCTGAAATTGAAATTTCAGAAATTATCTCCATATAGTGAACTTATACTGTATGGTGCCCATGAGTTTGAACTTCCAAAATGCAGTGTAAATGCAGCTTTAAAGGGCATAAGAATAAGGTTCTTATTTAAAGAAATGATCAATCATTTTCAAAAAAAAAAAAAAAAGTATTTACTTTTTAACCTCAAATGCGCCTTGTCTAGCTCTGCGTGCACGCTGTGCATTCCAGTTCAATACAGTTAGGGTATGTCGAAAAACTAATTTCCCATCTCATTTTCTTCTCAAACTTCAAAAATCGTCCTACATCGCTGCAGAAGTACTGACCAGCGTTTGCAAAGTAAACGTGCAAAGAAGGTCAAATTCCCTTTACAAAAAAGGGTAAAACAGCGATGTAGGGCTATTTTGAAGTTGGAGGAGAAAATGGGATGGGAGTTTTTCGACATACCCTAAGTGTCTTGAACAGGACTGCACAGAGTATGCATGCGCATGGCAGAGCTAGACAAGATGAGCATTTGAGGTTTAAGGTATATACATTTTTGTTGTTGTTGTTGTTGTTGTTGTTGTTGTTGACCAATCGTTTCGCTATATAAGACCCTTATTACTTGGCTGGGATTGTTTAGAGCCCATTGAGGTACATCGATACTACATTTTGGAAGTTCAAACTCACACCATAGAAGTCCTCTATATGGGGGTAATTCCTGAAATGTTTCACCTTTAAATCTGAAATTGACACTCTAAAGTGTCAGTTTTTGACAGGCAAGAGATACAAAGATGGTTTCTGGGTTTATTTCTTGTTTTTCTCGTGTATATAATATATATTTTGCAAAACAAACAAACAAAATTGTTTCTAGATGTTGTCTTTAATGTGCCAATTAATTTTTGTATGGGTGTGTATGTGTGTGTGTGCGTGTGTGTGTGTGTGTGTGCGTGTGCGCGTGCGCGTGCGCGTGCGCGTGTGTGTGTGTGTGTGTGTGTGTGTGGGCGTGAAGAGGATCACTCATGGATCTGCATGCCTGTTTCATGTTTCATTGCAATCCATTGTGACCCGTCTGCTTTGGGTGCCACTGCCCGCTGTCATTGAGCGCAGTAAAAAAAAAAGAAATAAAGATATACGCAAATATGTGAAAGAAACAGAAACGCTACTATTGGAATACAACGAGGCACTCGCCAAAAAGTTGCTTTTTATCTTTGTATTTATTGGTTGTGTTTTATTTTCTAAAAAAAAAACATGTAACATGAATGAATAAAACATTCCAATGTTGCTTTTATCTCAGTGTCATTACTGTTGTTCATCACATTTGCTTTTCCTAATTTAAATGGCCAAATGAAGAAACAAAAAATAACTAAAAATAAAATAACAAATAAATTATCTACAATAACTCAATTGTTGATACTAGACAGCAATGAGATTAAAAGGAGATCCCCCACCTACCTATTTATACATATTGCCATGTTTTCCACAATGAGAATGACATGAATCACAAAATGGCCTTAAAAATTACTAAACAAACTCCAGACACTGTATTTTCAGATACATTTAATGCACGGATTGCTTCCAACAGCACTGCGAGAACTGGAAGCGCCATCTAGAGGCTAAACCAGCATATGCTGGTTAGGTAGTCGATGTTGGTTTTAGCTGGTTTATGCTGGTCCATAGCTGGTTTAAGCTGGTCCTTAGCTGGTCATGACAAGCTAAGGACCAGCTTAAACCTACTAAGGACCAGCAAAAAACAGCTAAGGACTGGCTTAAACCAGCTAAAACAGCATCCTAGCATCAAAACCTACCTAACCAGCATATGCTGGTTTTTTCAACAGGATGGGGGCATTCTCAGCATCTCTGCCACGGCACTGTGTTTATTTACACACAAGCAGCTCAATGATCCAGTGTTTTCAGTGTTTTGAAGCAGCTCTGTTTGTGTTACATTAAAACGTATGGCAGACACTTTTATATAAAGCAACTTACATTGCATTCAAGGTGCTCAGTGCTTGCTTTCCCTTGGAATCAAACCTATGATCTTTGCATTGCAAGCACCATATGTGAGCTACAGGAAGACAATTAAATGCTGCTCCTCGCTTATAATGAGAAGTTTTAAGGTGTCCTGCAGGTTTCTCCCAGAATAAAAGCTCTGTGGTTTAATGTTTCGAAAGCAATTCAAATGAAATTAAGACAGCCATAAACATTAGTATTTTACTATTGTTCTGTAAAGTAAAACAACAACAAAAACAAATATAGCTGCAGGCAGCAATTACCAGGGTTTTAAGGAGTAGTTCACTTCTATAATAAAAAATTACAGATAATGTACTCACCCCGTTGTCATCCAAGATGTTCATGTCTTTCTTTCTTCAGTTGTAAAGAAATTGTTTTTTGAGGAAAATATTTCAGGAATTATCTCCATATTGTCATGTATCTGGTCTGTCTTCTCATCATGAACTCTTGCACACACATTCTGGACTGCAATCCCCATAAGCCACTGCACTAATCACTGCACACAGCTGCTCCTCGTTTCCCACTGAACTGATTGCTGCATACACCTGTTTCACATTTACCCACACGCATTTAAGCCACTCACACACACAGCCACCTTGCGAAGTCTTATTGTTCCTATGGTCGTAATTCTAAGCGTTTATCTCTGTGTTGGATTCTCTGTGTATGACTCTGGACTGTGTACCCCGTTGACGATTCCTGCTACCTGCCATTGCGACCATTCCCTGTCTATCGAACTGTTTCCCGGATTACCTACGTTGTTCCTGTTTTCTGGTGATTATTCTGGCCTGTTGACGATTCTAATAAATGCTGCAAATGGATCCGCACGTCTCAGTCTGACTCCCTGTGACAGAAGACTTCGCCGCTACAAGGATCCAGCGGCTTTATTCATCAGCCGTTCACCATGAACCCAGGAGACCATCTAGTTCGTCTTCGCCAGAACAACCGGCCTATTGAGGAGTATGTGGCTGACTTCTGCGAACTATGTCACCAGGTGGATTTCACGGTCATTTTTTTCAAGCACATTTTTTATTATGGACTGAACCAGGAGTTAAAACCCAGTATGCCTTTACACACCCCGCACTGGACACTAGAACAATACATCGACCATGCACTCCAGCTGGCTGGTTCACCATTTACTGTTGGGATTGTGGATGAGGGCCCCTGCAAGCCTGCAGTAACCCCTATACCACAACCTGCTCATGTCACGTCTGCCACATCAGAGCCCTCTCATGCCAAGCCTACCAGGCCAAAGTCTGCTCAAGCCAACCCAGAGCCTGTTCACAAGATGGCCGCCCCTCCTGAGCCTGTTGCCAGGATGGCTTCTGTTCCTGAGTTCCCGGCCAAGATGGCTACCACGCATGAGTCTGTAAACAACATGGCCTCCCTTCCAGAGTCTCCGCTGCCAGAGCGCCCTCCAGTGACCGCGCCGCCAGAGCGCCCTCCAGTGACCGCGCCGCCAGAGCGCCTTCTTGTGACCACTCGCCCAGAGCCTGCTCTTCCAGAGTCTCCGCTGGAGACGCCCAGCCCTCCAGAGTCTACGCTGGGGTCGTCCAGTTCTCCAGAGCCCGCTCCTCAAGAGCGTTGTCCAGAGCCCGCTCCTCAAGAGCGTCGTCCAGAGCCCGCTTCACCAGAGCGTCGTCCAGAGCCTGCTTCACAAGAGCGTCGTCCAGAGCCCGCTCCTCAAGACAGCCTTCCAGAGACTCCGCTGGTTCAGCCCTGCCTTCCAGAGCCTCCGCTGGTTCCGCCCAGCCTTCCAGAGCCTCCGCTGGTTCCGTCCAGTCGTCCTGAGATTCCTGTCTGCCCGGTTCTGGCCACGGAGGCCATGTATGAACTGGCCATGTATGAACTGTGTGGGTTCCCACCCACCCTCCCTGCTGCTCCAGTCCCGCCACCTCTGTCTCCTGACAGTCCCTCTGCTCACCCACATCCCACCTTCTGTGCAGAGGACTCGCAGTGGGATTGCCAGTCTTCATCAGTGTCCAGACTGAAGGATCCCTCACCATCACCTCCAGTCTCAGAGTCCTGGACTCCACCTCGGCCCTCCGACCCTGCAGCTCCACCCTGGCTCTGTGCTCCCTCGTCTCCGTTGTCGGCCATCGGCCCACCAGCTCCTCCGGGCTCCATCGTCTCTCAGGCTCCGCCCCGGTCAGTCGTCGCCCCACCTTCGCCTCTGGACTCTACTCCTCCGGCTGCGCCTCGTCACTCCGTCCTGCCGGCTCTGTGGACCTCCTCCCTCCCGTGGGCACAGCCTCGATCCTCTGTCACTCCGGCTCCGCTGCGTACCTCCGGACCTCCATCTCCGCCGGGGTCGCCAGAGCCTT
The DNA here is from genome assembly GCF_049309525.1 of Garra rufa. Lineage (NCBI taxonomy): Eukaryota > Metazoa > Chordata > Actinopteri > Cypriniformes > Cyprinidae > Garra > Garra rufa. The sequence continues at coordinate 20,585,203 of NC_133377.1, forward strand.
GGGTTCCGCCTTGGCCCTCCGGATCCTCTGTGTCGCCCAGGACCATCGACTCTCCGGTTCCGCCTCGGGCTCCACCGGCTCCACCTCCGTCGGTCGGCCCCATGCAGGAGCCAACCCTTCCTTCATCATGGCTTCTCCCTCCGTCGGCTCCGCCTCAGTTCCTGGTTCCAGTACCCCTACATGGACCTGGCCCTCCATCCCTCCCCCTGTTCCGCCTCCGCTCCACCACCCTCCAGGTTGTATTAGGTGGTTAGAGCGTCTGGAAGCCGCTCCTTGGGGAGGGGCTCTGTCATGTATCTGGTCTGTCTTCTCATCATGAACTCTTGCACACACATTCTGGACTGCAATCCCCATAAGCCACTGCACTAATCACTGCACACAGCTGCTCCTCGTTTCCCACTGAACTGATTGCTGCATACACCTGTTTCACATTTACCCACACGCATTTAAGCCACTCACACACACAGCCACCTTGCGAAGTCTTATTGTTCCTATGGTCGTAATTCTAAGCGTTTATCTCTGTGTTGGATTCTCTGTGTATGACTCTGGACTGTGTACCCCGTTGACGATTCCTGCTACCTGCCATTGCGACCATTCCCTGTCTATCGAACTGTTTCCCGGATTACCTACGTTGTTCCTGTTTTCTGGTGATTATTCTGGCCTGTTGACGATTCTAATAAATGCTGCAAATGGATCCGCACGTCTCAGTCTGACTCCATGTGACACATATATTGGCTTTCAAAAATATTTTAATGCAGCTTCAAAAGGCAGAGGAATAAGGTTATTATCTAAAGAAACAATCAGTCATTTTCTAAAAAAAACAACAAAAAAACAAACAAACATGTATATACTTTTTAACCTCAAACCCGTCTTGTCTAGCTGTAAATTATCTGTCATTTTTTGCTCTGGAAGTGAACTACTCCTTCAAGTGCTAAAGACATGAAATAATATTTAGCAAGCCTATAACCATCTAAATCAGTGATTTAAAAAAACATTTTTTGGCAATTTTATGGCATTTATAGCCCCACCTATAATGCGATCTCTGATTAAACTTTTTTTTGATAGTTATTGATCTAGAGAGTCCAGAGAATTGTGCTGCAGTGGTTTTATTGAGGCTGAGTGAGGAACCTAGTGTTGACAATTCTTTTACACACCGCGCTTTTGAATGATTATGTGCGCACGATCTGGACATGATGTAGGAGCTACTGTCTGTAGCCTATGTGTGTGCGTTACGTCTAGGTTACGAAGGTAACCCTCGTTCCCTGAAGGAGGGAACGGAGACGTTACATGGGATCTCGCTTGAGAGACCAATCATCTCTGAGCCTTATTCAAAAGGCCAATGAATATTGGCGAGTGGACGTGCGTGCCGGCCACGCCCCCGTACATACAGGTATATAAGATGGCGGCGTGCACCACTCAGTCAGGCTTTTGCTGAAGAGCTGTGAGAGCCCGGCGTCAGCACGACGTCAGGTCGTGGCAGGGGAATGTAACGTCTCCGTTCCCTCCTTCAGGGAACGAGGGTTACCTTCGTAACCTAGACGTTCCCCTTCAGTCGTTCCACTACGACGTTACATGGGAACATTCTATGGAACAGGCCACGAACCTGACGCCGCGTTACACACAACCCCACGTGCTGGCAGGCGGACGTGTCAGCAGATGGAAATTGTAACGTAACCTTCCCAACGCCCTGAGGCCCAATAAGGGGGCCTTACAGGGATGCCAGTTGTACTGAAGCATGGGTTGGGGGGCGGAGCACATGGAATTTTTACATGTGGAAATGAGAATAATTCAATATATCCATAAAGCTTCTTAGGGATACACGAGGGAAACAGCGGTCTCCTCCGCTGGAAATATTGAAAAGTAAGCCACAACCTGCGGGGCGAAGGAGACCCAGGCAGGATCACAGTCAAGGACTACTCTGCATCTAGCCCTGACTGCGGGGCATGGAGGACCCAGGGTTCACCAGAGGGAACATTCTGGGAGATAGCGCACGGATCCACGTGGGAGTGGCGCAGCAAGCCGACACCAGCCGTTCTCCCGTTCGCCTGAAGTCCTATGTTAAGACACGGGAGGATACGGCCTCTACGCGGAGGTTGTAAAACCTAGCGAAAATATTCGGTGTCGCCCAGCCCGCAGCTCTACAGATGTCTGCTAGTGAGGCGCCATGAGCCAACGCATAGGATGAAGCAACACTCCTAGTGGAGTGGGCATGAACACCTAAGGGGCATGGCTCTCTCTGATATAAATAAGACAGGGAGATGGCATCTACCACCCAATGGGCCAACCTCTGTTTGGAGACAGCATTCCCTTTCTGCTGACCTCCGAAGCAGACAAAGAGCTGCTCGGTGCGTCTGAAGTGGCGAGTACGGTCTACGTATAGGCGTAGAGCACGAACAGGGCACAGCAGCGCAGAAGCTGGGTCTGCCTCCTCCGGGGGCAGAGCTTGCAGGTTCACCACCTGATCGCGGAAGGGCGTGGTGGGAACCTTGGGCACATAACCGGGCCGGGGTCTCAGGATAACGTGAGAATCTCCGGGCCCAAACTCAAGGCACGTTTTGCTGACAGAGAAGGCTTGTAGGTCCCCTACCCTCTTGATGGAGACCAGAGCTGTCAGGAGCGCTGTCTTAAGGGACAGGAATTTCAGCTCAACTGACGCAAGTGGCTCAAAGGGGGCCTCCTCGTAGGCCACGGAGGGCGACGGAGAGGTCCCAAGAGGGTACAAGGCGCGGTCTGGGAGGGTTGATCCTCCTAGCGCCCTGTAGGAACCTCACGATGAGTTGGTGCTTACCCAGGGATGTTCCATCTACTGCATCGTGGTACGCTGCGATGGCAGCAACGTATACTTTGAAAGTCGAAGGGGACAGCCTGCGCTCCAACTTCTCTTGCAGGAAGGAAAGCACTACTGCGATCGTGCATCTCTGTGGGTCCTCTCCTCGAGAGGAACACCAGTCAGCGAACAGACCCCACCTCAGGGCGTAAGCCTGCCTCGTAGAGGGGGCTCGGGACTGAGTGATGGTATTTACCACGGCCTGGGGAAGGCCGACGAGGTCTGAAGCATCCCGTCCAGGAGCCAGACGTGCAGGTTCCATAGGTCGGGACGTGGGTGCCAAATCGTGCCCATCCCCTGAGAATAAAGGTCTTTCTTCAAGGGGATTTTCCAGGGAGGGGCTGCCGCGAGGGAAATGAGTTCTGGGAACCAGGTCCGAGTGGGCCAGTGTGGCGCAACCAACAAGACCTTCTCCTCGTCCTCCCGGATCTTGCACAGGGTCTGTGCAGGGAGGCTCACTGGGGGAAAGGCGTACTTGAGCCCCGGAAGCCAGCTGTGTGCCAGTGCGTCTCTGCCGAGGGAAGCCTGGGTCAGAGAGTAAAAGAGCTGGCAGTGGGAGGTTTCGGGGGAGCAGATCTATCTGAGCCTGACCAAAATGGCTTCAAATCAGCTGGACTGTCTCGGGGTGGAGTCGCCATTCTCCAGGGTGGGTGGACTGCCGTGAGAGCTGATCCGCTGCACGGTTGAGTTCTCCTGGAATGTGAATGGCATGTAGCGATTTCAGCCACGTTTGATTCCAAAGGAGCAGACGGCGGGCGAGTTGTGACAGGCGAGGAGAGCGGAGACCGCCCTGGCGATTGATATTCACCACCGTCGCCATGCTGTCGGTACGAACAAGCACGTGTTACTGGCGCAACATCGGTCGGAAGCGACGAAGGGCCAGAAGCACAGCCAACAACTCGAGGCAATTGATATGCCATTGCAGTCGAGGTCTTGTCCAAGAGCCCGAAACTGCATGCCCGTTGCATACAGCACCCCAACCTGTGGTAGAGGCATCCGTGTAAACTACAACGTGCCTGGAGACCTGCCCCAAGGGAACTCCGGCCCGAAGGAAGGCAAGGTCTGACCACGGGCTGAATAGGCGGGGAAACGCCAATCCGGAGTGTGCCACGGTGCCATGCCCGTCTCGGGACTCGATCTTGTAACCAGCGCTGAAGCGGTCTCATATGAAGCAAGCCCAGCGGCGTAACCGCGGCCGCAGCTGCAATATGCCCCAGGAGCCTCTGGAAAGTTTTGAGAGGGACCGCTGTCTTGTGTCTGAATAAGTCCAGACATCTCAGCGCTGACTGCGCGCGCTCGTTTGTGAGGCGGGCTGTCATATTGATCGAGTCCAGCTCCACACAGAGAAAAGAGATCCTCTGCACTGGGGAGAGTTTGCTCTTCTCTCGGTTGACCTGAAGGCCCAGATGGCGGAGGTGCCGAAGCACCAGGTCCCTCTGTTCGCACAACAGGTCTCGCGAGTGAGCTACAAGAAGCCAGTCGTCGAGATAGTTGAGGATGCGAAAGCCCGACTGCCAAAGAGGGGTCAGGGCTGCCTCCGCGACTTTGGTGAAGACGCGGGGAGAGAGGGACAGGCCAAATGGGTGAACCTTGTACTGATATGCTCGACCTTCGAAGGCAAACCGAAGAAAGGGTCTGTGACGAGGAAGGATCGAGACATGAAAGTATGCGTCCTTCAGGTCGATGGCTGCAAACCAATCCTGGGGACGAATGCAAGTTAGCATGCGCTTCGTCGTGAGCATCTTGAACGGCAGCCTGAGAAGGGACCGATCCAGAGCTCTGAGGTCCAGGATGGGTCTTAACCCACCGCTCTTTTTGGGCACGATGAAGTAGGTACTATAGAACCCTGATTTCATCTCGGCTGGAGGGACTGGCTCGATTGCGTCCTTCGCCAGTAGGACTGCAACCTCCGCACGCAGGACAGCGGCATGCGTGTCCGAACGGACAATAGTAGAAAGGACGACTCTGTACCTGGGCGGACGCCTGGCGAATTGAATCACATAGCCAAGACGTACCGTCCGTATCAACCACCGCGAGGGGCTGGGAAGCTGAAGCCAAGCCTCCAGCCGGCTCGTTAGCGGTATCAAGGGAGCGTTGACCAACGTGACCGCGGTGGGGCAGCCTGGGGGGGAGGGGAAGGGGAAGGGGACTGTCCCCAGAGAACGAAGGGTTCTGGGGGAGAGTCTGGCTGCATGAAGCAGGGCTTACCTTCTTCCCAGGTTCCCGCGCTGGCGATATCGGGCTCCGAGTCCAGTTCAGAGGAGTGTAAGTGCTGCTCGAAAGGGGAACTCGGGGCCGAGGCCCCAGAGGTGAGGAAATTAGCTCTTTTTGGGCAGCATTGAAGTACACAAAGGCTCCCGGCCCTCCACCGGGAGTGGGGGCGTTGATATCACTGTCCCCCGAAGAGCAATCTCCATCACCTCTGGGTTGCCCGCATCAGGGACGCTTCGCGGCCTTCTTACGAGTACCCTTGGCGGGTCCCTGAGAGGCGGGCGGCGCCGCTCTCCTGCGGCCAGCTCTGCGCCGGGCAGCCAGCCTGGCTTCGTGGACCTCAGCGGGTGTAGGAGTTGGTGTTGTTTTTGGGGCCGCAGGGGGCGCCCTCGGATGGAAGCTTCACGGCGGGGCAGGATATGCTTGATGGCCTCCGTCTGCTTCTGAACTGCCGAGAACTGCTGGGCAAAGTCCTCGACAGTGTCGCCGAACAGGCCGCTCTGGGAGATGGGAGCGTCGAGAAAGCGAGCTTTGTCGGTGTCTGCCATCTGAGCCAGATTAAGCCACAGATGTCGCTCCTGGACCACAGCGGTGGACATCACCTGACTAAGCGACCGTGCCGTGACCTTCGTTCCTGCACGGAGTTCCTGCATCACGTCTTGGTCAGGACCACCCTCGTGCAGCTGTTTCAGAGCCTGCGCCTGGTAGACCTGTAAGGTGGCCATGGCGTGCAGGGCGGAGGCAGCCTGTCCAGTGGCGCGATACACGCGGCCCGCGAGAGCGGACGAGCGCTCACACGCCCTGGAGGGTAGATGCGGCCGGTCCCGCCAGGTGGCGGCGCCCCGCGGGCATAAGTGCACCGCGATAGCGCTCTCAACCTGGGGGACCGACTCGTATCCCCGGGCTGCCCCGCCATCGAGGGTGGCGAGGGAGGAGGAGCTGGGGCGAAGGCGCAAGGAAAAAGGCGCCCGCCATCTTTTGATCAGCTCCTCATGCACCTCTGGAAAGAATGGAACGGGGGGAGGGCGCGGCGGAACCGCAGGCGCCCCCTCAGGAACCAATCGCCAAGCCTAGAGGGATCGGCGGGAGGTGCATCCGACACCTCGAGCCTGATCCCCCTGGAGGCACGGAGGAGCATTGCCGACAGCTCAGCATCCATGTCAGACGGGACAGCAACCACAGGGGGGCGCTGGCCCGGCGAGATGTCTGCCTCACCATCGGACTCTCCCTCTGACGCAGCAACAGACATCTCTTCCTCCGGTGGAGCGCCAAAGGAGATGCTCGGCCCGGATACCGGGGAAGCATACTGCTCTGGCCACTCAACGGGGCCACGCTGGGGTGCAGACGGCCGCGGGGCTTTAGAAGCCGGCGGCGCGTTCTGCACCGTAATCTGTAACCCCCCCCACCCGTTGCCTCGCCACGGCGGCCGAAAAGCATTGCCGGCTTAACGACGAGCCGCAGGGCACAGAGGGGAGCCGTCTCGCAAAAGAGCGGCGGTTCTTCAGCGTGACCATGGCTCGCAATGAACGCACGAACCATCCGTGAACGCTGCCTCAGCATGCTCTAAGCCCAGGCATGTGAGTCAGTGTTCATGTCCGTCCTCGGAGGTGAGGAAACTGCCACATCCAGCAGCGCACGGCCAGAAAACCATTCTGAAAAGAACGTTTCACAGCTGTGAGAAATTGCTCTTTTAGTCCCGGTCTGCCCAGGGAGGAACCGCGGCACTCTGTGCACTCAATGGGGGATCGCTCGCTGGAGAGCAGGAGGCTTTTTGATGGTCGTGAAAACGGCCGCCCGCAGGATACCGCTGACGGCTGCCAAAGACACTCTTTTAGTTTGTCACTCTTTCAGATGGCAGCACGACAGCGGAGAAGAGCTTCTTACAGGTACGTTTGGTTTTATTTCTTCTTTCTGTTAGGTAGGCTCGAGCAGAATGGCTCTGAAAGCAAAAGTCTGACTGAGTGGTGCGCGCCGCCATCTTATATACCCGTATGTACGGGGGCGTGGCCGGCACGCACGTCCACTCGCCACTTTTCATTGGCCTTTTGAATAAGGCTCAGAGATGATTGGTCTCTAAAGCGAGATCTCATGTAACGTCGTAGTGGAACGACTGAAGGGGAACAATGCAGCAGTGCATTAGATTAGAATGGCATTTACAATAAGCTGTTCAAAACGTGCATTCTCCTCTTCAATTTCAAGCATCCAGATGGTATAATCACACGTCTTGTGGAGTGCTTTCGGAGTATGTATTTAATTATAATTTTAGCTGTTTTGAAACAGAGTGTAAATGTGAACTTCAAAGACTTCTTATCCTGTTGCGCCCCCTATATGACCAGCAACTAGTCAACATCAAGCTTACAGCATCATGGCAGAGCATTAAAGTTGACTAGTTGACTAGTCGGCTAGTTGGTGCAACCCCTAGAATGCATGCTTAGACAAAACAGTCACTGAAGACGAAGAAGAGGATGTTGTGTTCTACACCCCACTCCTCCTTTTATACTATGGTCGTGCCGGTAGTGACCTTGAATGCAATGTAAGTTGCTTTATATAAAAGTGTCTGCCATACGTTTTAATGTAACACAAACAGAGCTGCTTCAAAACATTGAAAACACTGGATCATTGAGCTGCTTGTGTGTAAATAAACACCGTGGCAGAGATGCTGAGAATGCCCCCATCCTGTTGAAAAAGGAAAAAAAAAAAAACAAAAAAAAAAAACAGCATATTCTGGTTAGGTAGGTTTTGATGCTGGGATGCTGGTTTTAGCTGGTCCTTAGGTGGTCAGGTGCTGTTCCTAAGCTGGTCCCTCCTGCTCCTGGCCAGCACATGACCAGCTAAGGACCAGTTTAAACCTACTAAGGACCAGCATAAACCAGCTAAGGAACAGCTTAAACCTACTAAGGACCAGCATAAACCAGCTAAGGAACAGCTTAAACCTACTAAGGACCAGCATAAACCAGCTAAGGAACAGCTTAAACCTACTAAGGACCAGCATAAACCAGCTAAGGACCAGTTTAAACCTACTAAGGACCAGCATAAACCAGCTAAGGACCAATTTAAACCTACTAAGGACCAGCATAAACCAGCTAAGGACCAGCATAAACCAGCTAAGGACCAGTTTAAACCTACTAAGGAACAGCTTAAACCTACTAAGGACCAGCATAAACCAGCTAAGGACCAGTTTAAACCTACTAAGGACCAGCATAAACCAGCTAAGGACCAGTTTAAACCTACTAAGGACCAGCATAAACCAGCTAAGGACCAGTTTAAACCTACTAAGGACCAGCATAAACCAGCTAAGGACCAGTTTAAACCTACTAAGGACCAGCATAAACCAGCCAAGGAACAGCTTAAATGTTATTGTCAATTTTGTATATAGGCTTCAGACACAAGTCACGCTGAAGGCATTCCCCATACCGCCCCCTAGATGCAGTACGATGTTTCCTCAAAAGGGAACTGCTTTACCTAAACTCACCCAGATACACAAATAAGGCCCTGTTTACACTAGTGTGTTTTCTTTTTAAAACTATGTTTTAAAATGAACATGATCCTGGTGTACACTGGCATTTTCACTGTGTTTCAGAAATGATCTCCGTCCATACTACACAACCGAAAATGCATGTCACATGACCAATCATGCAGGTACAACCATAGATAGCAGATGCCCTATTATTTAAATGGTGGACACATCTACGCACTTTAAGCGTTCGAATTGCGCCTTTACCTATACATATCTATGGGTACAACAAGCATGATGTTATTGTTTGCACGGTCATCAAGGACACGCAGAGGTAGGCAGCCACGCCATCGTTTTTTAAAAGCCTCCGAGGGTCGAAAACACCGGAGTAGTGTAAATTACAGGTGTAACTGTATGATATTTAAATGAAACATGACTTCAGTCTGCATTTATTCTTCTGATCCATGAAAGAGCAATATCTGAGTAATAACATCACTTCCTCTGGGTAGCAGAACAACAAAAGAGTAAATTAGGCACATTATTACTTGACCCTCCTGGTCTGCTTGCTTTTCATTAAGAGCGTATTTATCATACTGATAACTGATCAGATGGTACTACAGAAAAGAAGCTGCTACAATGGGCTAATTGTTTTATTACACTCAATAAGACTGCAGTGTTGAGATAAGTCTCTTCTCTATGGTTCCTCTGACCCATCTCAACCTTCTTTACTCACATATCCTAGTCATAAAGCACTGATATCTCAGAACATGCCAGAACTTGACCCGTCAAGACACATCACATAATCCAATTAGCCTCGCAGCTCAGTGTTTCAATATAAAAGTCAAATCAATTTGCGTGGTGACTATCGCATGCTGCTGTGCCTATATACTTGTGTTTGTTTGTGATTATTAGATGGCCCACGATCACTTGCCGCTGCATGTGGTGGTTACTGCAAATCTTTCCAACCTGTGATTTCATTTGAGCTTATCATTTAATTAGACACGCTTTAATGGACTTTTTATCAAATAGCTAAGCAGGCCAGAGGCTTTCAATGGTGGCGATGGATGACTCTTGCTGTGCATTGATCTCCTTCTTATTTCCCACAATGCTGTTTATTTAGAACGGTCCGATAAGGTCAGACGAATGACTGCTTTCTCGTCTCACCGACAGCATTTGTCTTGGTTGAAAGCCAAACCCCTACATGCAGTTGATTATATGCGAGTTCAGACTAGTTGATCTGTGTTATGCTTTGTAATTAGCATGCAATTAGAATTTAGCTTGCTGCCCAATTACCTCCTCTGGGCAAATGTCATTAAATCTAAATGTAGATACATGTCAAAACTTAAAAGCCATCTTTATGCAAAATATAATTCTTATTTCTTTTTAGTATGAAGCACCTATAAAGGGAAATAAGGATGGGGAAAATGTAAGATGTGCAGGGAAAAAAAAAAAAAAAAAAAAAAAAACGGTACCTTCCCTTGCAAAAACTTTTGTGATAGAAATAATATGACATGGGAGGAAAAACTGTATTTCAGTGCTTCCGTGTGTGAAGTTTTTTTGGAAAGTATGCAAGAGTTTTGCGAGACAAAAATGTTTTTTGTGAGGGAACGCAAACTTTCTTGGGGGAATTCAACACTTTTGCAAGAGAACACTAAGATTTGCAAGCAAAACACAAAGGAATCAAAATACAAATTTTCCATCTCTCACTTTTTCCAAGTGTATATATTTAGATTTGTCTTTACTGACCATTTTGAATTGGCATTCCTAAGACCTGGTTTTACAACAGCTTTAAGAAACTACTAAATTAATGGCGGTTTCTAGTCCACAGCTCTCCATTGTGTGTCTTGGATTGGATGCGGTATGAAGCACACAGCGTCTGTTTGAAAGCGATTACAGAACCTGGATGCTCTCTATTGCATCTCTCACAATAGCCTCATCTACAAGGCCAGACTTCCATCCCTTCCTGCGGCTACTAATATGAACACTGATGCATTGTCTCCCATGGCCCTGGTAACATCTTTTCATAGTATTCCACAAGGTTCGCACTCACCGACTTTGTTTTGCATAAATCATGTCTTATACTTTTTTGCTCAAGAAGTTTAAGAAGCACAAAGTAAACCAGTGTTGCATTTTTGTTGTAGAAACATAATGAGATAAGTTTTGTATTACATTACTTCAGAGTTCCATGTCGAGATGTTGTTTGCATTAAAGTCACATTTATTCATTTAGCAGATGCTTTTATTCGTAATTACTAGGAATAACAAAAGGGAGACACGAAGAAGTGCTTGAATAAAAGAGTCTGGAATTATTCAGAAAGGAAGTAAAGTACATAGATGTAGATAAGACACTGGTGAAAGAATATTACATGCTTTTTAAAGAGTTTAATTAGTGCATTAATAATCAAATCAAGCACTCACAGATGAGTCGTGTCTTCAGGCGTTTTGAAAGCAGAGAGGGATTCAGCTGCATGGTCGGGAAGATCATTCCACCAGAAAGGTGCCATGAAAATGTCATTTTCTAAAAATATTTGTTGGGTAAACAGCATGAATGTTCGGAAATGCACTGTAACAAATAGCTGTAAAAATTACAGCGATATTTTACAGCCGCAGGTTCACTCAAAAAAAATGAAACCTTGAGTTTAATTACATTTTTCGTGTCAACAGGTTCCACAAAATTGTATTATGAAACTTGAAAACAAATATTTCAAGTGCATCTAAATTAATGGGGCTGTTTTAGGGAGAAATAATATTTTTGACTCAAGCCAACTATTATCACTAATGTTTACTCAACAAGAGACGTTTGAGTTCAACTAACTAAAGTCAGTTATGTTATATGGATTAACAAAATTTGTTTTGAAGTTGCATATTAAATATTTGTTTATTCAAAGTGAACTAATGATTTTCCAACAAAACATTACATTTAACTCTCCTGTTACCCTAAAATCCGCTAACACCTTTTTCCCACTGGGGTCAATTTGACCCCAAATTTAAAACCTCTAGAATATGATATTTTTTTGCTAAAAGGTTAGTGTCAGGTAATTGATGTCTTTGTTGACTACTTAACAACACTCTGAAACACCCCCCAACTTTCACTGTCAAACACCTGTGACAAAATCTCACTGACAGAAAACCTTTGCGTAGAGGCCATTTTCGATTGAGAGAGCAATTCAACTGACAGTGGTTCTCGCAATACTACAGGTATGGTTGTGTTAGTTTTTATTTTTATTTTTATTATACTTAACATATAAAATTATAGTGCATATTATAAAATCATAGCATGTTATAGTGACCTCAATATCACCCAAAACAAATGTGTGTAAATTTTTTATATTTCTTATGTTTTATACAGCTAAAAGAACCTGGGGTCAAATTGACCCCAAAGAACACCGATGTGACAAAATGTGTACAGGGCATTGAACAAATAATATCATGTTAATTTTATGTTTACCAAGTTTTCCCCATTAAATTAGGAAAAGTCATTCAATCTGAAGCAAAAAAAAAAAAAGTCAATTATATATGTACATACGTTAAACATTGAATGGGGTCAAATTGACCCCAAGGATAACAGGAGGGTTAAGCTTAATTAATCAAAATAAAATGCTTTCACTAACTTTATTTTTTACTAGTTATGTTGAATTAACTTATTGTTTGAATGTAACGTTAACGCTTTTTGCTAACTTTGATTTGAAGAATGCATTAATCCAGCCCATTGTTCTGTCTGGCCTGTTCGCAGCATATTACATATTCTGGACTAACATTATCAAGAGGAGACAGACGGGGCTTTGGAGTTCATTCAAAGGTAACATTAATAGTTGCATTCTATCAATCGGAGTACCTGCATTTTACATGTAGATATGATAGAATATGTTTCTCAACTCAAGAAGAAAGACGTTTTTTAGGGAGAATAATTCAGATGTACAAAAGCTAAAATGTGAATTACATATCGTCTGCTTCCTGACTGTTTGGTGGATATTTATCCTGAGAGAGAAACAAAGAAGTTGAAAGGCAAAAACCCATCTAAAACGACAGGACACAGAAGAAACCAGTTAAAGTGAGCCCAAGTTACCAGTCTTCTTTGCAATGTGAAGGATTTTCAGTGGAATTACTGACATGTAAGTACACATACACTGTTAGGAAGCAGACAGGACAACAAGGTAAGTGCAACAGATATATATGTTTATTGAACGCAGCAATGCCGGAGATGTGAGAAGACCCTGAGACTGGTGAGTATGGCAGACGTTGAGAGGATGGGAGTTGAATGAGCCGGGTATTGAATCGGGATGTATTCTTTCTTGCAGGATTCGTGCAGCGGGGATTGAATGGCCGATCCCGTGGACGGAGTGGACACAGACTTATGGCACACACCACTTAGAGCTGACGCTGGCAAACTTGGAGATGGCGATTCGGAAGACTGGAACTTGGAAGAAACTGAAACTCTTGGGAAGAGAGACACTACAGTCCGCTTTCGTGGGAACGAGCCCGGACAGTGAGTGGTGTGTGGCGTGCTGATTTATACGTGGTGGTGATGATGGCGTGCAGGTGATGGTGATCAAAACTCAGGTGACGGTGATCTGGGCGTGACAGAGGGTGTGGAGCCTGGCCAATCCGTGACACTACCCCCCTCCCCAGGGCCCGCTCCTGAGGGCCGAAATCTTCTGCGCCGTGGTGGTCTCCCTCGTCCCCTAGGTGCAGGAAACTCCGGGTGATTAGTGTGGAACTCCTCGGTGAGCGTGGGATCGAGGATGTCTTCTCTTGGGACCCATGACCTCTCTTCAGGTCCATACCCTTCCCAATCTACCAGATATTCGAGGAGACCACCACGACGACGGGACCGGAGGATCTCTCGGACGGAATAGACGGCGCCCTCATCCAGCATCAGGGGGGGAGGAGGTTCCTCTTCATGGCCAGGCTCTGTGGAGGAAGTGAGAGGTGGGTGAAATGGTTTTAGGAGGGAGACGTGAAATGTAGGATGGATACGGTATTCCGGAGGGAGTTGGAGTTTGTATGTGACCGGGTTTACCTGTTCCAGGACTTGGAAGGGACCAACAAACCTGGGACTTAACTTTTTGGAGGGCAGCCGCAGACGGATATCTCGGGTAGACAGCCAAACCTGGTCACCTGGCCTGAATTCAGGAGCCGCAGTCCTCCTCCGATCCGCTTGGGTCTTCTGCCTGCGGACTGCCCTCTGTAGGTGGTGATGGGCCTCGTCCCAGACCCTCTCGCTCTCCCGGAACCAGTGATCCACTGCGGGGACCTCAGATGGTTCACCATTCCAGGGGAATAGAGGTGGCTGGAACCCGAGGACGCACTGGAATGGTGTGAGGCCGGTGGATGGTTGCCGCAGTGAATTCTGGGCGTATTCGGCCCAGCCCAGGAACTGGCTCCAGGAGTTCTGGCGGCCATGGCAGAATGTCCGGAGGAACCGCCCCACTTCTTGGATTTTCCTCTCCGTCTGGCCGTTGGACTGCGGATGGTAGCCAGAGGAGAGGCTGACGGTCACACCTAGGAGCCGGAAGAAGGATTTCCAGAGGCGGGAGATGAACTGTGGACCACGATCGGATACCACATCCTCAGGTATGCCGTATTGACGAAAGACATTATTGAACAGGAGCTCCGCGGTTTCAAAGGCAGTGGGTAATCCTTTTAGGGGTAGGAGCTTGCAAAACTTCGAGAAGCGGTCCACAATTACCAAGATGCAGGTGTTTCCATCCGATTCTGGTAGATCCGTCATGAAATCGACTCCCAGGTGTGACCAGGGGCGGTTCGGGATCGGCAAGGGATGGAGCTTGCCTGCTGGTAAGTGTCTGGGGCTCTTGGACATAGCACATTCTCGGCATCCTTTGACAAAGCGCTGCACATCCCTTGCCATCCCAGGCCACCAGAAACGTTCGGACAACAGCGAGAGGGTGTTGTTGGTCCCGGGGTGCCCGGTGCCCAGGGAAGTATGGATGGAACGGATGAGATCTACCCGTTGTGTCCTGGGGATGTAGCGACGATCAGGAGGACAGCCCGGCGGAGGACGAGGGACGGGAGTAGCGACACTTGGAGGGGCTGACCATTCTATGGGGCTGACTATGATATTGTCTGGGAGGATGTTGCAGGGAGATTCAGTGATATCGGAAGAGTCATGAATTCGGGACAAGGCGTCGGCTCTGACATTTTTTGGACCTGGGCGGTAGGAGATGGTAAATTGGAATCGTGAGAAGAAGAGTGACCATCGGGCTTGGCGTGGACATAGGCGTTTGGCATCACGGAGGTACTGGAGGTTTTTGTGGTCGGTCAATACCAGAAATGGATGTTTGGCTCCCTCCAGCCAGTGTCGCCACTCCTCCAGGGCAAGTTTAATGGCTAGGAGTTCCCTGTTGCCGATGTCGTAATTCCTCTCCGCCGGGTTGAACTTCCGGGAGAAGTAGGCGCATGGATGGAGCAATTTGGTGGTTCCGTGATGCTGGGATAACACTGCCCCCACGCCGGTAGTGGAGGCATCTACCTCGACGATGAAAGGGAGTTCAGGATTGGGGTGTCGCAGGATGGGTGATTTGGTGAAGGCTCTCTTGAGGGACTGGAAGGCTGCGGCAGCTTCGGGATTCCAGGATAATTTGGATGGTTTACCTTTGAGTAGGTTGGTTAGCGGCGTGGCAATGAGACTGTATCCTTTGATGAACCGACGATAAAAGTTGGCAAAGCCAAGAAATCTCTGAAGCTCTTTGACAGATGATGGTTGGGGCCAGGATGTGACTGATGACACCTTCCTCTCGTCCATGCGGATACCTTCATGGTCGATGATGTAACCCAAAAACTGAACAGATGGAAGATGAAATGAGCATTTTTCTGCCTTGAGGAAGAGCTGGTGCTCCCTGAGTTTTTGGAGGACCTCCGCAACGTGGTGGATATGCTCGGTCTCACTCCGGGAGTACACGAGGATGTCATCAATGTAGACTATCACAGATCTGTGGAGGAACTCCCGGAGGACTTCGTGGATGAAGTTCTGAAATACGGAGGGGGCGTTGACCAGGCCATAGGGCATGACCCGGTATTCGTAGTGCCCGGTAGGGGTCACGAAAGCCGTCTTCCACTCGTCCCCCCCTCCGTATTCTCACCAGATTGTATGCGCTGCGGAGGTCCAACTTGGTAAAGATGGTGGCTGACCTTAGTTGTTCCAGGGCCGCAGGGACGAGAGGAAGGGGGTATTTGAATTTGACGGTACCTTGGTTTAACACTCGATAGTCAATGCATGGCCGCAGCCCTCCATCCTTCTTAGCGACAAAGAAAAAGCTGGAAGCTGCTGGGGACTTGGACGGACGGATATAGCCTTGGTTTAATGCTTCCTGAATGTACTCCTCCATGGCCTTACTCTCCGGAAGTGACAACGGGTAGATCCTTCCCTTGGGCAGAGGGGCGCCTGGAATCAGGTCGATGGCGCAGTCCCATGGCCGATGGGGCGGCAGCTGGGAAGCTCTCCTGGGGCAGAAGACGTCCTGGAAGGAGGAGTAAATTTCCGGAATCTGGGTAGAACGGTTCTCCAAGGGGCTTTCAATAGACGTGGCGTTGACAGGCATGGGTCTCGGAACAGGAAGTGGAAGTTCTGGAAAGCACTCGGGAAAGCAGTCATGGCTCCACTGAATTATTTCTCCACTGCCCCAGGAGATGATGGGATTATGCTTCGCCAGCCACGGGCGCCCCAAGATGATGTCCATAGTGGCGCCCTCCAGAACCAGTAGCTGAATCTCCTCTTGATGAAGGACTCCGATTTGGAGGTAAATGGGTTGGCATTTCCGGTGGATCCTTGGTCTTGTGGTGATGGAACGGGTTATAGGCTGGATCTGGTAGACGCTCGACGAAGCTTCGGTTCGGAGTTGGAGCTGGCGACAGAGGTTCCCCAAGATGAAATTGCCCGCTGACCCGGAGTCGATGAGGGCGTGGGCTACGATGGAAGACGTAGGAGTGGTTAACTGCACACATGTAGACAAGGGATACATTTTTTCAACGTCTGACTGGATGACACTCACCGCAGCAGTAACAGGACGGAGGGGGCACGTCAGTCTGATGTGCCCACTAGCACCACAATAGAGGCATAAACCCCGGGTCAGCCTCCTCTGTCGCTCAGCGGGAGATAGTCTACCAGACTCCAGTATCATAGGCTCTGGTTCTGGAGGGCTGGCGATGTCCGCTGGGCGGAGGAGTGCAGTAGTCGAGGTTTCTGAGAGGTAAGATTGCATGCGGTCTGAACATCGGATGGATTGTTGGATGAAGCGCTCTAACCCCATAGCGTCATCTAGGGCAGCGAGTTGGAGACGAAGGCGAGGCTCGAGACCAAGGCGGTAAGTGGTCAGCAATGACCGCTCGTTCCATCCACTGGCCGCTGCGAGGGTGCGGAATCGTAGGGCATACTCCTGAGTAGACATAGATCCTTGAGATAAATGATACAGTTGCTCACCCGCTGATATTTCTCCATCCGTGCGACTGAAGACCTCCTTGAAGTGAGTGATAAATGTCTGGATGGAACGAGTGGCCGGTCCATTCTGCTGCCAAATTGAGTTTGCCCATTTTAGCGCTGGTCCTGTGAGGAGAGAGGTGATAAATGCAATTTTAGATTGATCAGTGGGGTAGAGCGCAGGTTGCATTGTAAAAACCAGAGAACACTGCAGAAGAAATCCATTGCACTCCTCCGCCCCGCCATTGTATGGCGCTGGTCGGGCCATGGGACTGGATGGTAGCGGATCCGAAGAAGTGCTGGGAGGCGTGACAAGCGGCGGTGCGGAAGGGGTGACAGATGGTGAAGCCAGAAGGACTTTTCTCAGCGAGTCCACCAACTCTTGAAACGGGTCTTGTGGGTTCATGCTGCTGACTGTTTTCAGTTCCGGTCTTCTGTTAGGAAGCAGACAGGACAACAAGGTAAGTGCAACAGATATATATGTTTATTGAACGCAGCAATGCCGGAGATGTGAGAAGACCCTGAGACTGGTGAGTATGGCAGACGTTGAGAGGATGGGAGTTGAATGAGCCGGGTATTGAATCGGGATGTATTCTTTCTTGCAGGATTCGTGCAGCGGGGATTGAATGGCCGATCCCGTGGACGGAGTGGACACAGACTTATGGCACACACCACTTAGAGCTGACGCTGGCAAACTTGGAGATGGCGATTCGGAAGACTGGAACTTGGAAGACTGGAACTTGGAAGACTGGAAACTCGGAAGACTGGAACGAGACAGAATTCAGGTAAGTAATTTCAGGTAACGATTGATAGCGAAACTCTTGGGAAGAGAGACACTACAGTCCGCTTTCGTGGGAACGAGCCCGGACAGTGAGTGGTGTGTGGCGTGCTGATTTATACGTGGTGGTGATGATGGCGTGCAGGTGATGGTGATCAAAACTCAGGTGATGGTGATCTGGGCGTGACAGAGGGTGTGGAGCCTGGCCAATCCGTGACATACACCAAGATCTTTTTCCTTTTATTATGTTATTTTATCCTTTATCTACACTAGCGTTCAAAAGTTTGTGATCAGTAGGTTTTATGTTTTGAAATAAGTATCTTCTGCTCATCAAGGCTGCATTTAATTGATCAAAAATACAGAAAAAAATAATGTTGTGAAATATTATTAAAATGTAAAATGTTTTATCCATTTGAATATACTTAAAAATGTAATTTATTTCTGAATTTTCAGCATCAATACTCTAGTCTTCTAATTACTCCAGTGTCACACGATCCTTTAGAAATTATTGTATATGCTGATTTATTATCAATGTTAGAAGCAATTGTTGCATCTCAGAAATAAATTATATTTGAAAGTATGGTAAAATATAAAACTTGTAATGACTCGTAAAAATTGTAATAATTTTTCACAATTTTAGTGTTTTACTGTTTAATATCACACTGATCACACTGTAACAATCATCACTCTCTCTGCCTTTGACTGTATCTGTCATCCCTCTGTCTTTGTCTGACTGTATCATTGTTTTGTAAAATATCTAATGTATTGCCATTTTTGTTCTTTTCTATATTTTTAGCCACTCTTTGCATCCTGGTATGGAACAGCATTTGGAGCTGAACTGTTATTTTTTTTTTTTTTTGATCAGAAGTTTTGTTGGACTTGTTGTTTGGCCGTGTTGGACTGTTCATGAAGTTGTGAAAATTCATCACTGTCTTTGTGGTATTTAGATCCATTTAATTATGACCATGTTGGTTAACTTGATGTTTGTTAAACTTTGGCTAAATATTGGTTAACCTTAAAATTTAGCAGGGTAATATATGTTTCAATAAATATTTTCATGCCCAATTTCTATGACATTTCTTTCATGCAAATTTGAGAGTTATTAAATAAGAGAGTTGTTAAATAAAATTGGACCTGTTTTTCAAGATTAAGATGTGTCAAATTATTATCATTTTTGTTTTTATTAAATAATAGGTGCACTGAGTTTCATACTATACGACACTTTATGCAGTTAAATATTGTTTAAAGCCTATGCAAATTATTTAAATTGCTAGTCATTATTATTCAGCAATCTGAAAAATAAAAACTGCAAATAAAGAATACAAAAATTAAAGTAGTACAATATTTTTACAGTGAAACGTTATTTAATGATTTCCAGTACACTTGTAAAATTGCAAACTATTGCTGCAATTTCACAGTAGCAGCTCTAAATAATGTATATATCGTTGCTTGTATATATACAAAAAATTGCTGTATTTTAACAGTAAAACTGTAGTTAATAATTTACAGTGCACTGGCAACCAAAGTTGCTAGTAACTTGCTGTAAATTTTACAGTATTTTTTTTACAGTGTGTGTAAAGCTGAACATACATCTGCAATTTGTGTGGCAGAGCATTTCAGTAAATTACATCATATAACCAGCCAATTACAATGTGCTGTATATGGCTTAGGAACATAAAACTCTCAGGAAGAGTTGAAAACATCATCACTGATTTACCCTCAAACTTCTCTCTCTAAACCTGTACAGCTTTATTCACTCAGTACAAAAGGAGATGTTAGCAGAACGTTCAATCTGACGTGAGGGTGAGTACATGACATTATTCAGATTTTGGGGTCAACTATTGTTTAATAAGATTAAAGCTTTCTGAATGCGAAAACTTCAAATTTCTTTCTAAAATGTCCAGTGTATGTTGTTTGTTTGCATCAGTGACATCTGAAATATATCATATATGTTTTGACATGACAGCCAAATCAAGTCAAGTGAATTATATTTTTTATACTGCTTTAGATTTTCATTTAATGATGCAATTAATGATGCAAGCTTCAAAAATGAGACATATACCAATTCTGCTGTAAAGAAATACTGTTAAAGGGGTCATCGGATGCAAAACATACTTTTACATGTTGTTTGAACATAAATGTGTGTTGGCAGTGTGTGTACACAACCAGTGATAAATATAATGATAAAAATCCACCCAGTGGTATTTTTTAAAATCTTTATAAGTAATATCCCCTTTTTCAAATCAAGTCATTCTCAGGATCTTTTCTGTGGCGTCTCACCAATCAAGGCTGCTCCCATGATAGTTGATTGACACGGTCGTCTTACCTTAGACCCGCCCTGAGTGAGCTGTAAACAGTTCGACCGCCATTGTTTTGATGCCGGTGGAAGACAAGAATGCCTCCTAAGCGATACTTCTGTTGTTGGATGTAACAATATACAGTACATAGCAGTTGTCATTTACTCCCAAAATCTGAGCTGCTGACAATGCAGAGGATTAACGTTAATTTCGTTTTTTGATGGAAATGCGCCCAGCGATCTACATAAATGCATCTATGCATATGTTATGCATTTTTGCAAATCACCTTTTCTAATAAAGCCAGTTAGCAGAATTTGTGGCTAAACACGGCTGAAGTAAACCGCACTGCTCGTCAACCCACAGCAGAGAGGGACGGCAAATGCAAAGGCAAATGCAACAAAACAGCTCGCTCTGAAAGGGCTGATTTTGACAAGGTAAAAAGGGCGTTTTTTTACACTACCACTGAGAAATTTTCACTTCTCATTAGAACTCTAACAAAACATATCAACTTGTGGAAAATGAGGATCCGATGACCCCTTTAAGAAAAGAGTGTTTTTATTCAGCCCCAGTGTTGATTTAGTTCATTTCAATCTCTTTGTAAAGGTTATTCATTGCGAAACAAATTCAGCTATATGCAGATCTACTTAGTGTAACATTCATCATTTATGAACAGCTTCAGTTCAGCTATAAAGCAGAAGACTAGTTGTTCAACTTAATTGAGCTCAACGTTTGTTCCTATCCAATAGTGCCATATTAATTAAAGAGCAGGTCGTATAGGTTTTCGAAAAATATCTATTTTGCAGTTTGTAACATAGCTATCCTTCAATGTAAGCAGTCTGCAAAGTTGTTAATCAAAAAAGTGCATGATAATAAAGATATTCAAAAGAAAGAGTTGACTCTGAGCGGCCTTAACGAGTTGTCATATTTTCAAATATTTTCCCTGTTACCAATACACATCACTCTGTACACTCTTAAAAATAAAGGTGCTTCACGATACCATTGAAGAACCTTTTTTTTGTCTAAATGATTCCATATAGAACCTTTAACATCTGAAGAACCTTTCTGTTTCACAAATGGTTCTTTGTGGTGAAAGAAGGTTCTTCAGATTATAAAAAGGTAGGAAACAGTTGGTTCTTTAAAGAACCTTTGACTGAATGGTTCTTTGTGGAACCAAAAATGGTTCTTCTTTGGCATTGCTGTAAATAACCTTTTAAAGCACCTTTATTTTTAAGAGTGTACACTCTGTATACAGCATAATCCCTGCCTGCCCATGGAATACGAACAATCTGACCCGCCCACAAACACTTCCGCTAGTTAGTGTGTTTACATCATGTCAAGAAGACGCTGTGTTCTGCACTGTGAAAGCAAGTCAACGATAGCGCTTGCTAACTTGCTCAAGTTCTCCTCTCTGTACCAAATCACAACAAACTTGGCCAGATGACCAGTCTTAAGCCCCGGTCAGACTATACGATTTTAGTCTGATTTTGCCACGGTCTGCTTGTTGTAGGGTGTTGTGATGATTCGTATACGACAATGGGCATCGGGACGCAAGATTCGATCGTTTCAACTCATGTAGTGTGTAGAAAAAAGTTAAAATAAAAACTATTTTACCTCAGTTCTCTTTGACAGTCCATACTGTCATCTTCATGTGTCCATGTAGGATGTTACCACCGGTTTCCCACCGCGGGGATGTTTTATATTAATACAAATCATTTAGTTCAGTTAGAGAACAGACAGTACAATTAGAAACTGAACGCGGCTGCATGCAGTGTACCGAACAACAGTCACATCACAAATCCCTCTGCAGGAGTCAGATGATTTTATTTGTCACATAAGTAGAGTGAGTCGATCTGTGTGTGAGGTGAGAAAGTCAAGATGCTGGCAAAATATATTAGTTTCAAAACGAAATACAAAAGCGCCTGCTTTAAAAAGATATATTTTTGAAAGGCCTGACTGTTGTCGTTTATCTTGAAGTTTATTTTTTAAGCTCAATGGAAGAACATTTGTTTCTTATTTATGTGTTGTTTTGCATTAGGCCTATGCCACAGTGTTTTTAAATTTGTTTTGCTAAAAAATAATCATTCTCTGTTTAAGTGAGTTTGTCGTGCTGTTTTGTTTTTGTCCATTTAATTGACGCCAAATTGCCGCAAATGCGCATGGGCATTCACAAGCTAATAAGCAAAGAAAAGCATGGAAAAGAGGCAAAATATGGTGTTTGCAAGCTATTGTCTGTTTATGCTCATAGCACAGTCACTGTATGATGACAGCACGCACGTCGTTAATGACGGCATGCGATGAATGGTCCGGTAGAATCGTGTAGTCTGACATGTTTCTTGTTCACGACAGAATCGTATAATCTGACATGACTGTTGTAACCGACAAAAAAATTGTGTAGTCTGACCAGGGCTTTAGCAGAGTAGTCTTATGGAAGGGAGGGGTTTGCAGACCTGAAGCTCAGAAGTGCTTTGAATGAATCGTTTTGAAATCATTGGCAAATAACTCTCATATTAAATGTATATTCTGCTAAAATTGTTTTTTTTTTTTTTTTCTTTTCTGATCTTAGATGAACTTAAACCTGTTGTAGGGAACTCCAACACAATATTAGGACACTTTAAAAACATATGTGACCCTGGACCACAAAACCAGTCTATTTAGTATTATTATTTAATTAGTATATTTGAAGCAATAGCCAAAAATACATTGTATGGGTCAAAATGATCTATTTTTCTTTTACGCCGAAAATCATTATATGATATGATATTAAGTAAAGATCATGTTCCATGAAGATATTTAGTAAATTTCCTACCGTAAATATATCTAAACCTAATTTTTGATTAGCAATATATATATATACTTTTAGGTAGACTTGAAGTATAACAGTAGTAAACTTTAAGTACACATCTAGTTTACATCTGTTTCTAGTTTGTACTGCAAGTATACTAAAAGTGAACTTATAGGTATACTGATAGTTTAATAATTAAATACTTGTTATGCATTTTTAGTACACTTTGAAGTATAGTCTCAGTAAACTAGTAGTTTCATAATGCAAATATACTCATACATTTTTTTAAGTGAACTTTACATCATACTCTAAGTATACTACTATGTCCCTATTTAGTTATTAATTTGTATATTTATTGTTATATGAATATCTGTACATACAACACATCAAAAGAAAGAACAGGGTATCTGCTTGTAAACAAAAACATTTTCTTCTAGCTTCATACATTCTTTTTTATAAACACTTGAATGTGGGTAAGTTTCATAAATAATAAAACAAAACAAAACAATTGGACAACATTTTGAACAAAAAGCTAAAAAAAAGACTATTGATTATAATCAAAACATAGATGGAATTGATCAACACCCCAATAATGAAAGCTTGGCAGTAGGGGTGTAACGATTCATTCATTTTCTCGATGCATCGATTACAAATCCTGCCGATGCATATGCATCGATCTTGAAACATGGATTTTTGAATCGTAAATCGTTTGTTTCAGTCAATAATCGATTTAATATTTTAAAATCGAATGAATCGCGATTATATAACGAATATACGATGGATAATTTAAAAAAATAAAAATAAATCTTAAATTAGTTGCGTCTGCGACGTAAAGTGCGCCCTCACTGCAGTGGCGCAGTGGATTACGTCACTAATCTTCAATTCGCGCCTGTTTGTTGTCATCTGAATAAACGCAACAGTGCACAATGGAGGGCAACGAAGAAGTAGAAATTTGCAAGGCACCAGCCAACATGAGATCAAAGGTTTGGGATTACTTCGGTTTTCACAAAGTAAATGGAAAGATTGACAAGTCCGTTGCAGTTTGCAGACATTGTAAATCTGAGTTAAAATACTTTGGAAATACAACGAATCTCCGCAGACGTCATGCCATTAATATAGACATACCTGCACCTTAAAAGCAGCTAGTATTTCAGGGTCAGACGTGAGAAGTGTACAAATACAGTGTCTTTGCTGTATTTACACACTTTCTTTGCTGTATTTATACACTTTCTTTGCTGTATGTACACACTTTGCTGTATTTCCTAAATGTTTAGGAAATGTGTGCAATGTTTACAATAAAAGCACTCATTGTGCATTGAATATGTAGAAGTAGTATTATTTTTCTGGGTTTACTTGCCTTAATGTATTTTGAGTCCTAAGAAGTTAAGCTATTGAACTGAAGTCCTGAATCAAGTTATTAAATCTATTGAGTGGTCATGAATTTCCCAAAAAATGATTTTATTTGCTCAGATACAGATACTAAAATTTACAGAATAGAATCGTTAATAATCGAATCGAATCAAATTTCATTGTTAATCGAATCGAATTGAATCGTTCTGATTTGCAAAAATCGTTTTTGAATCGAATCAAAAACCTCTGAATCGTGAATCGAATCGATTCGCTGTCTACCCAAAGATTCACAGCCCTACTTGGCAGTCATTATTACCTCTTCATGGGTCGACATTTTATTCCATAACGTTACACAGTTTTCCATATCTATAGTTTGGATGCTGTTTTATGTCTGAGGATTGTGTTAGATTACATGTGGAAGCATCTGTTGTTTCAGTTTCTTCTTCACTTGTGTTTTGGAAATACTGTACAGAAGATGTGTAATAGCACCCATAGTGTATAACAATGAAAACACAGATTCTCAGAGCACAAGTATAGCTCAAATATATTTACACTTTTTCGAAAGTCAAGTATACTTAAATATCATTTTAAGTATATTTCTGAGAAGTACATAAAGCACATTTCTGAAAATTACATAACAGTAGACTAAAAGTATACTTTCCTATTCTTTAGTCAAAAAGAAGTATACTAATAGATTAGTATAATAGACACACTTAAACTTCTTTTTCGTTAGGGTAAGCATGATGGATGTCCATTTATTTTTAAACTGCATTGGGTCTATTAGACGTCAGTAGATATCTTTAACTAATATGTACTAGTACACTAAATACACTTCAGAAAATGCATTCTTTCCTTATTGATTCTGATTTTATCCTTGTCAGAATATTGTGTGTGTGGCTTCTGGAGGCATACTTTTCTCTGCCCAAAAATGTTTTGTCTACATATCACATTGTAATGCTGTGATGTTTGATGATGGCTGAGTCCTGGGCTTCATTCCTCAAGCATGGCTGAGTTAGCTGGAGTTTTGGATGACATTCCCAGAAGAGTGTTATGGCAGCTAATGCTTTTTGCAATGCATTTTGAAAATGAAATGATCAACAAGACACGCAAACATCATTGAGCATCGTGTTCAACAAAACTGGACACACACTTTTCTTGAAAGTTACTGTGGTGTAGAATCCATCTGACTTGAGCAGAAGTATCCAAACTTTTCCTCTCCAGCCATCCGACGACATGTCCCTTAGATCCTATCCCCTCACACCTTCTCCAAGCAATCTCTCCCACAATCCTACAGCGCTCACACACATCAACACATCTCTTCTTACAGGCACTTTCCCCACTACATTTAAGCAGGCCCGGGTAACCCCACTGCTCAAAAAAACTACACTTAACACTTCACTCATTGACAACTACAGACCTGTCTCCCTCCTTCCATTCATAGCAAAAACACTGGAACGAGCTGTCTTCAACCAGCTATCTTTATTTCTCACTCAGAACAACCTACTGGATGCTAACCAGTCAGGTTTCAGGAGTGGCCATTCAACTGAGACTGCGCTACTGTCTGTCACTGAAGCCTTGCGGACTGCAAAAGCTGATTCCAAATCATCAGTACTTATTTTGTTGGACCTATCTGCAGCTTTTGACACAGTAAATCATCAGATCCTCCTGTCCACCCTCTCATCGCTGGGCATCACAGGGACACCACTTCGCTGGTTCAAATCCTACCTCTCTTGTAGTTCTTTCAGAGTGGCCTGGGGAGCGGAGGTCAGATCTAAAACTCATCAACTGGTCACAGGGGTTCCTCAGGGATCAGTTCTTGGACCCCTCCTCTTCTCCATATACACTACATTTCTGGGCCCCATCATACAGGCACATGGCTTTTCCTACCATTGCTATGCTGATGACACACAGCTCTATCTTTCATTCAAACCAGATGATACATCAGTAGCTGCACGGATCTCAGGCTGCCTGGCGGATATCTCTGCATGGATGAAGGAGCACCATCTACAGCTCAATCTGGCAAAGACTGAGCTCCTTGTCTTTCCTGCCACCCCAACTCTACAGCATGACTTCACCATCCAGTTAGGTTCATCAACAATTACCCCATCAACTTCAGCCAGAAATCTTGGTGTAATCTTTGATGACAAATTGACTTTCAAAGACCACATTGCTAAAACTGCTCGATCTTGCAGGTTTGCGTTGCATAACATCAGAAAGATCAGGCCCTTCCTAACAGAGCATGCTGCACAACTCCTCGTCCAGGCCCTGGTTATTTCTAGGCTGGACTACTGCAGTGCTCTTTTGGCCGGTCTTCCAGCATGTACAATCAGACCTCTACAAATGATTCAGAATGCAGCAGCACGGCTGGTCTTCAATGAGCCCAAAAAGGCCCATGTCTCACCTCTCTTCATATCCCTGCACTGGCTACCGGTTACAGCACGCATCAAATTCAAGACACTGATGCTGGCATATAGGACAGCCACCGGCTCATCACCTGCCTACCTCCATTCACTACTTTGTATCTACACCCCCTCCAGAAGTCTGAGATCCTCTAGTGAAAGACGCCTCATTGTTCCACCACAGAGAGGCATGAAATCACTTTCCAGAACATTCTCGTTCACTGTTCCTGCCTGGTGGAACGATCTTCCCACACCTATCCGGAATGCAGACTCCTTAACAGCTTTAAAACGACTGCTAAAAACCCATCTCTTTCAAATCTATCTGACCCAATAAATAAAAAAAAATAAAAATAAAAATACTTTCTTGATCTTGTCTTTCTAGTATGTACTCATCTAACAATGCCTGATATATGGTATTTTCGAGCACTTCCCACTTCGATCTGACTCTTAGGATGAATCGCTTGTTGTTCTCCCCAACTGTAAGTCGCTTTGGATAAAAGCGTCAGCCAAATGAATAAATGTAAATGTAAATGTAGAATATCTGGATGCCAATATGCATGAAAAAATAATATATGCAATGATTAATTCAATGCAGTTTATAGGAGTGAACAAGGACTGGAGAACTTATTCCATAATAAGTTACTTGTATTTTGTAAACACACTAAAGTTTGGCAGTAAAAAAAATCCCCACTTGTCTTTCGCTATTCAAGATGTTATGCTTAATTCTAGTGTCTTCTTACTTTGAATTTGATTAAGCTGCATTCTTCCTGCAGTCAAAACACAGATCTAGCGGAATGATAATTTACTGTACCACACTTATGCTGTTATTTACATACATTACACGCTTCAGGACTGTCCATCTGTGACCCTCTGCATGAGAATAGTTTACCAGAAGCCCTGAGCATACTGTAGCTTACAGTCTGCTGGATTTATTTATTTATTTGTTTAT
>NC_133377.1:20615682-20640685 GCF_049309525.1 Garra rufa
ATAAATAATTTCACCAACAGTCTTCTGCTATGAGATGTTGACCGTTCTCAAGCGCACTGAGATCTGACCTGCCTGCTCAGGCTGATCCACCATGCATGCAAAACAGAGGCAACTGACAAAAAGGCAAGATATTATTCTATTTGCTCTCGAAGTAAGAGTCATGCTCAAATGCTGAATTCAGCACTCCATTTTCTGCATTGTATTAATAATGTAACCAGTTCACAGCACTTCTAGACATCTGGGGAATGTTTTTAAATATGTATTAAGGCTACATTCCTCTAAATTACAAAATATATTTTTAATATAAATTTAAATTGCATTGGGATAAAGTTACCAATGTGTTAACTACAGGAATACAAAAGATAATGCAACCCAGGTTCATTGGAATTGGAAAAACGTGCCTGTGGCGACATTTCTGCTAAATTATATTATGTTGCTTCTTGTGCGTTTCACAAAAAATCATGAAAGTTTTATCCGAAACAGACGAATGTCAGCCATTTGCAAACAGCCATGATGCGTAAAACAACTAATTAGGGATGCACCGATACCAATCGGTCGATAAAGCTTGCGCGTTTTGTCAGTAAAGCCGGTTCTGTAATCAGCGGTAAATGCCATCAGGTGCGTGATTTCACGTTGAGCCGTATATACTACACACAGCCGTTGTTTACCGACGAGCTGCGCATAGCAATGTTCATTATCAGTGTGAATGTGCGCAGCTCGTCTGTAAACAACGGCTGTGTGTAGTATATACGGCTCAACGTGCAAAGTTTTGGCACAGTGCCACCTAGTGGTCAGGAGATATAAAAAAAGGCTATTTTAATTGCTGCTTGCAGTATTTGTATTATGATAGGTACACTTTAGATTTTTTTTTTTTTTGGCAAAGATGCAAAAAAATATTTTTTGAATAAGGTCACTTAAATGATGGGGATGGGGGTCAATTGAGTTACTGTTTCCTTAGGCAGCATGAATTCCTAATACGCCACTGCAGTTCCAAGAAACAATGTTGTTATTCCCAGCTCAAGGGATACCGAAAGCAAAGACTAACCAGCTTTCTTACGGCAAAGCCATTCACTGTTAGATCTTTTGGTTTAGTAAATAACTGAGAACTTAATGGTTACACACAAACATAAAACATAGTGTGTGAGCATGTGTGTCTGTGTGTTTTTGTGACATATCAGGAAACAAATTTGTGTAATAACATGGGTATGACATAGGTATTACAAGGAGAGGGTGACTTATGAGGACATTGCCCCATGTCCCCATAAGGCTTATAAATCATACAGAATTACTTTTCTTGAGAAAGCAAAGATATGCACAGTCTCCTGTGAGGGCTAGGTTTAGGTGTAGTGTAGGGCAATAGCAAATATTGTTTGTACAGTATAAAATCAATAGAAGTCTATGGAAAGTCCCCACAATTCACAAAAACAAACCTGTCTGTGTGTTTAATTGGATTCTCTTTATCTAAGTAATAGGACTTGACAAGTTGATCTCAAGTAGTGTATTGAATGCAGAACACTCTTAAGGGTTCACAAAATTTCTAGCAGTTCTTATTTCTTCATGCTTGAATGCTTAAGTACAAATCTAGAATTTGCTTAATATATTCAAGTTCACGTTTGGACTAACTTATTCAGTGTAGACAGTTGTTTCCTTTGAATTCACTGAACCACAAAATGTGTGTGTGTGTGTGTGTGTGTGTGTGTGTGTGTGTGTGTGTGTGTGTGTGTGTTTCATAGCATGCAGCAAAATATTTAATTATCCCTTGTCTATTGACCATATGTGCAGTTGTCTGCAGGAGAGATGGCATTGGGAGAAATGAATGTCCCTAAATCCCTTGCAGTTGCGATTGGATATTGGTTCTTGTCCTCTGCTCGTGGTTGACTTATCTCTCATATGCTTTGACATGACGTTGTAATTCCATACACCTCAGTCAGAGAGGATTTGTAGAGGATGCTCTGACATGCTGGGAAATTGCCTGCAGTAGCATCTATAAGAATACGATTTGTATGTTGGTATGATAGGTTTTTTTTTTTTTTTTTTTTTTTTTGCTAAAATGATGAACCAGCAACTTATATGCACACATCTTTTATTTCTTTAGAATAGGCAGAATATTAATAAAAAAAACATGATTATTCAAAAGGTAACATTTTCACATTTTTCTCAAACATGAGCTTGGTAGAAAGTACATACTCTGGCATTTATTTTAAATGTCATGAAACCATCACATCTTACCCCATCTTTTATAATGGAAGGACAGAAGTAAGGAAAAAGTTAAAATAGTTAAAATAGCATGCGTAAATGCATGTTTTCCAAGCTCCAGTCCACAAATACATGCAGCGTTCAAACAAAATATCTTTTTTTGTTAATGTTTACTATTACAGTTCAAGGGAAGCATAAGGAAATTTATTAAAGATATATTTAATAAAAACATGGAAAATATCATTAATAGCTGTACAATTACAAATTAAAGGAACTGTATGTAAAATAGCCCTGATATGTCACTAGACATTAAGAAATCATGTTCATTTCAAATACTTATATCACTGACAACAGTGGTCCGGCCAGGATATTGTCATTTAAAAGTGAGAGTTGCAGCCCATGACTGATGTTATTGTTGTCATTTTGTGTTTTGGTCTGAGGCTCCACCCTCCAGCTATCGACTAATCACGAAGTCAGTAGAGTTTCGTCCTCCGGGTTGCCAGCTCAGCTGCAGCTACGAACGTATCGGATAACACATGTATTACGTTACAAAACCTAAAAGCCTTGTTATGAATCTGAAATACGTCATGACAAAGTCCGAAATAACACAAGGATTTGTATAGGAGATGCCTTTGAAAGATGCAGACGGCTGAAAACGGAGAAGAATTTGAAGACAGACGCCATCGTTGCTATTTTTCTCCTGGACAGGTAAGATTCATCTATGTTTGGCTAACTTTGCTTCCGCACACAGTGGATTTTCCACGGTCGCCCATGCTAAATGCGTTCATAAAAAGCTTTATATCGCACCACTAGCAGGGAATGAAAACAATCTATGTTCCGACTGAAATGTGGTATTACAGTACATCTTTACGAAGTATTTCGCTAATCGCCATTAGTACATTTTTGCGATACATAATTACTTCGCAAAACATCTCTCGTGAAGCATAAACATAATTAACAGAAGAAAAAAAATACTGTGTAGGACACGTCACTTGCCATTGGAAGCTCCTTGTAGCAGCCTACGTTCCTGCGGAATCCTGCAGCTTAGCTGGCAACCTCGAGTCAGGGGGGAGCGGGAGGGGATACACCGTTCTACAGTATTTTGAAAGTGATTGCAGTACCAGTTTTGGCCACAATCCTACATACGGTTCCTTTAATTTGGTTGTGTCACTAAAGATATTAAATGCAGATTATTTTATACTGACGTGAAAACAAACTCAGAAAATAAATCTGAATATGCTGACAGTCTCTAGTGCACATGGATATCATCTGTTCTTCCACTGCTGGAATTTGCATAGAAGCCAAATAATCCGTTTTTTTTTTTTTTTTTTTTTGGCATACAATATGTATCAGACGGTCAGTGAGCAGACTGTGTGCAGTCTGTGTTTGTGTATTGATCTACAGTCGTGGCCAAAAGTTTTGAGAATGACACAAATATTAGTTTTCACAAAGTTTGCTGCTCAACTCCTTTTAGATCTTTGTTTCAGTTGTTTCTGTAATGTACTGAAATATAATTACAAGCACTTCATACGTTTCAAAGGCTTTTATCGACAATTACATGACATTTATGCAAAGAGTCAGTATTTGCAGTGTTGGCCCTTCTTTTTCAGGACCTCTGCAATTCGACTGGGCATGCTCTCAATCAACTTCTGGGCCAAATCCTGACTGATAGCAACCCATTCTTTCATAATCACTTCTTGGAGTTTGTCAGAATTAGTGGGTTTTTGTTTGTCCACCCGCCTCTTGAGGATTGACCACAAGTTCTCAATGGGATTAAGATCTGGGGAGTTTCCAGGCCATGGACCCAAAATTTCAACGTCTTGGTCCCCGAGCCACTTAGTTATCACTTTTGCCTTATGGCACGGTGCTCCATCGTGCTGGAAAATGCATTGTTCTTCACCAAACTGTTGTTGGATTGTTGGAAGGGTGTTTTGGTACCATTCTTTATTCATGGCTGTGTTTTTGGGCAAAATTGTGAGTGAGCCCACTCCCTTGGATGAGAAGCAAACCCACACATGAAAGATCTCAGGATGCTTTACTGTTCGCATGACACAGGACTGATGGTAGCGCTCACCTTTTCTTCTCCGGACAAGCCTTTTTCCAGATGCCCCAAACTATCGGAAAGAGGCTTCATCTGAGAATATGACTTTGCCCCAGTCCTCAGCAGTCCATTTGCCTTACTTTTTGCAGAATGCCTGCTGCCATTCCTGAGCAAGCTCTGCACTGGTGGCACTCTGATCCCGCAGCTGAATCCTCTTTAGGAGACGATCTTGGCGCTTGCTGGACTTTCTTGGACGCCCTGAAGCCTTCTTAACAATGCAGTGGAAAGTTTTTTTTTCGGGATTAAGTTAATTTTCATGGCAAAGAAGGACTATACAATTCATCTGATCACTCTTCATAACATTCTGGAGTATATGCAAATTGCTATTATAAAAATGTAAGCAGCAACTTTTCCAATTTCCAATATTTATGTAATTCTCAAAACTTTTGGCCATGACTGTACACTATACCTGATGCGGTTCAATCACTGTGGATTTAAGAATCGAGAAGTCCTGGATAGTCTACCATTTCTAGTAAATTTTCCTAATGTGGACTGTTGAACACGCTGACGGATGATATTGCCCATAACTTATTGAGGATTTGGTTCAGAACTACAAACATTCTTGTTTTGCAAAGACATTTTAAAGGAGTTTTTGAAAAAGTGACCTATTGAAGTTTTGAGGAATAGATCCTAGCAATAGTAGAAACTGTAATCATATCAAAGCTGATGCAAAATGTCTAATGCTATCTGTGTTATATTCCATCTGCAAAGACAAACACATTTTAAAAAGATACAAATAAGTAGATTTGTTCGAACATGAACTATTAAATGCATCATTATACAAAAAAATTATATATATATATATATATATATATATATATATATATATATATATATGGACGTGAAATATGCCTGTATATCATCACTGCTGTTATTCAGCCATAGATAATCACAGTGTGCCGACATACAGCCATATCTCACATCTATGAGTGTGATATTGTGTTTATACAACCATTTGATGTTATGAGTGTGTAAATACATAAACAAAATAACAACGGAGTGTTTTTAAAAGTCCTCTTTTGTGCAAATTACCAGTTAAACAGCTAAGCCTAAGCCTCCCTTACTAATTCCAAAACGTCACTTTAGAACTTGTAACAAAGAAACATTAAGTTGCTTCATTAAAAGCTTATTGTACTGGATTAAAAACTCACTGTATTATGTAGGGTATTATGAGAGAGACGGACTGAGCGATCATGATTACCTGCATCTGATACAGCATTCATTCTTCAGATCAGTCCCATAGTCACTATTAGTTTGAATGTCCGCTGAGGACATCTTTGTCGTAACCTTAACATCCTTTCATCTGTTAAGGATGATTTCTGAAGGCAGCACTGCTCAGTGCATTTGTTAGCTGTGTTAAGCTGATGTTGAAACTAAAAATAACTTCCACTTATAACTGCGTTCAACATACGCATTTTTTTTACTGCTGACTTATAAAAACAGCCTCTTGTCACCATCTAATGGTGGAACAATGTAACTAAAATCACCATCACAAACACATATATCGCTTCTTAATACTAAGCACTATTATTAAATACTACTATAACCGATAACCTTGATATTCAAATCATGAAATATCAACATTGTGTTAATTTAAGGTGTGACGATATATTGGCAATAACCACAATATTTAAAATGAACAGGACACTTATGATAACACAACGCGCAAATAGCCTACTCCAGCACCAGTACCTGGTTGGTGGCAGTATTTCGCCATAACATTGACAC
The DNA here is from genome assembly GCF_049309525.1 of Garra rufa. Classification (NCBI taxonomy): domain Eukaryota; kingdom Metazoa; phylum Chordata; class Actinopteri; order Cypriniformes; family Cyprinidae; genus Garra; species Garra rufa. The sequence goes on from NC_133377.1 coordinate 20,621,708, forward strand.
TTGTCAAACAAGAAGAGGATGCAGTGCACAACCGAGCTACTCCGAGAAGAACCATGTTTAATATTATACAGACAGTTGCTGTTATTTTACTAGTCATGGAATGGGAAACATTACATTAACCTGTTAACAGTGGTTTCTGTGTTCATATATTTAAATAAAGGGATGATTCTTTTAATAAGTAAAACATTTTGTTTACTCGCCTAATTTTTAGGGCCCGAGCCCAGAATAGGGGAAGGCCCTCTTGTTTTCCTAAGGATTCTTATTTTATTTATTTATTTATTTATTTATTCAAACCTTCCGGGCACTTAAGGGGGTCTTAACATACTCAAAAACTCTTGAAAATTTGCACACACGTCAGAATCTGCTCACACTCTTTTCATGGTGCCGTTTACTGAGGTTCCCTGGTCCACCGGCTGAAAAACACCCCAAAACATTAGGTTCCCACCACCATGTTTGACAGTTGGGATGGTGTTCTTAGGGTTGAAAACTTCTCCTTTTTTACGCCAAATGAAGGCTACATCATTGTGGCAAAACAATTCCATTTTTATCTGATTTATTATCTGACCATAAAACAGAAGACCAGAAGTCTTCTTCTTTGTCCGGATGAGCATTTGTAAAGGCCAAGCGGGCTTTTGTGTGCCTTATCTGGAGAAGTGGTGTCCTCCTTGGTCTGTGTCCGTAGAACCCAGCGGTGTGCAGTGTCTGTTGGACTGTCTGCCTTGAGATGTTGCCACCAGCAGAGCCCAGATTCATCAGGATAGTCTTGGTGGTGATCCTCGGATTCTTTTTTTACCTCTCTCACTATCCTCCTGGCCAGCACAGGTGTCACTTTTGGCTTCCAACCACATCCTCTGAGATTTTTCACAGTGCGGAACGTCTTGTATTTTTTTTAATAATACTTTGCACTGTAGCCACTGGAACTTCAAAACATTTAGATATGGTCTTATAGCCCTTTGTGAGCAGCCACAATGCGCAGCCGCAGGTCCTCAGTGAGCTCCTTTGTCTTAGCCATGACTGTCCACAAACCAACAGCAGAGAGCTTCTGTTTTTCATCTGTTGAGTTGATTAAAACAGCTGTTCCCAATGAATCAGGGTAATTAGGATGCTTTAGAACAGCTTGGGCTATTTGGAATGGTATTGAACTTTGGATTTTCCCATACTGCGACAGTTTGCAAAGGGTGTGAATAATTTTGGACATGCCACTTTTTGTTCAAATGTAAATAAAAGCTGAGAAAAAAATAAAATAAATAAATATATATATATATATATATATATATATATATATTTTTTTTTTTTTTTTTTTTTTTCACAGTGATGCCTCTTGTACATCGTCTTATTATCTTTTTGGAGAAGCCTGCATAATTTCTGGTCAAAAAAAAAAAAAAAAAAACCTTGCTGGTTGAATAAAAGTAACTTTGAGTAACATACTTTAAAGGGTATATAGGATAAGTAGGCAAAATTAGGATACAGCAAAAGTGCAGAACGGGACATAATTAACAAAAAAGTGCTGCTCTCTGCACTAGATAAAAACTAATTCTTAAAGTATTTAGTGTTCCATGTTGCTTTAAAAGAGTCTTTTTCTGCTAACACATTATTGAATGTGTCTTGTATACTCTAACATCATTTCAAGATAAATTTGTCAGTGGGCAGACAATTCACTTTCCTCCTGAAACAGAGAGCGGCCCAGGGCGTGTGATGTCACAACTCTTTGGATGCTGGAAAACAGATGATTTTTGACTGCTGTGGATAATCCATGGGGTCTGTGGTGTGTGTGAGAGGAGCTGCTGCTGGCACTGCATTAGGGGAGCCATGTCCAAAATATTATGCTGTCAAAATGAGTTACTTACTATTTAGGTAGTGTGCACTATGTATGGATAACTAGTAAATGTTCTAGAATGTATGCCACAACATGCAGTATACAACAGACAAAAAATGGCATGTGTTAATGTATTCCACACCACATTGTGTTCACTTGACCTTCAATTTCCATGTGATCAGGACCGGAAGTAATATCAGCCACATATTTAATATTTATATGTTTATTTCCAAAATAAATAACTGGATGACTTTTTATTAATTAAACATGCAGCACGATGAGGTTTTGTGACAACAATGTACATGTTACTCCATCTTTACTGTTTCGTGAAGTGAACAAAAGTATTTGTTAATGTTAATATGAAATATTGCATACTTAGTGCACAAACTGCATTTGTGACATGTTGAGTCATACATTGGAACATATGAAAACTATTGTGAACAAAATGCACTTTGTGATCAAAACAACCCATTTTGTGGATGAATGGATGAATTCATGAAATGTAGCTATGCACTGTGACACACAGAGTCAAAATGAAAGCATATTGTTTTGTAAAGACAAAATAAACCACTGCATAATGCTACCTGGTGTTAGTGTTTTTAGGTCTGCGTTTTATGATTGACAGCGTATTTGTTGGTTGACAGCCTTTGTTAGTGTTATCAAGAATGAGTTGATTTGTGACATTTATGAGCTGTTTAGTTTTAGAGCCCTTTTTAACTGCTATGGCGTGCTAAAAGTCAATTAGGACAACTGTGTGAAAAAGTGACCTAAGTATTGAGAAATGGATCCCATAATGCAAAAAAAAAAAAAAAAAATGTTATAACTGTTATAATGCCAAATCGGATGACCGGATGACCAATATTTAAATGCATCTGTTATATTTCATCTGAAACAACACTGTAATGTATAAAGATACAAAAAGCATTTTGCATATTCACTAAACATATGCACGGTGACATGCAGAGGATAGATGAATGGATAGATTGAGGAACAAAATGGGCAAAATGCATTCTGTGATCTGTACAGGACAAAATACATATTGCATGAAATTAATATGTTCATATTTTCTTCACAAAATGCATTTCGTGATATGTTGGGTGGGTGTCCATGAAAGGTGTTTTCTGTTTTCCACAAAATTTCAAGTGCATTTCACCATGAAATAGAATAAACTTGCTGGAATGGGATGTTAAGTTCATGCACAAAATCAGTTTGTGGTTTAGAATATTGTGCACTACATGATGTGATCAATGAGATGGAGGACTTTACATTTCAGCAGATAAAATGCAACAGGAAATTGTATTTCTAGATGCAAAATGCATTAAAGTGGAACGACATCTGTCGTAGCATATTGTTATGAAATTTGTCAGAACAGAACAAACAATGTACAGTATACAGAAATGCGAATAATGCTAATGGAAGCAAAATCAACTATTCATAAAGCACAACTCTGATATTACATTCATGTTGGGTTATTCAAGGTTTTGTTTTGTTTTGTACAATACTGAAAAATGCCCTTTCATTAATTTGGTACAAATATCAATATATGTGCAGATTGTGCACTGTAAAAAGTGACAACCTGCATTTGTTACCTTAAAGAGCTCTTTCTATCTGATTTAACCCAATACTTTTGTTGGTACAAATTAATGTATAGTTTGGTTTAGTGATGTTTAAACATATTTTTGACTTGAATAAAATCAGCTAGAAGTCACTTTTTTGTTATTTTCTTTTTTGTTCGGTGTATATTAATATTAGTGGCTATGGGGAAAAATGAAAATGTAAAATTAAACCTCAAATTTAACATTTAAACTGAATTAAACATTCAAATGTTGTCTGGTTTGTTTGTTCATTTGTACATTCATTCATTCTTTCTCTCTCTCTCTCTTTAACAGACCATTCCCCATGCATACTTCATTCATATATATATATATTTTTTCATTATCACTGTAATAACTGATTCCAATTATTTTCCATCTGAAGAGTGAATCATGTTCAGTGATTAGAGACTGACTCATTGTGCAGCTAATACTCAGATCTGATGTGGTCAGGTGCAGATGACTATTCATCAGCTATTTCTTAGAAAGCAATTAGCACTAACTTGACCATTTTCATGGACCTTTTTACACACGTCTCTCATTTAATGGAGCATTATCATTATAATGGGAGGTCACGGTCTAGCAGTAAGAGGAGCTGATGTCAACTAAAGGGAAACAAAAGCAGATTTCGTTAGAAAAAAAAAAACTAGCAAATGTGTGAAACTCATAGTTCATCCTGTTGGTTCAAAATGATAACATCACATCTGTGTCTGTATCTGTTATCTACAACAACAGACAAACAAATAAAAGCATTTTTAATATCAATGTGATGTATAATGTAAAGGTTAGTCTGTTTATGTTGTTGTTGTTTTGTTATGGATAGTCTGTGCTTGTTTCGGGTTAAGGGTGGGTTTTGTCATGTTTTGTTCACATCTTTGATGTAGTTTTCAGTTTGTTTCTATGGAGTTTCATTGTTAATTGATTGATACACCTGGGGCCAATTTCAGAAAGAAGAGAAGGCTAAGTGAGTATGTTAACTCTGAAATGAGGGAAACTCAGTGTTTTCCATCTCAGGGTAAGTTAATTCAGAGTTCAAGTTTAAACTCAGAGTTGGTTGAACCTTTTTATAAAAATTGGGCCCCTGGTCGTCATTGCTTTGATAGGTTTGGTATGTGTATTTGGTATCCTGTGTTTTCCTCTGCTCTTTGCCTGTCTTTGTTAGATATTGTTGTGTTGTTTTGTGTTTTGCTAGTTCTAGAATCCTAGGTATTATTGCTGCACTTAAATCCTGACTTTTATTTTCAATAACTGCAACAAATGCTGACAAATTGAATAGTTTTATAATGTTACAAACAATATATATGTCTACTAAATATATATGTACTAATTAAATAGTAGTGATGTGAAGTCTGATTCATTTTGGCATACTCGTTCTTTTCAACAGTTTTCAGTAAAAAAATAAAATAAAATAAATAACAATAATCTTTTACTTAAGTCATCACACAGAAATTCCACTATGCATTTATTGTCTAGCAACTCAGTGCCACGTAATATCAATGAAACATTTAAATAAAGTTATTTGTGTGAATGCATATAGCTGATTGTTGGCTTTCATTGACTTAAATTAAATATAAATAATTTAAATTTAATTATATACAAATAAATGCTATCTGCAGTTTCATTCGTTGATCCTTCATGTTGGAAATAACTGACCAGGGGCCCATTTCAATAAGGAGGTTCAACCAACTCTGAGTTTAAACTTGAACTGAGTTGAGTTACCCTGAGATGGGAAACTTGAGATGGTTTCAGAACAGCTGAACAGAGTTAGTTCAGTCCACTCTGAGTAGGTTGACTCAGGGTTTAGCACGTGAACCCCGACTATGAAAAGCTCTGATCAATGGAGCTCCAAAATTATGATTCACCATGGCAACAGCTCCCGCCAAAAAGACGTCTGCATACTTTGAGTCAATGCTTAACTTTTTTTTTAAATCACTGTTAAAAAAAAAAAAAAAAAAAAAAAAAAAAAAAAAAAAAAAACTGCAGAACGGTAGGTTATTGAACAAATATTAATTTCCATGGTGTCCCAAAGGCAAAGGAAAAAAAAGAAAGAAAAAAAAAAACAGAAATAAAACAGCAATAAAAACACAATTCAATCAGGTAAAGCTTTTGACTCTGTGTCATCCTCAGCTCCCCTCTCATGTGGGGTCCCACAGGGCTCAGTGCTTGGTCCCCTCCTTTTTTCTCTTTATTTACTCCCGCTGGGTTCCATAATTAGGAAGCATGGTATTCTTTTCCACTGTTATGCGGATGACAGCCAAATTTATATACCTCTGAAGAAAAATGACACTAGCTCTGTCACTGCACTGCTGAAATGTCTGGATGACATCAAGGCTTGGATGTCTCTTAACTTTTTAAATTTTAATCATGACAAAACAGAGGTGATGGTTTTTAGTGGAACCACTGGAACCCCCCTGCCAGATCTTGGCCCCCTAACCCAGTACATGAAACCCACCATTACAAACCTGGGAGTGATGATGGACCCTGATCTTAAACTTGAGAGTCAGATCAGGTCTGTCGTGAAATCAAGTTTCTTTCACCTGAGGCGGTTGGCCAAAATAAAACCGATTCTTTCCAGGCAGCACTTTGAGACAGTAGTCCACGCTTTTATAACCACTCGGCTGGATTACTGCAACGCACTGTATGTGGGGGTCAGTGTGTCGGCCATCTCTCGGCTCCAGATGGTACAGAACGCTGCAGCTCGTCTTTTAACCGGCACAAGAAAATATGAGCACATTACCCCCATTTTAGCCTCACTCCACTGGCTGCCCATACATTTTAGAGTTCATTTTAAAATTATTTTATTTGCTTTTAAATCCCTCAATGGTCTTGCCCCGCCATACCTCTCTGAACTTTTACACTTTTACACTCCTTCCCGGTCCCTCAGGTCAGCTGATCAGCTGCTCCTGAGAGAGCCTAAAACAAAGCGGAAGCTCAGAGGGGATCGTGCCTTCGCTGTGGCTGCTCCAAAACATTGGAACAATCTGCCTCTGCACATCAGACAGGCTTCCTCTCTGTCTGTTTTTAAAACGCAACTAAAGACCCACCTTTTCTCTTTGGCTTTTGAAACCTAGTAGGAAGTTGATTTTATATGATTCTACTGTGTTTTATCTGTTATCTCGTTTGTTGTCTTATTGTGTCCATTGTCCTATTGTGCTTTTGTGGTGTTATTTATTGTTATTGTATCTTGTGCAGCACTTTGGAAACCTTGTGTTTGTTTAAATTGTGCTATATAAATAAAATTGGATTGGATTGGATTGGATTGGATTTAACCATAAACGGTTCATGGGTGTAGACTACTGTGACTTTACAAACATTTGACATATTAAATAAATATCATTCAGTGTCTATTTCAATGTGCAGCAGCTTTTTCCACATAGTCTAATGCTCTTTTCACATAATTAAATACTCTCTAATCTAAATGGTTGCATTTCTTAGAGTAATGCAATTAACATTTGATTTTATTCAGCCAACAGCAAGAAGGCTTGCAAAATAGTAAAGAACAGGTGAAATGAAGATGGCCACAATACCAAGTATTAGAAGAATATTAAAATCATAATTATAGAATAATGTTGCTCATAAAGAGCGTTAGAGTAAGGCACACTTTCTTTACCGCTCCATCCCTGCTGTTAAATAGAAAAATACCATTTAAAAATGCTACTGCTCAAATAAATACATGCAGCATGCACTTGGATATGGCAAAAAAAATAAAAATAAAATAAAAAAAATCTAAATAATCCTGTATATATTAATAAAATAATCCTATGTATAAAAGGACATGCCGTTATTGTGTCTGCATGTCTGCATTAATATGTGTCTGCATGATGAAAATATGTGTAATCAATGAATGCACCTGCACTGCAAAAATGCTGTTTCCAATTAAAATAGCTAAAAAATTCTTAAAGGAGTAGTTCACTTTCAGAACAAAAATTTACAGATAATGTACTCACCCCCTTGCCATCTGAGATGTTCATGTCTTTCTTTCTTCAGTCGTAAGGAAATGGTGTTTTCTGAGTAAAACATTTCAGGATTTCTCTCCATATAATGGACTTCTATGGTGCCCCCGAGTTTGAACTTCCAAAATGCAGCTTCAAAGGGCTCTAAACAATCACAGCTGAGGAAAAAAGAGGCTTATCTAGCAAAATTATGGGTTATTTCCTAAAAAAAAAATTACAATTTATATCCTTTTCAACCTTAAATGCTCGCCTTGTTTAGCTCGGCAAGACGAGCGTTTGAGATTAAAAAGTATATAAATTGTAAAAGGTTTTAGAAAATAACCGATCGTTTCGCTAGATAAGACTCTTCTTCTTCAGGTGGGGTCATTTAGAGCCCTTTGAAGCTGCATTTAAACTACATTTTGGAAGTTCAAACTCGGGAAGTCCACTATATGAAGAGAAATCCTGACATGTTTTCCTCAAAAAAAACACCATTTCTTTATGACTCAAGAAAGAAAGACATGAACATCTTGGATGACAAGGGGTGAGTACATTATCTGTAAATTTTTGTTCTGAAAGTGAACTACTCCTTTAAAACAAGATGCATTTTCTACATAAGAAAAAAATATATTAGGTATTTAGTCGTTTAAGTATATTTTTCTTATTTTTCAAATTATCTTCCAATTGGGTAAGAACAAGAATAATCTTGTTTCCATTTGCATTAAGATTATTTTTCTTGTTTTAAGTAAAATGCACTAATTTAAAATTCCAAAACACTCACTAAAAATAAATTTTGCAGCGTAAATGAATGAATGAGGTATTTAAACATCACTTACACTTTAAAAAGGGGGAGGAGACCACAAGAAACTCTGGGTTTACCGAATAAAACCTGCTCCTGACCAAGTTAGGTTCACAGAGTAAATTACCAAGGTAACTGACTCTGAGTATAAGTTACCTTTCTTTCAGAAACAGGCTTGACTTACCCTGCTTTCTCAGGTTTGACAAACCTCCCATTCTGAAACGGAAAACCAAGAGTTTCCCTCATTTCAAGGTTGACATACTCAGAGTTTTTACTTAACCTCCTTTCTGAAACGGGCCCCAGTACACAGCAAAATCCCCAGTGTTAATTTAACACTCTGAGTGTGGACTCATATAAACACTGAAGCAGTGTAGAAGGTTAATAAGATAATTAGGTGATTAAAAAAGTGATGATTGATCCTTATTGAAGACGCTTGATGTTAATAAGCAGAATCACCAAAGGAGGAAAACATTTTTTTTTAAGCAACCATTATAGTGGTCAGTGTTTGCATTAGTTAGGCGCTTGACCCATAAAACTTTAATATACATTTTTTTTTTTTTTGGCTGCTGTAGTAAAGTTAAAACAACCAGACAAGCCAAGAGCAAAAATTGTCAGATGCTGATGATTATGTTTTAATATATGCATCGTTAGATCTGAGCACATCTATATTTTCTTTACTGATGTGAATCCAAAACAAAATGTCCTGTATGTTTTATACATTTTGGAAAGATTTCTTACAACCTGTTTTAATCAAAGAAAAATAAAGTCTTTGTTTAGGCACACAAAGACATCAAGAACCAGTGTATGAATCTCAATAATGGTGAAAAACGGCATAGTCATATAAACAGATCAACTCTGAACATTGAAAAACAAGCTACTAAAAATTCACATACAAACAGCAAAAAATAAAAGAAAATAGTAAGAATAAAATAAATTTCAAAGACAATTCAGCTCATAATTTATTCATGCCCCAATGCATGCTTTTGTGATGGCCACCATTGTTGTGATTCTCATGCTGATTTTTCATGTCTGTGTGTCTAAATTAAAACATACTTTTATTTATTTATTGTCCACAGTTTTGTTTTAATCAATAAAGAAAACCTTACTCAGATCACTGTATGATGATTGTTTCAAAACACAGTCAGTTCCACCTGATGACATTTGCTTTTGGCTTGTCTGGCTGTTGCAACTCAGTAATAGCAGCCAAACAAAATCTAACATTGAAAATTTAAGGGTAACGAGCCCAACTAATGCAAACACTGACCATTGTAAAAGTTATTTTAGTGCTTTTATAGATGCACAAATGTGCGTGTGTTCTGCATATCTAAAGCATATAGATTCAGGTTATAGTTCAGGTTTTCCATATTTTAATAAAAATGTAGGCCTATTTAATAAAAGTAGTCATAAGCATATTTTCAGTACGTTTTTTTTGTTGTTAAAGAAATCTACACTGATTCTCGTTCAAGTCCTCGGTGACACAATGTCAGGAACTCACTCTTCAGAATCCTTAGTAATCCTCAGCAAACTTCTTTTTCACTTAAATGTGTTACTTCAGCTGTGCATCTTGCACCATCAACCCAGAACTAATATTTGATTCATTTTATTCTGTGAACCGGGTCAATCGATACAAGCAGTCACAAGTCCAAGTGCTGTTGTACTGTTTTCATGCAACATTCATTTAATGCCAATCGGCGAATCAAATCAGAACATTTTATACAACACTTCTGTGTACCATTAGTGGTGATCCTTTCAGGTTGCTGAAGGGCAGCCTTGGCTTTTAAGTCCTACTTTTACATTTATTTTGAAGAATACATCAAGTCGACTCTTCACATCCTCCAATCACTCCAAAAACTGAGACGGAGTCGAGCCTAAAAGCCTCACAAGGGCTGTTCTAGCAAAAAAAAAAAAAAAGCCTAGGCTCCAGCCTTCTCTGAGAAGCACCCTATTTGTGCCACACCATACTGGTACTAGGGACTTAAAGCAACAGCTGCTATAAAATGACGTTTTATTGCACATACACAACATTTACAGCTACTTCGTAATGTTGTGCTGTAGACGTCTTCTATGGAAGAGTAGCTGATTTGTCATAGTAAGTAAATGTTATGTTTTATGGCATGTGGCAGCGAGAATGACTTAATTACAAGTTACAAGTCACCACCTTTACCAAAAAGAAGTATACTATAGGTTTATTTTATTAAGTATACTTAAATAAAGTATATTTTAAGTATACTTTATGTATACAAATATCGATGTACTATTAGTAGTATACATTTAAGTGTAATACTCCTTGACACTAAATTGACCGACTTTTATACTTAAGTATAACAGTAGTAAACTTTGAGTACACAACTACTTTACATATATGTTTTTAGTGTGAACTTATAGGTATACTGATAGTTTACTAATTAAACACTTTTTATGCATTTTTAAGTACACTTTGTAGTATAGTCTCAGTAAACTAGTTTAAACTAGTTTATACTGCAAGTATACTCATAAGTTTTCTTTAAATAAACTTTACATCATACTTTAAGTATACTACTATGTCCTTATTTAGGTATTAATTTGTATATATTTTGTTATATGAATATCTGAACATAAAAAAACATCAAAAGAAAGAACAGTGTATCTGCTTGTAAACAAAAACATTTTATTCTAGCTTCATGCATTCTTTTATAAACACTTAAATGTGAGTAAGTTTCATAAATAAAAAAATAAATAAATAAACAACATTTTGAACAAAAAGCTTAAAAAAAAGACTATTCATGGTAATAAAAATGTAGATGGAGTTGATCAACACCCCAAAGCTTGGCAGTCATTATTACCTCTACACGGGTCGACATTTTATTCCATAAAGTTACACAGTTTTACATATCTATGGTTTTGATGCTTTATGTCTGACAATTGTGTTAGATTACATGTGGAAGCATCTGTTGTTTCAGTTTCTTCTTCACTTGTGTTTTGGAAATTCTGTACAGAAGATGTGTAATAGCGCCCCTAGCGCATAACAATGAAAACACGGATTCTCAGCACAAGTATAGCTCAAATATACTTTTTCTAAGTATAAGTCAAGTACACTTTAATGTTATTTAAGTATATTTCTGAGACTTTATATAAAGCATGTTCCTGACAAAGTCATAAAAAGTATACTTAAAGTATATTTTTAAGTTTAAAAGAAGTATACTAATAGCACACTTGAATAAACTTATTTTTCATAAGGGAACTTACAGTACGACTTCAATAAAGGTCTTAGGGCCCTTTCATACACCCAGTGCAATGAGACAGTAGTTTTTTTTGCCCGACAAAGTTATCATTTTCACATTCAGCGGCATGTTGTTTAAATAGTAAATGCACTTGCATCCATCTGTTCCACCCATTGGCATGCTGGTCTGAAAATGAGGTCTGACGCGTTGCTATTTTGAGACAACTGAAAACAATTGTGCCATTGACTAACTAAAACCTGGTCTAAAGTTAATAGGGCAGTATTATTATTTTATTATTATTAGTTTTTTTATTTTTTATTTAAAGGGCATGTTAGTAAAATGTGCCTATAGGTGGGTTTCCAATGCAAGAACACTGCTTATTACACACAAGGATGCACAGCAGCACACAAACATGCCAATTATTAAAAAAGAAAGAATTACAAAAAGATTATTATTGTTCACATAAAGAAAGCTTGTCCCGTAGATGGTCTGCTTGCGTGTTTTAACCATGCGCACGAGCAGATCCATTTCCTCTCTGGAGAAACATTCAGTTTTTTTCCCTTGCAAAACTCTTGGAATTTGTGCTCTGCATTTAACCTATCCAATTGTACAGACACATCAGTGCTTAGTGAACAAACAGCAAATGGAGCAGTATTCAGTAAGTAGCCATATTGCTATGGCACCCAGGAAGCAGTTAGGGATTCAGTGCCTTGCTCAGTGGTCTCACCTTAGTCATGGTATTGGGGGTGGAAGAGAGCACTGGTTATTCACTTCCCCCACCTACAATCCTTGCCTGACCTGAAACTCAAACCTGCAATCTTTGGGTTACAAGTCCGACTCTTTAACCATTAGGCCACGACATCCCCTGGTGCAAGCACAACTGGCATTTAAGGGGGAATGGGCGATGGTTTATTGCATTTTAAGCCTACAGACCCATGACTCATTAGGAGAATAGGTACATCTCTTTTGGACCATGCACCTGGCATGCCAACCGTTTTTTTTCCGTCATTAAACTAGCAAAGTGGATTCGGACACGTCCTAAGTGCACAAACCATGCACTTAGATCATTAAAATAAGTCCCTTAGAGTATCTGATTTTAAGACCTCTTCATTTGACTTGTACTTAATGTAGGCTCAGAAATGTACTAGTCCTCAAAAACTAGGAGAAAAGCCAATGAAAAACAAGAAACAGCTGACTTGTGAGGACAGCAAATCACATGTTTATTTTCTAAAATCAAAATAAAACCGAACACCTTAAAACTACAATAAATCGAGGTTGAGACAACCTCGTTTGCATGCACAACTTTTGTTTTGATCAGAATGAATTAATTCCGATTGATGAATCTGAATATTGTGTTTACACGAGTGCTACATAAAATAATCGGGTTGCTGTGTGTGTTTAGATGTCACAAGCTTCAAATCAGAATTGATTTTTTGACATGCCCACACTGCACGCATATAGAGAGTTTCCTGCTGCTTACACATAATAACCATTCTCCTACACTGCTTCTTTATTAGTTAAACAGTAGAATTAAAATGTATCAACTTCTGGTCATAACTGCGAAAATGAGCATATAAACCAGGGTTGCCAGGTTTTTTCACAACAAAATCTGCCCAATTGCAACTCGAAAACCATGGACTTGGCAACACTGATATTAACCACTGTGTCATGCTGCTTATATTTATCACGCAGTAAACAAGCCCCTCTCTAGAAAAGACCAGTCATCTGTGGATGAGAATCTCAAACCCGGAACAGTGGGAAGTTGTGTCACGTTTGAGGAGTAAGGAGGTCTGGGTCCAAATGCAGGAAAGTATATTTATTAAATAAACAAACAAACAAACAAAACACAAACAAGGCAAGGTCAGAAACATAAACTTCAAAAACGAGAAAGACGAGAAACCAACCACACAGAGACCAGGATACATGAAAACAATGCAGACTCACCAGGGTAGTGGAAGTGTGAAGATATAAAGACAAATCATAAGTGTAATCAGCTGGGGAAGACAGGTGACAATCAAGGCAGGTGCAACAATCAGAGAAGTGAGTGCAGGGAAGGGAAAACAGCGACATCGTGTGGCGAAGGGAAAGGCAGCAGCCCAGAGTCATGACAGTACCCCCTCCCTACGGAACGGCTTCCAGACGTTCCCAAAGTCTGGAGGGAGGAGGTACGGAGGAATGGTGAACCAGGGGGAGGGATGGCGGGCCAGGCCCGTGCAACAACAGCAGGGCCGGAGACGAAGGTTCCGTGAGGCTGGGCAAGACCAGCGCAGGGCCTGGGAACTCGGGCAGGGCGTGACCGAACTGAGGAGGAACGTCAGCGGGCACCGCCGCCAGAGGAACATCAGCGGGCACCGCCGCCAGAGGAACGTGAGCGGGCATCGCTGCCACAGTAACGTGAGCGGGCACCGCCGCCGCCAGAGGAACATCAGCGGGCACCGTCGCCAGAGGAACGTGAGCGGACCTCGCCGCCAGAGGAACGTCAGCGGGCACCGCCGCCAGAGGAACGTGAGCGGGCACCGCCGCCAGAGGAACGTGAGCGTGCACCGCCGCCATAGGAACATCAGTGGGCACCGCCGCCAGAGGAACGTGAGCGGGCACCGCCGCCATAGGAACATCAGTGGGCACCGCCGCCAGAGGAACGTGAGCGTGCACCGCCGCCATAGGAACATCAGTGGGCACCGCCGCCAGAGGAACGTGAGCGGGCACCGCCGCCATAGGAACATCAGCGGGCACCGCCGCCAGAGGAACGTGAGCGGGCACCGCCGCCATAGGAACATCAGCGGGCACCGCCGCCAGAGGAACGTGAGTGGGCATCGCCGCCAGAGGAACATCAGCAGGCACCGCCGCCAGAGGAATGTGAGCGGGCACCGCCGCCAGAGGAACATCAGCAGGCACCGCTGCCAGAGGAACGTGAGCGGGCACCGCCGCTAGAGGAACATCAGCAGGCACCGCTGCCAGAGGAACGTGAGCGGGCACCGCCACTAGAGGAACGTGAGCGGGCACCGCCGCCAGAGGAACGTGAGCGGGCACCGCCGCCACAGGAACGTCTGCGGGCACCGCCGCCACAGGAACGTGAGCGGGCACCGCCACCACAGGAACGTCAGCGGGCACCGCCACCATAGGAACGCGAGCCGGCCTCGCCGCCAGAGGAACGCCAGCAGTCATCGCCGCGTCCGGCACAGAGAAAGCGGTCACCACCGCGTCAGGAACAGAGAAAACGGTCACCGCCGCGTCAGGAGCAGAGAGAGCGGTCACCACCGCGTCAGGAACAGAGAAAGCGGTCACCGCCGCGTCAGGAACAGAGAAATCGGTCACCACCGTGTCAGGAACAGAGAAAGCGGTCACCGCCGCGTCAGGAACAGAGAGAGCGGTCACCGCCGCGTCAGGAACAGAGAAAGCGGTCACCACCGCGTCAGGAACAGAGAGAACGGTCACCGCCGCGTCCGGAACAGAGAGAGCGGTCACCGCCGCGTCAGGAACAGAGAAAGCGGTCACCGCCGCGTCAGGAACAGAGAGAACGGTCACTGCCGCATCAGGAACAGAGAGAACGGTCACCGCCGCGTCAGGAACAGAGAAAGCGGTCACCGCCGCGTCAGGAACAGAGAGAACGGTCACTGCCGCATCAGGAACAGAGAGAGCGGTCACCGCCGCGTCAGGAACAGAGAAAGCGGTCACCGCCGCGTCAGGAACAGAGAGAACGGTCACTGCCGCATCAGGAACAGAGAGAACGGTCACCGCCGCGTCCGGAACAGAGAGCGTGGACACTTCCGCCTTCCCACGGAAGAGCCACTCCACCCCCACTGCAAAGCGGGAACGCCGTCGCGCCGACTCGGCCCTACAGGCCTCCATCTCGGCCAGTTGGAGGTAAATGACCTCCTCGAACCGAGCGGCCGACGCCGCCTCAAACGCCGCCGCCTCCTCAGAAAAAAAAAAAATTACTCCCCGCTGGACCCATCTGTGGAGTCTGCATTCTGTCACGTTTGAAGAGTAAGGAGGTCTGGGTCCAAATGCAGGAAAGTATATTTATTAAATAAACAAACAAACAAACAAAACACAAACAAAGCAAGGTCAGAAACATAAACTTCAAAAACGAGAAAGACGAGAAACCAACCACACAGAGACCAGGATACATGAAAACAATGCAGACTCACCAGGGTAGTGGAAGTGTGGAGATATAAAGACAAATCATAAGTGTAATCAGCTGGGGAAGACAGGTGACAATCAAGGCAGGTGCAACAATCAGAGAAGTGAGTGCAGGGAAGGGAAAACAGCGACATCGTGTGGCGAAGGGAAAGGCAGCAGCCCAGAGTCATGACAAGTTGTCCAGCCCTCTTCACAGTTGGAGAGTGAAAGGAGAGTTTATAATGACAGGACAAACATTTATGCAACACTTTATTCAAAAAGAAGAAAGACTCATCATACGTCATTATACTATTTCAATGTCATTGCACATGCACAGTTATTTCAGTTTTGGTTTTCAATCTGATCAAGTGTTTACATGCGCTCTCAGTCATATTAGAAAAGGAATAACCACCCCTTTCAGACGGCTCAATCGGACTGAAAAGCCTTTATGTAAACACCTTAAAGGGATGGTTCAGAGTAGATTTAACTTCATTGCTATGCACTCCAAAGCTCATGTAAAGTATTTTTTTTTTTTTTACCTTAGTCAAACATTGAGGGAGATATCAGAGTTTTTCGAATGGCTTGCTACTGCCGTACATGGTACATGTGATGTATCTCGTAAATTGCACCACTAAACGTGCACGTAATCTTACCAAACTTCTACAGTAGTGTAAATAGTGTATGTACTCACAAAACGCTGCATCGGAAAATTTGTAAGTCCACCTTGAGTGTTTTAAAAACAACTTTTACCCGATCCCTACTAGTCTCAAAAACTACAAATGGCGACACGTCGACGTCACTTCCCTGTGTAACGGGTGAAAATGTTGTGGCTCCTTTAAGAGCAGAGTTCCGTTCTGTGCACAGTCTGCAGTTATATGCCATGTGTACCGCATGTGTGCGGGTGCGATGGTTTTGCTTTTAATTTCTGTTGCTCATTTAAGTTGTCTTCTTTTAATAAGTAACGCTGTTGCCAGGAGAATAAAGCTCAAGATGTGGAATGCGACCCATGTGCGGTTTGGTTAATTTTCTGCTGCAACGTGAGTTAGGCGAGCTATCCCTTAACCCTGGTTTGGGAAACGCATGTAAAAGTCCACCTACTATGTTGACATGCACATAGTAGGTGGACTTTTACGTGCTTTTCCCAAACCAGGGAAGTGACGTCGTGACGTCAACGTATCGCCATTTGTAGTTTTTGAGACTAGTAGGGATCGGGTAAAAGTTGTTTTTAAAACACTCATGGTGGACTTACAAATTTTCCGATGCAGCGTTTTGTGAGTACATACCCCATTTACACTACTGTACAAGTTTGGTAAGATTACGTGCACGTTTAGTGGTGCAATTTACGAGATACATCACATGTACCATGTACGGCTGTAGCAAGCCATTCGAAAAACTCTGATATCTCCCTCAATGTTTGACTAAGATAAAAAAAAAAAAAAAACTTTGGATGGGGTATTTACATGGGTATTTACTCCGAACCATCCCTTTAATTGATCCAACTGAGCTGGATCGGAATGAAAATTTGAACGGATTGAAGGGGGTGGTTTATTCCTTTTCTAATACAATTGAGAATGCATGTAAACACTCGATCAAATTGAAAACCAAAACTGAAAGGATGACGGATGAAAAGAGCGGTTCTTTCTTTTGAATAAAGTATAAATGCGTTATAAATGCATTATAAAATTCTTCTTTCACTCGGCGTCTGTGAAGTGGAGCAGGACTGATTTGTGCCAAAAGTTGTGCATGTAATTTTATAGTAGTCAATGTGTAGCTTGAATAGCAGTATAGATTTACTGTCCTCTGAAAATAACTTAACATACAACTATTATTGAAATAGCTGGCAACAAAAGTGAGTACACCCTAAGTGATAACAGCAGTATGTTGTTTAACCATGCAAAGCCACATGTCCTATTCATCATGTTTTTTTTTTTTTTGTTTTTTTTTTTTTTGTCTGCTTGACAGGACCATACAAAGTCGTGTATCTTGTATTACAGCAGTTAAAATCAGGTGCTTTAAGTACAATTCTCTCATTCTGACCACTGGATGTTCAACATGGCATCTCATGGCAAAAATTGAGAATCCACAAAGATGGCCAAGGCTATTAGAAGTTCAGTAACACTATGAAACCGAGTTACACTACAGTAGTCAGGATCATACAGAGGTTTTCCAAGATGGGTTCCATTTGGTACAGGCCTTGCCTGTTTAATCACGTAATTACCTCATTAGCTTTAACTCTGCTTCACATGTACTCCCAGGAGAGTTAATTTCACACTGGATTTTTTTGCTGTGTGGCTTCAAGAAACAGATGCATGAGTGCTGTCAGCATTGCTTTAAAGGTTGCAGAAGTAGGATGTCAGCTTGTCAGTGCTCAGACCATACACCGCACACCGCAACAAGTTGGATTGCATAGGTGTCGTCCCAGAAAGAAGCCTAATCTGGCTCACAAGAATGCCTGCAAACAGTTTGCTGAAGACAACATGTTCAAGAGCATGAATTACTAGAACCATGTCCTGTGGTCTGATGAGACTGTAAGATAAACTTGTTTGGCTCAGATGGTGTCCAGCATGTGTGGTGATGCCCTGGTGAGTGGTACCAAGAAAATTGTATCTTGCCTACAGTCAAGCATGGTGGTGGTAGCATCATGGTCACTTTGTGTGAAAAGGAATAAAAGCTGTGAGAGTTGTACTGCCTCTAGTGTTCATTTTTAACTGGAAACTGCACCGATTCGTATGTATAGGTATGCTTTTTGAGTTGTGTAGAAACGTAGGCAGGTGCACATATTTTTTTCTTTTCCAGCCTATAGTGTTTATTTGTTGCCTTTCTCCCTTGGTGAATTTGAAATAAAATCTGAACAGAGTGAAAAGGTCATGCAGTTACAAGCAGACCCCTAACTAGGCAGCAATTTTTAACAATGTCCCTTACTCCATTTTCTTATAATGAGAGCTATAATAACAACAGTGTAGGAGCTGCAAGAATACTTTCTGAATTGGAATGACATTTTTTTGGTTGAACTACTCCTTTTAATACCTGGAAACCAGGAGAAATTTAACAGCAGCGAAGTACAACAAATTGCTCTCTTTCTGTTTATCTGTTTCTTCTTCTCTTTCCCTGTCATTCTTGTCCTCTCTTCTACTGTTAGTTTTGTCAGGCAGATGTAAGGGCTCAGTGTGTCTGACTATGCTTTTTGATTTCAGTTTGTCATTCACATCAGAGCAGAAAGCCCTCCCAAGGACTTAGTGGCCTCTCTCAGACAGAATACTAATGAAAGTGCCTCTCTCCTCTCTTCATTTTTCTTTCTGCAAGCTGTGAGGCCACAAATCTTAATCAAGGAAAGTGAAATGGCATGGGATTGCTCGCCCCATCCATGATAAGAGGGTCCAAACAACGCTTGTGACCCCATCTCCACACGGCTATGAAGGTAAAATTAAGAATTCGACCTCTGCCCACCAGGAAACCCTCGGTCCTGAGGAGCGGCTGTTTTGCTCCTTTTACCCATGGGGCTTTATAGAAAAATCAT
>NC_133377.1:20641185-20663425 GCF_049309525.1 Garra rufa
GTTTTTAAAAGCCTCAGGAATCTTTTGCAGGTGTTTAGAGTTAATTAGTTGATTCAGATGATTAGGTTAATAGCTCGTTTAGAGAACCTTTTCATGATATGCTAATTTTTTGAGATAGGAATTTTGGGTTTTCATGAGCTGTATGCCAAAATCATCAATATTAAAACAATAAAAGGCTTGAACTACTTCAGTTGTGTGTAATGAATCTAAAATATATAAGTCTAATGTTTATCGGTACATTACAGAAAATAATGAACTTTATCACAATATGCTAATTTTTTGAGAAGGACCTGTATATATATATATATATATATATATATATATATATATATATATATATATATATATATATATATATATGGCAGTTTTCACCTAAGCCAAATTACATGGAGTTAAAAATGACTTCAGAAAGATGGAAGCATCATAATGTTATTTTTACACAGAGATTGGTAGCTCTATTGACTGTTGCATTTGCGTTTCTTTTTTTCTCCAAAGTTTGCATTCCTGTAACTCAAAACTTATCAAAGATATCTTAATGCCCTAACAAACTTTTATTTTGGCAACTTTATTTTTAAGGCTCTGTATGGTTTGGTTTCCAGTATTGCTCCAGGAGTAAATCATTAAATTGTACACATTTTCAGTGGTCAAAAGGCAAATGTGGGTCACTTTGCAAAAATATGATTTTTTTTTTATAAAGAGGAATGTCTGAAGAACAAATAATGTTGAAACTAGAAATGTATCTTGTTTCCTTCTGTCAAAAGAGCTGCGTTGAATATCGGGGAGTGAATATCAAGGGGGGAAGGCGTTTCAGTTCCAACTAGTTAGGTTTATTTAGAAATTAAAGTGATTTGTCTACATTTGGTGATTTGGACTACAACATTTGCTTTCCCGATGCTATGAGGTCACAACGCAGTCCATTAGAATATCATTCAAATAAATGCCGCCTACGGAAATTCGAATCGTTGGCGGGTGAGGAGGGACAAGGTGGGGGATTCGCCTAACTTTAGCGATGAGGCATGGACAGCCGCTTCTGTGTTCGTGTAAACGAACTGCTCCGGTAGCTGTGCTGGTGCTACGCCGTTGATGTGTGCAGTACATACGGTTGAAACACACGCGGAGCCGCGGCTGATGTAAACACAAGCATTGACTAGAGTGACCATCATTGGTGGATGCGTCAGAATCCAAAACAAGTCGACGCATAATAAAAAGTGCCTCACATGGCTCCGGAAAGGTCAGTAAAAGCCTCCTTTAGTGATCCGATGTGTTTTTGTAATAAAAATATCAATATTTAAAACGTAAGAATCACTTTATTCTAGTTTGCGCAGTTGTACACTGAACTTGCTGCTTTGGGAAGAGGCGTGGCAGGACTGAAGCGCTGTCTAAGCTTTTCGCCAATCGCAATGTAGTGGGACTGTTAACCAATCACAACACATTTTATTTTTCGGAAGGCGGACCTTCATCAAACCCGGAACTAATCGAGCCATTTGTGCCAGTCTGGGGAGAAAGCTACTGTAATAATGCAAATTATGTGAAAAATAATGCGTTTTTCAAACCACCAAGCATGAGAGCATGTTCTAGTGCACCCCCAAAACAAAATAAAGACTTTGTAAAAGAGCATAATAGGACCCCTTTAATAAATGTGTTGCATCCTAGCTTAATAGCACAATATTTAATTATTTCTTCTCTTATCTTTTCTTTAACAATTACTTATGTTTAATGCTAGTATACCATGATTTCTAAAAAAACAACAACATTCAGATAGATAGATAGATAGATAGATAGATAGATAGATAGTATTTTATAAACTTTACTAAGTAAAGGTAATTCAGAGCTGTGGCGTTTTAGTCCAGATCTCACCACCTCTATTCATCATTTTACTGTGAAGCCCAACAAGTTTTTATATAGATGTAAATCATGTTAAACAGCCAGTCTGCCACAAAAACAACATCCCACACACGCTTACTTGGATGTTTCACTGGTTTCACTCGTTGTGGCTTTTTAGGCATTGGAGCACATCATGGGAGCATTTATCCTACAAATAGTCACCATCACATGAACAATTTTGGCTATTATTGCTATAAGCCTGTTATTTCCAGGTTTTAGGGAGGCCATTATGAGAGGCAGCTGTATAATATAGTTAATAAATTTGTTGTATTAGAGGGTGTTATTTTGCTCATAGGCCACTTAGAGCTACATAATGGGCTGATGGCCACCACAGCAGACTGAAAACAAGAGGAACAACAGATAATAATGTGATAACCAAATATCAGAATGGATTTTGCAAACATTACACCAAATGTTTCTTGATCAGTAAATCCCTTTTACATGTTAATGGAGTAGTATATAAATAATCATTTCCTCACCCTCATGTAACTCCAAAACCTGCTTGACCAAGAATTGTAAAGTTTGCAACTCGTTCAAGTTTATAGTTCCAAAAAGAAAAAAAAAAGAAAAAAAAAATCACTTGTTTTAAAAATATATGGATTTTCAAACTTTCAAGCACTGGTCCTATGAGTCATATAAACTATTTTATTTTATTTCATTCTTTTTTGGGGGGGAAATATGTGGAATTTCAAATGTTCAAGCACAGGTCATATGAATCATATTTTATCTCTCTCTTCTTTCTGCTTTCAATGCACAGTGTTCAAAATATATTATTTTGTGTTCATGGAGGAAATACAATCATACAGTTTTGAAATAAACATGAATATAAATGAATATGGGAAAAAAATATGCAATAGCATTTCACTGACAAAAGCATTGAGACTAAACGATATAGTTGATATCGCAGGTCATTTGAGAGCAGCCCATTGTGTCTAAAAGGTGATAATACGTACTTCATAATAATGAGCTCACTTAGCCATTGTCTTGTGACAGTATTCAGATGCAGTGACAACATATTCATAAAAGTACTTACCAGAGCAATGAGGCTAGTCAGCATGAAATGGTGGAATAAAAAGCAATGGTGTGGAGAAAAAGATGACACACAGAACTGGAATCAGGAATAAAATGACGAGAGGGATGGGATCACACTAGCCGTAATGAGCTCTTTGGCATTTTGACAAGTCAATAGCTCTTAGAAGAGTCGATTCTCTTGTTTTTAATGTTTTACTAGACCTTTTCTTGTTTTTTTGCTACATCCTGACATTTTATCTGTGCAATGATATTGGTTTAAGTATTTTATTGGTGACTTGTGAGCACTTTTTAATTTCTTATCTAATATCTCAAGTTTTATTGAAAGAAATCTGCTTTTCACCTCTTTTTATTTTTGCATACTATATACACTATACACTGCATACTGCATCATATTTTCAAAAACTGTATGCAATAAACATTTTAAACTTCAACATAACTGTTGCAAATATGAAAATGTCAGATTTATCCAGCTACCATACTGAATAAATTATTTCACATTTTGGTAACACTTTGGTATAGGGACCATGCCTATTATTAATATATTGGCTGTTTGTGAGTACTTATAAAACAGATATTCTGCATGACCATATTCTACATCTCTTATCTTACTTAATACCTAAACTTAACAACTACTGTACCTTATTAAGTATTAATAAGCAGCAAATTAGGAGTTCATTGCGGCAAATGTTGTATTTAATGGTTAGAATTGGACCTTAAAATAAAGTGTGACCCACATTTCAGTTTATTCTAATAAATTTAAACGATAACCAGTTACAAAACTAAAAACAATTAAGTAACAATAATAGAAATACAATAGATACACAAAAAATGGTAAAATGGTAATTTTTAAATTATAACAATAATTTATTTAATATTTTTATGTATTGAATAAATATATTTATATTTTACATTTATAATCACAATTAAATCTTAGAATTATTATTATTATTATTATTATTATTATTATTATTATCATTATTGCATTTTACAGGAAGGTTGCACACTGTACAAAAGTTGTTTCAACTTAAAAAAGTATGTGTTCATGCTGCCTTCAATTGTTGAGTTTGCTCAACTCAAATATCCACGTTTTCACGTAGTACAACTTAACATTTAATGTTGACTAAACTTAAAATTTAGGCAGCACAAACACTTGCTTTTTTAAGTTGAAACAACATTTATTTTAGGAGCCAGAATAATTATGTAGCATGCAGTGTTTAAGATATAAGTTTTGACATTAAAATAAATAAATAAATATGATACGTGATTTTAACCTCATGTCTATGATAATTGCATTCAAATTAATTAAATGTAAAATAAAATCCTGTTAAATATTGTTTGAAAATGTAAATTCAGTACCTGCATAAATCGAACAAAACAATACCTACATACATAATTGTCCTGCATTTATTTCCAACAAGGAATCACCTTTGAATCTTTGGCCTGATGCATTTCTCTCTGTGCTCTATTACTGTGAATCTGTGTTGAGAAACTCAAGAGCAACTTGTGTTCTCTCTTGTTTAGCCACTTTTTGTCCTCTTCAGTTTGGACATAACAAGCTGCACATCTGAAAATGAAGTCATGCTACAGAGTTTCTTCACCAATTATCGAGAAGAAGGTAGATTTTGTCCATGTGTCCAGTGTGGCACAAAGAACTCAATTCACCACAATCTACATTTTCATCAAGTTGATGTTAAACTGGGTTTATAGGCAATATAGGACAATGATCTCAAAGGCTAGATGCAAAACTGCAAATGAGAATGTTTTTATGTAGTCAGTGTAAACAGTCTCATTATGTGTGGACAGGAGAGGGGAGATGATATTGATTCAACAAAATAATGGACTGCTTTTTTCTGCACTCAGTATGAATTTAAGCAGTGTTGAAGACACATTGGTGGATTATTATTTTTTTTTTGCCTTGGTAATCCACGTGAGGAGAGCTGATGCTGACATTTGTGGATCTGCGATTTCCTCAGTTTGAAAATGCCATTGATTTTTAAGATGTATCGAAATGTCTTCCTTATATCAATCACTGTTGACTTTTAGCTGTTGACTTTACTATCTGTAAGCTTCTATCTGTCATTGTACTTTAATTTGTCTATATAAAATGGTTTGCTTAATTGTGTTTTTGCCACGGTATTATTATTAAGTGTTATGAATTCAGTGTAATGTGAATATTTTTATCCTGCAAAATACAAGAAAGCAATTAAATATAGTATATGTTACAGTTAAAGCTCAAACTGATGTGCAAGCACACATGCATACTTGTCAACCAAATGACTTCAATTAACATTTATAGAGCTATAAAGATAAATTGGACATCATAGCTCAATTAATTTTTTCTTGGAAGCATGTCTTTGAAGAAGTTCTTTGAGTTTATAATGAAATCTATGACTTTTGATTGCAGACTTTGATATCTTGGCAAATCTGAGTACACTAAGATGTTGTTGTGAAACTCTGAAGTAGATGTATGGAGTCTTTTTTCTCAGGAGAATCTGAAGAGCGCAAGAAGTGTCAAAGCACCTTTACAGTGCTAAACAGGATAATAGTGTGTCAATAATGCAAACAAAACTCAATTCTGCTGTAAAGCAGCTCTAAAAATAGAAAACAGTCAATGTTTAAGTTAAAGACAGTTCATTGTTGATTTAGTGATATTATCGTCCAGCTCAGTTCAAAAAAAGGTACTCAGAAGAATGCAATTAACGAGACGATTGCTGGTAGCCAATGACTTCCACAGGATTTGTCAATGGCTACCATTAACTATTTGTTTACCATCATTCTTTAAAATATTTTCATCTGTGTTCAGCAGAGGAAAAAAAAAAACTCATACAAGTCTGGAACGACTTGAGGATGAGTAAATGATGACAGAATATTGTTGGTGAACTATCACTTGAAGCAAATGTATTCTGGCATTTGTTCCTGTATATGCTGGTTAGGTAGGTTTTGATGCTAGGATACTGGTTTTAGCTGGTACTTTGCTGGTTTATGCGGGTCCTTAGCTGGTTTACGCTGGTCCTTAGCTTGTCATGTTGCTGGTCAAGGACCAGCATAAACCACCAAACACTCTTGAAAATAAAGGTGCTTTAAAAGGTTCTTCACAGCGATGCCATAGAAGAACCGTATTTGGTTCCACAAAGAACCATTCAGTCAAAGGTTCTTTAAAGAACCATCTAATTCTTACCTTTTTATAATCTGAAAAACCTTCTTTAGCCATAAAGAACCTTTTGTGAAACAGAAAGGTTCTTCAGATGTTAAAGGTTCTTTATGGAACCATTTAGACAAAAAAAGGTTATTCTATGGCATTGTAAAGCACCTTTATTTTTAAGAGTGAAGGACCGGCATAAACCAGCAAAGGACCACCTTAAACCAGCATACCAGCATCAAAACCTACCTACCTAACCAGCATATGCTGTTTTTTTTTTTCAACAGGGTTCTCTGTAGAGGGGGAAAACAAATCTCTGGTGATTTTTCTTTCCATAACTGCTGAAACATAAAGGCTTCTGCCATACATGACTTCTTTTATATAATAAGTGATATTATTAAAACTCCTGTTATGCCCAACACCTGTTAAGACCATTAGCCTCAGTGCTACAGATTATACAACATCTCAGTTTGAATTTCACTCCATGCTGTTTTTCTTAAATGCATTTATGTATGTGGGACACTGTAACCAATTGTCCCAAAACATGTATACAGTCACATTACCACATCTTGCAGGAAGTGCAGCTGCAGTTTTGGGGAGGCTAAAGCAGTGTGCCAGCCCGTCAACAGACTGCGTAAAATGGAAGTGAACGCTTGCAGTGACCAGTATGAATCAGACTGTGGAAAATGTTCCTCGCCTCCCCCAGCTCACACCCACTCAGCTGTCCTCTACTCTTTATTTGCAATTGAGGATGCACACACGTTACCCTTTTCCTTCCTGCTCACATTGTTTTGATGAGCCAGCTAACAGCCCAGGGGTGTGACTGACATGCTGTTCGCCAGCCAGCGTCTTCCAGCCCCTCCGCTTCATCTCAAAGAGCTAGAGATGGAAAATAAAGAATGCTTCTGAGAAACTCCTTGCTTCGGCAAACATGAGGAAGGCACGTAATGTAAAACTGCTGTGCAGGTAACCTTATGGATCATCTCTCTCTGGGGTTTCATTGAGTGAATGCGTGGTGTGTGTAATCTTTCTGTCTCCTCGTGTGAGTTTTTTGCCGTGAAGGGACACGTAAAAACAAGCACAATACTCCCAAACCTCATCAAGAACTCATAACCGTAATATTTATCTGTACATAGGGACCAGCTACAAGAAACTGTTGCACATATTGCACACAATTAGTACTGATCCTCAAAGATTAATATTTAATTTAGATGTGTCCAACATGCAGCAATATTGTGAAACCTGAACATGTAAACATGATACTGTGATATATGCAGTGAGGGAAAAAAGATATATATTTGATCCCCTGCTGATTTTGTATGTTTGCCCACTGACAGAGAAATTATCAGTCTCTAATTTTAATGGTAGGTTTATTTTAACAGTGAGAGACAGAATAACAACAAAACAATCCAGAAAATGCATGTCAAAAAATTCTAAATTGATTTGCATTTTAATAAGTGAAATAAGTATTTGACCCCTTCACAAAACATGTCTTTATACTTGATGGCAAAACCCTTTTTGGCAATAACAGAGGTCAGACATTTCTTGTAGTTGGCCACCAGGTTTGCACACATCTCAGGAGGGTTTTTGTCCCACAACTCTTTGCAGATCCTCACCAAGTCATTAAGGTTTCGAGGCTAATGTTTGGCAACTCGAACCTTCAGCTCCCTCCAAAGATTAGTGGCTAGGGCACTCCAGGACCTTAATGTGCTTCTACTTTAGCCACTCCTTTGTTGCCTTGGCTGTGTGTTTTGGGTCATACCAATCCACAACCAATTTTCAATGCCCTGGCTGAGAGAAGGAGGTTCTCACCCAAGATTTGACGGTACATGGCCCTGTCCAGCAACCCTTTGATGCGGTGCAGTTGTCCTGTCCCTTTAGCAGAAAAAAACACGCCCAAAGCATAATGTTTCCACCTCCATGTTTGACAGTGGGGATGATGTTCTTGGGGTCATAAGCAGCATTTCTCCTCCTCCAAACACAGCGAGTTAAGTTGATGTTGAGTTCTCCTCTGAATCATTAAGATGTTCACTAATGGCAAACTTCAGACGGGCCTGTAAATGTGTTTTCTTGAGCAGGGGGACCTTGCGGGGGGCGCTGCAGGATTTCAGTCCTTCATGGCGTAGTGTATTACCAATTGTTTGAGATCTTGGGATCATTGACAAGATCCTTCTAGGCTGATTCCTCACCGTTCTCATGAAACTCATTGAAACTCACTGAAACTCCACGAGGTGAGATCTTGCATGGAGCCCCAGACCGAGGGAGATTGACAGTTATTTTTATGTTTCTTCCATCTGCGAATAATCACACCAACTGTTGTCACCTTCTCACCAAGCTGCTTGGCGATGGTCTTGTAGCCCATTCCAGCCTTGTGTAGGTCTACAATCTTGTTCTTGACATCCTTGGACAGCTCTTTGGTCTTGGCCATGGTGGAGAGAGAAATTTGATTGATTGCTTCTGTGGACAGGTTATTTTTATACAGGTAACAAGCTGATATTAGGAGTAGTCCCTTTAATGCCGAGTTCAGACTGCATGATTTTAGCCCCGATTTTGACTCGCCGACAAGTTTTGAGAAATCGCCGACAAATGCTCGAAATCACAGGCAAATCGGTGCTCGTTCACGTGAGTGACAATCACACAGTGTGAACTATCAAAGACGCGATCTGAGAGAATCGCCGATGTGTCGCTGACATCCATGAGATATTTGGCATGCTAAATATCTGGACCTGTCGGCGATTCAAAATCATGCCGTGTGAAAGGTGATCTGACTGAAAATCACATCGGCGATTACCTACAGCCAATGAGAGAGCAACATCCAGGCCAGCAGGAAGTTGGGGGAGGAGTTACGAAGGTATAGACCACAGTTTCAACAAGAATAGCTTCGACTTCTTTTCTTTTCGCTGCAAATGAGTGCACATGCAATTTGCATGACAAGCTTCCTGCGGGCTACCATTTTTTTTTTATAATAATACCAGTCTCATGTGAGAACTTGCACGCCTGACCTTGCATTGTTTCCATGTCACTTCTCGCGTGTGTTTGGTTGTGAGACGTAGTTTGCGGACCGGGACAAAGTTGTCGGCGATTCTTCCTATTGTACAGTCATGCAGTGTGAAGCCCCATGTCGCCGATCCATCGTGCAGTGTGAACACAGCAGCGACAGAATGCTACCCCAGATAGTCATGCAGTGTGAAAACATCTGTGACGCGATTGCTTTGAAAATCGTGCAGTCTGAACTCGGCATAAGAGAGTGCTCCTAATCCCAGTTTGTTACCTGTATAAAAGACACCTGGGAGCCAGAAATCTTGCTGATTGATAGGACCAAATACCAAATACTTATTTCACTTAATAGAATGCAAATCACTTTATCATTGTTGTCTCTCACTGTTAAAATAAACCTACCATTAAAATTATAAACTGATCATTTCTTTGTCAGTGGGCAAATGTACAAAATCAGCACTATTTTTTCCCTCACTCTAAATCTCACAATATCATGTCTAGGTTGCATGTCACAAAGGATAAAACAAATTTAAAATTGCATTTAGCTGAAATAAAAAAAGAAACCCCCTTCTAACCCTAACAAAAAAACAGATTCAGTATTCCTGAAAATTAATATGACACAAACCTGCAATAATTAAATATGGTAAATA
This sequence comes from Garra rufa, assembly GCF_049309525.1. NCBI lineage: Eukaryota > Metazoa > Chordata > Actinopteri > Cypriniformes > Cyprinidae > Garra > Garra rufa. The sequence continues at coordinate 20,650,888 of NC_133377.1, forward strand.
ACACAATTAACCTTCATGTATTTAAATCCATTTTATTGACCAGTGTCTTTTCTGTTGACCTTCAGTGATCCAATTCAACCATTCTAATAAGCAAACATGTTTTAGATAAACATAACATTTGTGTTTGTAGTGTCTTCTCCTGTGTCCTATTCTTAATGCAGTCCAGAATGGCAACACAGCTGAAAGGTTTGTTTGAGTTGTGCCCTCTATTGTACAGATGTAAATTATATTTCCTTCAGCCTGAGGATTATTCATTTAACTTTTGGTGTGAAAGGGCTTTTTTTGCATTTGCCAAAAATAGTAAGGTTAGCCTAGAAGAGAAAAAGCAATACAAAAGTAACGTAATGCATTACTTTATTAAGTAATGCAAGTAGTAACTTTTTAGGGAGTAACACAATATTATAATCTACTACTTTTAAAAGTATCTTTCCCTAACATTGTTGTTAAATTATTTCACTTTTTTTTTTTGTGGTGAAAGTGATTTTATAAGATCCACCAGTGTGACCATTACCAGACTTAGTGCCCTTCAAGACCATGAATCATACAGATAAACACTGTCAAGGAAATCTTTGCATCAGATTCATAGAATGTATTAATTATGGAAGAATTATAACTGCATATATACCATGTGTAGAATTTATCACAATTGCAATTATTTCTCTCTCTTTTTACCTACAAAACTCACATGAGTGTTGAAGTAATTGCGCTGGGAACAGCAATGAAAATCTTTCAGTGTTAGAAGGCTAACACAAAGTCAGAGAAAGAGAGAGTCGGGTTGTTATGCAGTATAAGGAGACAAAACAGCACATTATAAAAAGTGTTTTTTCTCATAAGAGTAACTGTGAAAAAAATTCCCACAACTATGATTCTGTGCTTCATTTATTTCCTCAGTACATCTTGCCAAACAGCCACTCATTTCAGCTCAGCTCATCAACTCATTTGTTATGAGAATCACTCGTAATACATCTTTGTTTAAAGAAATCATCACCCAGAAAGACTTAAAATTAAACTGATGGGAGGAAAAACTATGAAAAAAACAACAATATGATATTTTCTTCACATCTAATGTTATCATTTGTCATCTGAATTTGAAGCCTCCAAAGTCGATGTTGCAGTCTAAAACCACATTTAAAATCTGTGCTTTGAAATTAAAATTAAAATTAAAATGTATTGTGCAATAAACAAAATGCAATAATGCACAAAAAAGCTATAGTGTAAAATAAAGAAGGCATATTTAGCACATTAACTTCATTAGTTCTGAAAAAAAATAACGTGATTAAAATATTTTAACGGGGTTACCACGCTGGCCCCACCCCCAGATCTGTACATCATCATATATTTCATATAGTTGACTATTGACAAATTTGATGCAGGGCAACTCCACAAATGCAATTATGCCCTACAATTCAAGATGTTGGTGCAAAAAATGCCCCTGTATGTGTTTGTATCATATTTATAAATATCACACTTGCAGCAAGAGCAGTATGGCACGAGTGCTGGGTTTGTCCCGATCTATCGCCAACTTAAATGTGATTTTATACAACAGTTCAGTAAATAAGAAGTTGGTATTGTGTTATATTTTAAACACAATATTATGTCAATTTGCTCAATTTTGCAGAAAACATATTACCTTTGAAGCCATAGCAGAACTGTTGCGCATCTTCGAGCAACACAGCGGTGTTTAGTTTCTGAATGAATTTGCGTTTTGAAGAAACATTGTTTACTCACTCTCTTGTCGTTTCAAACTTTACATTTGTTGAATATAAAAGAAGGTATTTTGAAGACTGTTGGTAAGAAAGCTCTTTTGGTTACCAATGACTTTCATTGTATGAACAAAACATACTGAGATGTTTCTCAAATTATCTTCTTTTATGTTCCATAGTTTACGTTGCAGCCTAAATGTTTATGTGTAATAAATTCTATGCTCAGTCAAATAACATATTTCTATCTAAAGCTACTATTTGCAATGTCTATTTGCCACTTTCTGATTTAACACAATAATAGCTTTAAATATGTTTGGAGGGTTAGTTTGCGATTAATTAATTAATAAATTAGCATTTAAAAGCAAATTTGTTACACTGAGCATGTAAATAACTTTGTACAAAAGGTCAGTTTCAGGTCAGTTTTCAGATAACATGAGGTAATATGAGCTGGAACGACAAGGTTGGGACAATGTGAGGGTGAGTAAATGATGACCAAAATTTTTTAACTTTAAACCTAGCTCTCTGATTTACCAACAGTGTGTGTTTAACAGTGTAGACCTGATAAAACTGTGGAACACAGTGAAGTGCAAACACGTGTTTATGAATAACAGAACAAGGTTTTGGAAATAATTCTGTGCATTCATTTTGTTGCATTCAAATTCACACAAATACCAGAAATCACATTTGTGACGTAGGGTCACAGTCCAAGATCAACTTCCCTGGCCCCTTAAATCTGCCCATTTGTATTCGAATAGCAAAAGCTTATCAAACATAAGCCACCTGCCAAGCCTGATACACAAAACATCAGCCAACGGTATGAGTCACTGTGTGCTTGCTATACAATTTTAAATGAAGCGGATACATCTCTACTGAGGTTGAGCCCATCTAGCATCTAGTGCTACTTAACAAAGCCATCTATACCGTTAATGCGCATAACCACCAAATTGGATTCTTAAGGCATCATATAAAAGATCCAATTTCAGTTTATAACGGAACCTCTCTGGTTCTGGTGTCAGACGTTAAATCTTCACCTTATTTATGTTCTGACATTCATCTCTGGGTTATCGTCATTAAACTTCTCCCCGTGTCTCATTCATTCTCCCCATTCCCCGTGTGTAAGGTAATAGTTCCCTATCTGTGGTCTGTCTCCAGAGAGTGTTTAGCCCAAGCCAGGAGGCTGCGGTGAATAGGGATGTTCTTTAATCTTTCACTCGTAATAGTTTCTTCAAACATTATCACACCTCTCCGCACTTAAATTACTGTGATTGATCCACCTTGGGTATCTGGGGTACTTTAAAGTCTCTGCTTTGCAATCACCTGACCTTGTCACCTGCGCTGAAAAACAAGCTATATAAAAGCCCTTCATTTGGATGCAGTGCAGCTCGGTTGTTATACCTCTATCAACACCTGTTCTCATGCGGAATGAAGTGCTAGAAGCGTCGCATCCTGACAAGTGATATTAGCAAGACTTCCACACCCAATCAAGGGCTTCCTCAAAGAGAATTTTTACCATGAAGTAAATGGGTTAGGAAAGCACAATCTTTTACTATGGCTAATTTCATTCTGTAATTCACTATGACAATCATTTGGGCACCAGTTCTCAACTGTTTTTGCTTCGCAACGTAAGCTGTAAGTAAGCAGAAACATCTAGTTTTGAGTTTGTTGTACTCATGCACAATACTTTCTGCTTTCTTAAAATACCCAAGTTACCCTGCTTATACATTTTGATAGCATTTAACTTAATTTGTTTAATTTCTCCCAACTTTAAATACTTAGTCACCCAGCTCATCAAGTGGTGACCCAACAAAATACCAAACCTGTAGCCAGTTGCATAAACTTAGCCTCTTTTTTTAAGACCTAATCTGACCAACCAGCATTTAGCCACACTCTAAAATCCAATAGTTTACCTTAGTCCCTGTACTAGGTTTTATTAAGTTACAGTTACTTTGAAGGCAAGTAAAACAATTTACTTACTGCTTCGAGTAACGCTTAAAATATTCAAGTAGCCACAAAGGAACCAACAACATTAATAAACCAGTGAGAGAGAGCAATGCACTAATGTGTTTGTAATGAGCAAAAAAAAAAAAAAAAAAAAACAATAGAAGAAGAAGAAGAAAATAAACTTTTTTGAGGTGGGGCAATTCTTAATAGACTTGTCATTAATTTCCTCTATGTCTGTAGTTATCTTTCTTTCACTAGTTTCCAATAAAACTGAAATATTTGAGAGAACATCACATAAGCTGATTTCATAAAATGTTGGAAAAAAAAACTTATAGTGATTTGTGTTCCCTTTAGTTGGGCACTTGGAACTTTGTTTTATTAAAGCTGTATTTCTATTAATGCAGCAATGCATTATCAAATCAGAATTATTTGATTTCAAGAAAATAAATGAACAGGTTGCTTTTAAAAAGTGATGTATTGTCTAATTAAGTAATTATTTATATATACACACATATATCATTAGCTGTATTTTACATGTTTTTTATAGTTCATTATAAACACTTTGAAATGCTTCTAATTGAAGCTGAGGTTGGTACAGTCCTTTAATATTTGCAGTAAAATGCTTGAGTCACACACAGACTTTAACATTCAGCATGTGAATTACAACAATGGTAACAATTATTTGTATTATTTGTAACAATAACCATTTTATTTGCTCTTTTTGTTGTGCTACTACTGACACAAGACAGCGAATAAAAACAACAACAGTAAAACAAAGCAATTGCATAATTTATTCATGCCGCAATGCACTCTGGGAGTCAGTGAGTAGCAATACTAAGTCAAGAGTAAACCTAAATTAAAGAATCAAGTACCCCTACAGTTCTTTTTTAGTCACTAGTGAGTTTATAGCTCACAATTCTGATTTTATAACATGCAATTCTGAAAAAAAGTGAGATGTAAACTCACAGTTACGTGAAAAACAAAGTAAGAATTTGAATGAATGAATGAATGAATGAATGACTTTATTCTCACTGTGTTTGTATACAACTAAATGAAGAGCTCCTGACTGGAGTTAGAAAACAACATGTAAACACAGAAACTAAGACTATAAGTCTGTACAGTACAATTTTCCATGATATTCACATTGAGCAAAAGTAAAGTAACCATTTATAAAATTGCATCTTCAAGGCTGTTACAAAAAGCAATAAAAAAACTAAGAGATTAAACACTAGATGATTCACATCAAACAATGAATAAGTTAAAACATAATCATCACCTGATGACATGAGCTTTTGGCTTGTCTGGCTGTTTAAAATCTAGTATTGAAGATTTAAGGGTCAAGAGCCTAACTAATGCAAACACTGACCACTATAATGGTTGCTTTAAAATTATGGTTTTCTCCTTTGGTGATTCTGCTTATTAACATCAGGTGTCTTCAATAATGATCAATCATCACTTCGTTAACCTAATTATCTCGTTGACTTTAACACTGCTTCAGTGTCTATATGTGTCCACACTCAGAGTGTTAAATTAACACTGGGGATTTTGCTATGTATATTGTATGTGGTATAGAAGCAGTATAAGATATATAGATAGGTATAGATAAAGTCGCAATTACTTCTTTTTAAATTGCTTTTATTCAGTGGTGCAAACTGGCTTCCATGAAAATATGATCAGAATTTAAAAAAAAAAAAAGATGACTAACACTAACACTAACCTGTTCATTTCTCATTAAAGTACAACACATGGCCTCCCTTGTGCACAGACTTGGTTAATCAAGGAGTGAAATCCTAAACAAAGACCTGCTGTCTGTGTGGCTAAAAGAAAAACCTTTGCGCTCAGTATTTGCCCCCATCTAAACTCCTCAGATGGTGGGTGTGCAGGCTTCAATGCTACCTTTAATACCTACCTGAAACAGGGTCAAACGACTTTCTAAAGAAATCCAAATGTCTTTGTGAAGATACTGCACTCAGACAGGGTCCATTTTGACTCAGTGATGTGCACAGGAAATTAAGCCATTGATGCATGACTTACTAAATCACAGCAGGAGAAGGGGCAAAAAATATGTATGTTTCTTTTTACTTTAAAGCAATCATTCCCAGTTTCTCTGTGTGTGGAAAAAAGTGGGCAACACATCTGTTGATATTTGATATTATTATTATTATACTTTGTGCATCAGCACTGTCACTGGCCATTTTGAATGTATGTTGTCATAACAAACTCACACAACCATTAAAGGTCCCATATTGTACACATTTCTGGAGGTTTATTTTAGTTGTTGATGTCCTTAAGAATATATATTTGCGGTATAAGTGCCAAAATCCATCTGAATATATTTTTACAGCTCCTTTTTTTAGGAGCTCTGTCAAAAACAGGTCGATTTTGGCCCATCTAATTAATATTCATGAGCCTCTATTCTGATTGGCCTGTTGTTTTCTGAGTGACGCACAGCCAGGCCAACCACAGTTAACTACGGTCATGTATGCTTTAGCCGAGCCCAGAGCCATAGAGAGAGCCTAGCCTGCTGATACTCAACAGGATATATCAGAATGATCATTAATGTTTTTTCTTTTTCAAACACCGAATGCAGTAAGCTACTTAACTGTTGCTTTAGTAAAGCCCCTTTCACAATGCGCGCTGATTCTGGAAAATTACGGGAACGAGCGCTGTGTGAACAAAAGCCAGAACCATAAAGGCAGCGTTGTAGTGATGATGCACGTTATCATGCGACTCTTCACGACGAAAAAATACATGCAAAGTGGAATGAAGCGGCGATCGGGCAGAGCCAGCTCCTCACTATCAGTGCTGAAGCACAGTTTGTTCAGGTTAGTTTCAGTTTAGTGAAACGTACGTGTCGCATTACATCTCACATCCAAACGTCACATGTCTTTATGGGTTGTGTGTAAAGCACGCACAGATTCCGGAAAACAACTGTGAATGAACCAAATCAAACAACTCCGGAACAAATCATGGGACACATTATCCGTGTATTTACCGGAATGGCTGTGTGAAAGAGGCTGAAGTTGACGTGCCACTGGTCTCTTATATTCACGTTGTTCTGAAGCCTGTGCAGTGATGTAGTTTCGAGATCTATAGACTGAACAGGGTTTTCTCGACTTGTTTTCGTGTTGTTGTTGCTTAGCAATGTTATGGACACGATGTTGTCTGGGTTTGACAAAAGGAGGGTGGGACGTGATTGGTGTTCGGGGTGGTGACTGAAGGTGGTGACTGAGTAGATCAGACGTCATATCTTTGCGGAAGTCACAGTGGCTCATGAAAATGAACAGCTACTTTAAGCAGGCTGTGTGCAGTTTACTGTGGATTGACTGTTTTGAAACTCATATGGTAGTTACATAGCCCCTAGACCTCAGTTATCATGAAAAAAGCCAGGAAATTTCGATTTTGACAATATGGGACCTTTAAACAGAATCCATATAATCAAAAAACTCATCAAACCAAGGAACGCGACAATCTTGTGGGAAAATATAAAAAGCCTTTATTCACATGGCTTTACAATTAAAAACAGCAAATGTGCACCGTCGCGTTGCAGCTAACTTATTTTGCATACTTTTGGATTTAAGAATCCATATAATGTTTTATTTTCAAAATTGTATGCCACTCGCAGAATTATATAAGTAGTGAAAGTCTAGGTGCTCAGCAGTTTCCAGTTAATTATTTCAAATATTTAGAGTCTGGCTGCACTGAATTAGTCAAAAATGCAGTGAAAATATTGTGAAATATTAGTACAATATTTATCATATTGATCACATATACATCATTGTACTAAATTGATTACATAAACTATTACATATACTTAAACTATGTAAATAATATATGTCAATTTTCCTTTTTTTTTTTTTCTCTACAGAAAGGCAGACTGCTGCACTATTTTATAGCTGGGTAACATGGCGATATATGATGATGATTTAGAGAGGTTTAGATGTTTAGAGATCTCAAACTGAAATTGGACCAGTCAGAAAAAATAAAATAAAATAAAATCTATAGCTTTGCCAGTCATGTCACACATTCATGTGCACGCACTCCACAAACACTGAATCAAAGCCTGAATTGACAAAGAAAGTTGATGATCAGCATCATGGTACCAACAAAGCCGGATTGGAATGGTTTGGTTTTGTCAACTCGAAACTAATCCGTAACTTGGAATTTGTTCGACTACTATCAGTGATGGGCAAGCTACTTGGAAAATGTAGTGAGCTAAGCTAACAGTTACTCTTCATTAAATGAAGCTTAACTACACTAAAGCTACAGCCTTGGGTAATGTAGCAAGCTAAGCTACAGCATCATGGCAAAAGTAGTTCACTACATCTAAGCTATTTTTTAAAATTTCATTTTTCTATTGAACCAACATCATACCAAGTCAATGCTCTCTCAGTGATCAATTAAATTGTCAGTCATATAGGCATACAAGTTCAGTTTAATGGTTTATTTAACCACTCTTCCAAACCAATTTGGCAAAAAAAAAAAAAATCTGTATCATGTACAGGCCTGGATTTATCTCATATTTTGGGGGGTTGAATTCTTTCTTGAAAAAAATAAAAACAAAAAAAGCAATGGCACCAGTTTCACAATATTAAACGAATAAAACGGGGAAAACACACAATTTGTAAATAAAATAATTGTATACATATTATTAACATAGTCTATATATGAATGGGTGTTCGTCAACTGACTGCATGTCGTCAGAGTTTACAGTGTTGACAGCTTCGTAAAAAACAGCCTAATGGAAGCGCTGTAGATTTGTTGTATATAGCTACTAAAATATGACAGACCGCACAAAAACAGCACTTTAATTTACTGCCGTGTTTGAACAAAGATAGTGATTGATTTCATGAATACAGGAGCCTGTTTTTTTTAATTGTCAGAATCTATAGTGCATAACAAATACAAAAATAAAAACAAATCACAAACTTTTGCAGTCAAGACTGTGAATAAAAGACAAGTGTGGAATGTAAGCCAGATTTGGCCCAGACCCTGTTACTATCTGGGAAGCAAAGCTAAATTCTATTGTAAATTTGTTAACTGACAGTAAGAATATATAACCGAGTCAAGCGGCTATTTTCGTTTGCAGAAGGTAAAACACATTAACGTAAATTGTAAGTCTTTGAGAGGAAAAATTAAACCGACAGGTCACAGCGGCAAGGCCTATAAGTCACATTTTATTATATTCTGAAATAAACAGGCCTACAGCATAATGTTATGACATTATTTCCCTCACTCCACAACAAATCCTTTAACTTTAATCTTATTCAGAACAGAACAATGATGAAATAAATACATAAATAAATTTGCCTAAACAATCCAAAACAAATTAAATGTGAAACTGAAAGTAGGGCTTATGTAGACTACCTCTCTTGCCACAAATACAAATGTTTCCATATCTGCAATGTATTTGAAGCAAAATTATTATGCATTGGGTAAGCTTTGTACTTCATGCACGTCGATGGAAAATATCATGATGAGCAAAAATGTGCCACGGGACCGGTGGTCATTCTGAACTGCATGTTATACACACTATTTAAATTGACTAATGTAACTTTTGGGTGACTGTTTTATTTTTCAAATGTGTGCGCGTAGACACCAGCGCGATCAAACAGCTGAATATCCTATTCTGTCATGTTGGTCATAGTAAAGGCATAATTCACTACTGCAAAGTCCAAAGCAGTTTGAAGTATTAAGAATATTAGCAAAGATTATTATAATTCGTTTAGACGAATGGAACCTGGTCGTTTTATGTTTGTTTGTTTGTTTGTTTTTACTAACGAACCGAAACATTTTGCCTTTCGCCATGAATTTAGCAAAAAAATATCGACAACAAAAGTCTCGACAACAAGTGTTAGACTAAGACACACTTTTCTCATCTCCTCGAATGCAAAAAAAAACATTAGCCTTTATAAATACAGTGCTGTGTTATAAATACAGAAAACATGTACTTTCAATCAACACTTCTTTATTTACCTCAAGTCTGCAAACACGCTGAGATGCTTCAAACTGCGCGCTGCACGCACTTCATTGACGAGAGAGGCGGGACTCGGGAGGAATACGGTTTGACTGACAGTTTAATGAGCCAATGGCGTCACGAGGTTTAGTGGAGGTGGCGCCACTTACTGACCCAGGATCAGTGATCCGTAGCAGTTATATTTCCGATTTGAGCTTAAAGTATAGAACAATATATAGCTTGTAGCTTTTGTTGACGCTACCGCGTTACTTGATCAAAATAATAGCTTAGCTACTGAAAAGCTATTTGATTCAGAAAACAGCGACGCTACCACCACGCTACTGGGAAATGTAGTTAAGCTAGTAGCGTCACTACTTGTAGCGACGCTACTGCCCAACACTGACTACTATTATGGTATAGGCCCCAGGCTAATTGCCCCATCTGAGATCAATAGTAGTGTTGTTGATTACTTCAGAATAAAACAAGTTGTTTCTTGAAGATTCCAGTGTTGGTAGTGCATGGTACAGCAAATAATTGACAATGGTTGGGAAAGTGCTTTTGAAAGACCTCCGAGATAAAGTTGTAGAAAGGCACGAGTTAGGATAAGACTACAAAAACATTTCAAAGGCTTTAGCTAGTATTGTTTAGATCATCATTAAGTTTAAGTTTAAGTTTTAGTTTAAGTTTATTTGTATAGAGGTGTTAAGCATATGGCACCACCAGCACATTGCCTAGATCAGATCATACGAGGAGTGTCTCGCTGCAGCCTGCGGTGGACATCCAACTCCGCCCACATCCAAGTGTAACGTCACAAGCCACGCCTACGTCCAAATACGTCACATTCTAATTTATTTGGAAACAGGAAGAAGCATCCATAAGAAGATCGTTCGTATTGTTTGCCAACCACTAAAATGTTTGCCGCGTCGGTAAGTAAAAACAAGATTAGCCTGTCTTAAAACGTTGACAACTTTAGGAATGTGAGTCGTTTGTGTGCATGTTCATAAACAACAGTTCATGTGTGTATTACTCAGATAGCAACAAATATATCAGAAGAATCAGTGCACTGTGTGTGTGTATACATACGTACCTGTGTGTACACAAACACAAATACATATATGCGTACATGTATGTATAGATAGATAGATAGATAGATAGATAGATAGATAGATAGATAGATAGATAGATAGACAGTGCAGTCTTATGACATAACATGCATGTTGAATGAATGTGCAGATAGAAAACACTCACATACTGTACATATGACATCATTGACCACAGTACAGTACCCATACACAGTAACTCAGCTGAGCAACATTCACTACATCATTTCACTACATCTTGCTAGATAACTCTGTGTGTCACAAATTATCTTTGTATTCTTCTATATTAATGACAAGCATAATGTATGTCAATGTTTGTTTGCCATGTTTTACAGCATTCAGTCCGAACCTGATGCAGGACAGTTCTCCTGGGTTGAGGGGTCCCTGCTGCAGTTTCACCAGTAAAGAAAATGACTCAGCACAATTCACTTGGAGGACCACATAAGTCATGCAGTGGTGCATGGAGGTATGGTGAGAGCATTTCTCTAGATATTATTGTGGTTTAAAATAATAATGTTTCATAAATAAATGTATTTGTATGTGGAATTATGAGGTAAATGATGAGTTAATACTTTTTTTCCTGGACAAATACACCCCCAACATGTACGTATTCTCTATTTTTAACAGGAGCACCAAGAAGACGTGGAAGTTTGCAAGGGACAGTGGTCCAGGGTTGTAAAGAGTCACCATGAGTTATTCTGTGGGGAGGTGAAAGGGCCTGCCTTTCTTCAAATAGACAGTAAAAATCAACAGAATGCCATCCAAGACTACCTGAGTGGAGAATTGGATGAAGCAAGACATGTCCTTTTATTTATCTTTGAGTATCTGGAGGAGATGGACACATTCATATCAATAAACAATCTTGATGAACAAGGCCTGAAGGTCCATGCCATGTTCTGTGAATAATCTATCAGAGCAAGAAATCTCTCATTGTAACCTATGTATGTATGTATGTATGTGTACTGCAAATCAGGAACTGTTTATCTGATCATTCAACTGTTCGTTCAACTGTACAGACTTTATGATAGTTGAAACATATCTTTTGTTAAACACTACCAGTCAAATATTTTTTTGTTGTTTTTTTAAAGAAGTCTGTTCTGCTCACCAAGTTTGCATTTATTTGATCCAGTGTACAGCAAAACAGTACAATTTTAAAATTATTTTTACTATTTAAAATAACTGTTTTCTATTTGAAACCGTTTTCTATATTTCTAATAAAATGTAATTTATTCCTGTGATTTAAAAGTTGACTTTTGTTTAGCATTACTCCAGTCACATGATCCTAATATTCTAATTTGCTGCTCAAAAAATTAATAAAATAAATAAAGGTTTCTTTGACGAATAGAAAGTTCAGAAGAACAGCATTTATCTGAAATTTAAATATTTTGTAACATAAATGTCAATTTAAAGCATTGCTAAATAAACATTAATTTCTATAATTTCTTTCTATGGTATAGTGTATAATGTTACAAAAGCTCATTTTTCATAAATCATCATCATCATATTAGAATGATTTCTGAAGGATCACGTAACATTTAAGACTGTTGAAAATTCAGCTTTGCATCACAAATAAATTACATTTTAAAATATATTCAAATGCGAAATCAGCTCCGTATATTAGACACATTAAATATATTAGATTTAAATTGTGCCATTTTAGCCTAGACATGCTTTACAAAAACAAGAAAACCTGTATTAGTAAAATGAAGGACAATAACTACAGATCCCCGAAACTGCCATAAATTGCTTAGACATACTTCCGGGTTTCCCCGGGAAAAGGGATTGGGGAATCACGTATTTTTCAGAGGGCGTGGCTTTCGACGTCATGCTCGGATGTG
>NC_133377.1:20663925-20779056 GCF_049309525.1 Garra rufa
AATCAATTAAATATATTTTTGTTCAATAATATTTTGTAATTATTATTTAGAATTTTGAGCATTTTTTATGAATCTATGCAATATATATACAGTTTTAATGAGCAATTTTTTCCCAGTAGATTTATATTTTATATTATATTTTTTAATTAATTATGTATTTATTATTTTTCAATAAATACAACATTTCACATTAAAATAGAGTAAAAGCATTTAAAATCCATTTTTTTAAAGTGAAAATTGCACCATCTAGTGGCATAAAAAATAAAAACTTGTATAATGCCATGTAAACTCCTGTATCTCCCTATATACATATATACAGGGGCTTTTGGATTCCTATTGTTTTTTTTTCTTTTTATTGTTTCTTCATTTTATTAGGCTTTGCATTTAGAAATATATTCAGACATTCTAAAAGATAAATTTTGGCAAGGTTTAGATATTTTTTTGATTGGATAAATATCAGGTTTTGCATTTTTCTGCTTTTTTCTGTGTGTCTCTGTGTGTGTCTGTGTGTGTGTGTGCGCGCGTGTGTGTGCATGTGTGTGTCAGTTCTGTACTTTTGTTATTTTAGAGTGTCAGTCCTTGCTTGCTGAACACTTCTTTTCAGCACAGTTGCTCATTTGTAGCTTGTATTACCAAAAGATTATCTGAATTATCACATTTTTTCGTATTTCCCATTCATTTCCTATGTCGGTCATTTTTGACCGCGAAGGAGCCAAGTGTGACTATTTTTTTTTTTGACCCTTTAACATATCCGAATCATGTCACTGATTTTTTTTTGTACTCATATAGCTAATGCAACAAAAGTCACCAAGTGTCATCTCATTCTGATGAAGCTACGATTTTTAAAAATTCAAAACATAAAATTTTTCGGTCAAAAATGACCGAAGAGGCCCAGAGGGTTAAGATATAGATAGATATATTATGTAGATATATTATGTACGTGTCATGTTTGGTATCTATGAATTCGTACCTTGATGATCTAAAAGATGATGCATATTATATGTTGATACACATGTAACGTATTACAGTTTCAAGAATCTGTAATAGTTTTGCAGGCATATCCAATCCTGGCACACATGCAAATAGCCTGCTTTTAGACAAAGAGTCATAAAAGTTCACACTATCTCCAAATCTCCCGCTTGGAATTCAGCCGCTCTCATTGGTCAAGACTACTTTGAGAGGCGTCACTCTTCCTAGAATATAAAAGGACTCACACACAGTTCCGCCCAAGTTCTTCTGAAAAACGTGATTGCTGCCTGTGGGGAGAGAGGACTCTCTCAAGAGAGAGGACTCGCTCACTCGGGAGAGAGGACTCTCTCATCCACAACAGAGTCAAGAACAACCTTGGAGTTTCAAGAAATTGCAACTTCGGCCATCAAATGGAACCATCCAGGACTTCTTCAGAGGCTCCACGAGACTCTCGGTCGAAAGCAAGTATCGTTTCTTCCACTAAACAGAGGTTGTGTGTAAGCTATCTGATGCTGTGCTTCGCGTTAGAAACTGATGGTTCTTTCAGATGGTCAGCTCAGCCTCACGCCCTTTTCCTGTACTGTTCTAACCATCCTCCTACCCTACCCTGTATGAGTGAGTGTATGTTTGTTTGTTTAGATTAGTTATATGTTAGTCGTTAGTTAATAAAACTCTTGTGCACAAATTACACGAGTCTCTGATTCTGCCTTGCAAATTAATGTCCCTTTACGATTTCCGATCAAGCTACATGCTCTAATGCATTATTACTGTAACAATGTTATTTTTCTGTGGCCAAGAAAATATCATTGCTTAGGGTTGATACAAAATTACCCTGAATGTTCGCTAGACGAACAGATTAATTGATGGCGATGTAATCCCGCTACAGTTACTACTGGCGGCTGATATAAATAATGGTAATTAATCAAAATTAATTGTAATTATGTATATACATTACCCTTTTGAGCTAAATTCGCTACATCTCTGTAGTCCAGATTTGGGCCACACAAGGGCCATAATTTTTTGCTGTATTTGAGGCCAAGTGTAACTGCTTTCTTAGCCCAGAGCTGGGCCAGACGTCAATTGCTATGTAGGTTATAACCTGCTGGGACTGTCAGTTGAGCAGCAAGAACACAGCGCATCTTAATTCTCACAAAGACGCGTTCTGTGTTCTCACATCTCTCTGAGTTCATTCTTTCAAGGAAGCCAGGCAAGACCGGTTTCCACGAGAAGTCCGTTCTTAGCGTTCTTGGAATTGAGAAACAACCTTGGTGTCCTGTAGAGTTTAGCTCCAACTTGCCTCAAAACACCTACCTGGAAACTTCAAGTATACAAGACCTTGATTAACTGGTTCAGGTGTGTTTGATTAGGATTGGAGCTAAACTCTATAGGACAACAGCCCTGCAGGACAGAGTCTGATGACTCCTGCTCTAAACCCAATAAACAGACCAGCTGAACCAGCTTAGCCTGGCTTGGAGACCAGCTAACAGCCTTTTTCAGGAAGGTTTGTGTCGTGCAGGATTGATCCCTATGCACAACATTTCATATTAGTAATTTTTGAGTTTCCACTTTGGTTATGATTCTGGCTTAAGATGTGTTCACACTGTCAGCGAATTGTCACTGCATATTGCTTGTCTCTGTACTTCAAGTTGCTTGTGGGCTTTCCTAGTGCTGTCACTCTAATGTTACTGGTAGAATGCAGATCTAAACATATCTTTAGAAAATGCGATCACAGATGATATATATCGATAGCAAAACGAATATATTGTTATAATTTGACAGGTTTTCTTGTTGCTAAAGAGGTAGCATTCTGCTGATGGAGAGTGCATTTACCAGATGAACAATTTACCAAAATACAAAATTATTTTTTTCATTTACAAAATTCATAAATACATTGACCAAAATTTAAACGCAACACTTTTGTTTTTGCCCCCATTTTTCATGAGCTGAACTCAATGATCTAAGACTTTTTCTATGTACACAAAAGGCCTATTTCTCTCAAATATTGTTCACAAATCTGTCTTTTGCCGAGATAATCCATCCACCTCACAGGTGTGGCATATTATGCTGATTAGACAGCATGATTATTGCACAGGTGTGCCTTATGCCGAGTTCAGACTGCACGATTTTAGCCCCGATTTTGACTCGCCGTCAGGTTTTGAGAAATCGCATACAAATGCCCGAAATCACAGGCAAATCGGTGCTCGTTCACGCAAGTGACAATCACACAGTGTGAACTATCAAAGACGCGATTTGAGAGAATCACAGACGAGTCTAAATATCTGGCGATTCAAAATCATGCCGTGTGAAATGTGTTCTGACTGAAAATAACATTGGCGATTACCTACAGCCAATGAGAGAGCAACATCCAGGTCAGCGGGGAATTGGGGGAGGAGTTACGAAGGTATAGACCACAATATCAACAAGCATGGTTTCACTTCAGAAAAGGGCTTCTTTTCGGTCTATTTGGACCCAAGAAATGGAAGAAAAATTTGTGGAAATTTGGCAGGAGCACCCGTGTCTGTTTGACATGTCATCTGAGCTGTAAAAAAAAAAAAAGTTGGAGAGAAATTGCTAATTCCCTTCAACAGCCAGGTGGGCAAAATAAGTACATTTTCTACCCCACTAAAGGCTTTTTTCTCATTATGTAGTTAATAACAAAAGATATACTACGTGATGACGTGAAATGTAGCTTGCGGACCGGTGCAAAGTTGTCGGCGACTTCCTATTGTTAAGTCATGCAGTGTGAAACCCCCTGTCACCGATCCATCGTGCAATGTGAACACAGCAGCGACGGAATGCTATCCCAGATAGTCATGCAGTGTGAATAGATCTGTGAAGCAAATACTTTCAAAATTGTGTAGTCTGAATTTGGTGTAACCCTTGACACTTTTAACATGTTTTAAGATAGCACTGCTTTAATTCAGTATTTCCCCTTTAAGAGGGTGGGGTAGCGTGTGCGGGAGAGAGTGCACGGAGAGAGTGCACGGCAATATAGCAGATTAAGTGACTGTGATCAGAGACTACGCACCGCATGCAAGTCTTATTTCCTCGATAAAAGATTTGTATTTCTGTCTTGAAGAATTTCACTTGAATCTATGCTTCACTGTTACATGCATTTTCCAAGCGAGAGTTGCCGAAGTTGAAGCAAATACTTTACTCTTTCTTTCTGTGGTTCTTTGTTTTCTACGACATTCTGGCTGTTTTTTTTTTTTTTTTTGCCTTGGCTTATTCGTTGGTTATTCGATGTGAATGGAACTTGAGTTCTTCGAATGGTTTCACCAGGAGTGAGTCTTTCTGGCAAACATAGCTGCATCAATTCTACAGTTCTTCATCTTATCATCGCCTGTCAACTCTTCAACTATCCACCTCATCTTCGTTCTTCAACTCTTCAGTTCTTCACTCATCCATCTTTGATTAACTGAATGCCATTCCTAGGAGCTGTAGGACTGAGACATTGCTTTTACACACATCACACGGAACTGAACTTTTTTTTTTCCCCAAGGAACTCTGAATTTATTTGAACTTTTAATTTCAAAATTTTCCAAGTGAAATTGTTGTTGGGGATTTTCTATTGTATACTGCTGTTTACTCACTCTGTTTTTTTATTTTATTTTTTTATTTTATTTTTTTTTTTCCCAAATTGCCAGGAAACAAAAGCACTTAAAATAATTGCTTAAAATACATTTTCCTGGTTAGCAAAACATTTTTGTGTGTGGTGTTACATTTTTTTTTCGCCGCTGAATTCTGATATTCAAAACTTTTATATAACATCTTTTGGTTGACATACAAGAAAAATCGAAGCTCCTCTGATAAACCTCGACAACTAGTATAGATCATACAGCCCTGACATAAGTGTTGAAGCCGGGGTTACATTGGCATTAGGCTGGCCACAATAAAAGGCCACTCTCACACAGCACAATGCCACAGATCTCGCAAGTTTTGAGGGAGTGTGCAATTGGCATGCGGGATGGCGTGCAGGAATGTCCACCAGAGCTGTTGCCCATGAACTGAATGTTCATTTCTCTACCATAAGCCATTTCCAAAGGCGTTTCAGAGAATTTGGCAGTACATTCAACCGGCCTCACAACCACAGACCACGTGTAACCACACCAGCCCAGGACCTCCACATCCAGCATCTTCACCTCCAAGATCGTCTGAGACCAGCCACCTGGACAGCTGCTGCAACAATCGGTTTGCATTACCATTCTGCACAAACTGTCAGAAACCGTCTCAGGGAAGCTCATCTGCATGCTCTTCGTCCTCATTGGGGTCTCGACTTGACTGCAGTTTGTCGTTGTAACTGACTTGAGTGGGCAAATGCTCACATTCAGTGGTGTCTGGCACTTTGGAGAGGCGTTCTCTTCCCGGATGAATCCCGGCACGATAGCGTGTTCCAGTTCCTGCCAACTTCCAGCAACTTTGCACAGCCATTGAAGAGGAGTGGACCAACATTCCACAGGCCACAAACAACAAGCTGATCAACTCTATGCGAAGGAGATGTGTTGCACTGCGTGAGATGAAATGGTGGTCACACCAGATACTGACTGGTTTTCTGACCCCTATTTGTGAACGATATTTAAAAGAAATAGGCCTTTTATTGTACATAGAAAAAAGTCTTAGATATTTGAGATCAGCTCATGAAAAATGGGGGCAAAAACAAAAGTGTTGCGTTTATAATTTTGGTCATTGTACATAAATATAATTCAAATTTAACAAATGATTAGTTTTCTTTTCACTACTAAACATTATGCAGAGGAAACTGACAGTTAGTGATTGAAATGGGTACTGCAGTTAAAATTGTAAATATTGCAACCAACGCTCACATGGGTTGCCAGATTGAGAACAAGCAACAGAAATAAGCGCAATTGACAATGGAGGGTGATGAGTCTTGAACTGTAAGTTGATTTATCCCCTATTTAATATACCTCAGGTCACAGAGCTTTTCAGATAGAAGCCAAGTCTTTTTAGGTTGAGTAAAATCTGTGATGTCTGACCCAGATCGTTGCAACTGGCAACCGAGGTGTCAAATTACTATTGGGCAAACTTGCATTGGGTGGAGTCACACAGACAAAAACATACATTCCGATACAGAACACACATTTCACAGTAGAATAACTAACTGTGGCATTATTTTTCAGAGTTGTAATGCTCAGGTGTAAGTCATTTGTGATTAGTTCATTATGAATAACATACCAAAACGTGTATGTAAATTTGTGTACGCTGAGACTCTGACAGTTTCTTGTCCACTTATCATTTTATTATACCCATACTGTTTTTACAGAGAAAAAAAAAAAAAAAAAACTGAAATATCGACAATATCTGTTCTGTCTGGTGTAAACACCACTAACAGAGTCTTCACTCCTACTGGTTTTCACTCCCAAAAATCCCTCAATATTTGCATAAAGTTTGTCAACCTTGTTGTGTGGCTGGACACACATCCAGTCAGTAACAGTTTCTGTCACTCATAGTCACCAGCTCTCCATTAAATATAAATGGTATCATGTCGTTATGTCGCTGGCATAGTAAACAGGGCTTTAGAAGACAACTAGCTATATGTCTGGTAGACAGAGGGCAGCTCAAAGGTTTTGAAGCACATTATTCTATGTCTTTCTGTCAACAGTATTTGGATACTTAAATGAACTAGTGTGATTTCCTTTCTATTGCTGTAGCGATCAATTTTAAACTATTATACTCTTATTGCAACACGTTGTAATATCTTGCAGCTATGACAAAATGCATTGTACATAGAGTAATTCATTTTGTAAAGCACCCCAATCTATATTTGATCAGCTATTCATTCTACAATCCACAGAGCAATTGCACCATCTTTTATTTACCGGTGAACATGTCCCACTGACAAACCCTCGGCACGTCCAGAGTATTGGCAGATACATTTTACACACTAATGCAAAATGGACTCTTTAGTAGCACGTGTACCATGTGCAAATTGAAGGCAGGCACAAACATACACTCTCTGCGTTGTTTAACTAAGCCTCTGAGTGATTGCGGGCTACATTCCCCCTGCACCTGTTCTGAATTCAGCTTATTAGTCGCACTATTTGATTTTTCTCCCATTCATTTACAACAGAGAAAAAGAATAAAGAGCCGGTGCAATACAGTCTGTTTGAGCTCCCAGCACAAAAGGCTATTCTGTCTTCCGCAGACTCTCTGAGATACGGTTGCCATGGACTTTGGCTTAACCACAGCTATGCAGTAAGCTTAAGCAAGTCATTAAAAGGATTTAACATGTTCTAAATGTAAAAAAAAAAAAAAGTAAATTTATTGTATGCATGCTCTTAAGTGACTCAGGAGAGAGTTAGTGCACCATCTATCATGAGGGAGACTAAAAGTTCAATCATTCAAACAAAAATAGCCTCTAAAAAGGCTGTTAAAGTGTCTCAGGAGTTTATATAGGCATGCTTGAATGTTAAAAGGAATAATTTACCCACCCTCAAGTTGTGTTAAACTCATATGAATTTCATTCATGGAACATAAAGTAAAATATCTGAGGTATGTACAGTAAGAACCACTATTTTCCATGCAACGTTTTATATATGCTGCGTCCCAATTCACTACTTATACTATGCCCTAAAAGTATGTAGTCTTTTTGTAAAGAAAAAGTACATACTTTTGAGTATGTAGCAGAATAGTAGGCAGGCTTTGGGACATACTACTTCGTCACAACTGCTTCTTTAATGGACGCTCTGTTCCTTAGTTACCTGAATCCTGTCACTGTTTAACCCCCTGGGGTCGACACAGGCGTATACGCGTTTTGTGGCAGTTTCCCAAAAGGAACTTCAATTACTCGGTCATTTCTGATTGTACAGATAAAAGCAGTACATCAATCGAATCTGTAAAGGGTCTACTTTTATTTGTATATACTCACAAAACCAAAAAAATATTGTGATTTTGCAAAATAAAGAAAACAAAAAGGGTGTGCTGTCTGCCGCGTTGATCTCCGTGATCTTTATTCAGAAACGCGTCATTAAAATAGACTATGACTCAGCCAATACACAACACAGAGACATGAGCAATATATCTAGAGAAAGCTTGAAATCTATACTTTCAAATGAAGTAAGGTTGATCGAAATCAAATATTCTGTGATAAAGTAATCCGTATGAAACCAACACGATGTCCAGTCTCTCTTGTCTGCTTCATTAGTTTTAATTAGATCACGCCCAAGAGCTATTCTATCTTTTCATATTCAAATCGTCCACGTAAGGGCGCCGCGCCAAAAGTAGACGCCCACATCACGGTAAACAAAGAAGAAAGCAGTTTCTTTTCTTTCAAGTTAGTCCTTTCTGGAAGAAGACGAGCTGTCAGGAATAAAACTTACTTCAGAAGATGATCATTATATGAGACACAGCGTGAACCAGCAGAGGAGATATTTACACAAGGAAGTTTTTTTCTTTTATTAGCCTACTTGTTAGTTGTTACTGTGACAGAATGTGCACACATTTTACCAGTTAAGACTTTTTGCCAACTGTATTTCATGACTACAGCAAGTGAAACATTATAGAGTATGTTTCATTTCACTGCATCTAAATGTCTCATGATGACAGGATGTTTCGACCCCCTTTGGTCGAAAAACGCGCCGGCGCGTTCTGAGGCACGCTTTTGTAATAACGCCGAAAAGAATGTAAAATTCTCCATCAGTTTTGATCGTACAAATACAACCAATACATCATTCGAAACTGTAGAGTGTATATTTTTATTTGTATACACTGTGCTTTTATGAAAATAAGAAAACAGACAGGGCACGCGCTCTGCCTTCACTGTCTCTGTTATATCTTTTCACAGACACATAAATGAAACAACCTAAATCTCAGTGATTACGTGCCTCACAAACATAATACATATACGTGTAGAAAGCTTGAAATGTTTACTTTTACATAAACCAATTCAAATAAAAAACTAATATTCTCTTTTTAAGTAATCTGTATGAAAGGTAGAAGATGTGTGGTTTCTCCTGTATCACTTCATTACAAACCTTACACCTGTATTTATCTTGCACTGTTTTTATTTGCACCTAACTGTTATACACCTATGCTATACACTACCAGTCAAAGGTACTTTTTAAAAGAAAAAGTCATCACAGTTAACATTATCTACATGTCATTTAATTGGATTTCCTACCGTATTAGAGAGAAATGAAGAGGCACGTTCTTTCATGAGTCTGTCATGCCAAGGACTCTGCTCTTGTGTTTGCATAATTATGCCTTTAAACGTTAATGACCAAACCTATCATTATAAAAGTTCATAATGTTGCTGCACATGAAATATAACGCGAATAACATTAATAAAATATTTTTATCAGGTTACAGACTGATTATTTATCACTCAAACCCATTTCTCATCGGTCCATTGGTCGCGCATATCCTCCATGTTAGTAGTTTTTTTTAACACTTTTTATGCGTGTTTGTAGTTCTAATCGAATCCTCATTCACCAGGCAATGTGTTGTGGGCAATATTAGCCGTTAGAGTGTGCATTGATCCGCACTTCGAATTCCGAAGTTAAGTAGCAGACCATCCGGGAATCTTTGGAATACTTCTTTGAACATACTACAATTTGGGACATACTAATTCTATTTTCGAATACTATTTTAGTATAAGAATTGGGACGCAGCAATAGTTTTAATAAGTTTAGTGTTTTTAGTCATTTTACATTTATTTTAAAACAATAACTCATGCTTATTAGACTCATGTTTTATTTAGACAATTTAGACAGTAAACTTGTTTTTTGGTACATCAGTCACCAGAGCTCGGTAAAAATTGGACACCGATCCAAAGATGTACCTTTAATTTTAACACGCAGATTGTTCACTAAAAAAACACAATAAAAAAAAAAAAGAGATGATGTGTTCAGGCCGTTTGAATTTTGAGTTTAACTTGACAAGAAGTGAAATATAAGTGTGTGTGTTTACTTACTGCTTACTATTTAATTAGATTTTCCATTAGTGCCATCATTTTGTTCATTCAGACTGATTTGCAAACAAAAGAGGTGCCAACCAATCACAGCCAAACAAAACTAGTCTTATCCAACCAACCAATAACATGAAATTCTGATAGCTTTTAATGTAAATCAATGAGATCTTTAAATTAGTATAACAGACTGATTACATAAAATGCATAATACTATAAATTTTCACTCTATATCTCCTAATAGTAAGATTATATTTTTATTAGTTCTATGGCAAAAGCTCTGTCATTTTTTATTGTGGATTTTTTTTTTTTTTTTTTTTTTATTGAAATTTTTTTTGTGTCATTTTTAATTGTAAAGCAATACAGTGATGACTAAGAGACGTACAAATAAACATTAATTAAAAGCCTGATGGATCATATTTGATATTCCCATTTTATGTATGGATAATCAAGTAAACCCAAATCACTTTAGTCCAGTAAGTGTTCATCTTGAAATATGTCTAATGATATAAAATGTTTCTGTCACTCAGTAAAGATCAGTAAAGTTTTCACAGCACAAAGAGACTGAACTATGACCTGAATGAGGACATACTAAAAGGCTTTTTTTTTTTTTTTGCAAAATATATATCTTTGAGATGACAGAAAGCATTTAGCAGTGTGTTGATCATGTTGATACAGTAGACTTTGTAGGGTTACGAAAGAAAGTCATTTGGCTTTGGAACAACAGGATGGTTTGTAAATGATGACAGTTGTTTTAATTTACTAACATTAAATGTTGAGGTGGTTTATCTCAGCCACATCACAATACAATCCATGCAATACACTAGAGCCTTTTCAAAGATCTTTAGAAAATGGCAAATCCTTATTAGTTTAATCTTAGCTGTCATACATGTAAGAGAGTCCTTCTCCCATAGGGGATTTTCCAGCATCTGGTTGTGAAGCTCTGAAACCTGCTCTGTCGTTCAGAAGAATAGTATGTGTGTCTGGTATTTCTGACGGTGAAAATACCAAGAAAAGCCCTTGAACAGCTCTTTAGCAATTTAACAGTTTCCATTAGGGACATTTTAGCAATCTAATCACTTGTGTCTTTAGAGACGTGATGCTAATTAGCACTGAAATATACATCACAGTCAACTCTTCTGTTTAATTAACCATGATGGCATTTCATCACCAATCTGGAGATTTTATTAGAATTTCCCCCCTTTTTATTCACCACCCATTTGACTTTTACAGACCGTGTACATACTGTAAATAAACTACTTTTGGAGCTCTTTCGTTGATGTTGGCTTTGTGAAGTTTGCTATGGTTGGTTTTTGGGGAAACCAAACAATATTGATGTTTACTGTCATTTTGCTGCAGCAGTTCTGTGTTGTTTGGACACAGTCATCTTTAAAATGTGGCAGTTCTTCAGTTTTCGGACACTTTTCTTCTTTGCTGATAAAGTCTTGCCACATGCTTTGTCTACTCTGTCATTACCAGTGTCATTATCAATGCATTACTTGTAATTCTACAAAAAAAAAAAAAAAAAAAAAAAAGCTTTCAAAAACTTTGTTTTCGCATTTATTTACTGACAACTCTCCTGCACAGCAAAATCCCCGGTGTTAATTTAACACTCCCCAGTGTTAATTGTGGACTCATATATACACTGGCTTCAGTGTTAAAGTTAACACTGAAGCAGTGTTAAAGTTAATGAGTTAATTAGGTGATTAACGAAGTGATGATCGATCATTATTGAAGACACCTGATGTTAATAAGCAGAATCACCAAAGGAGAAAACCAACATTTTTAAGCAACCATTATAGTGGTAAGTGTTTGCATTAGTTATAGGCTCTTGACCCTCACATCTTTAATACTAGGTTTTGTTTGTTTTAAAACAGCCAGACATAAGCTCATGTCATCAGGTGATGATTATGTTTTAACATATTCATTGTTTGATGTGAATCACAAAGTGTCTAATCTCTTAGATTTTTTTTATTTTTTTTTTATTTTTTTTTATTTTTTGCTTATTGTAATAGTTTTGACAATCCATAGAAGATCCAGCACTTCCTATAATTTTTGGAAAGATTTTTTTACAACCTGTAAAAAAAGTGCTTAAGGTCTTAGTACACGATATAACTGCAGAAGAATCAAGTTTTAAATAGGACAAATACTGAAACTCGTTGGTCATTTTTGAACGCGATGCTATTGGTCTAATAGGATTCAATGATCTATGCTAAGCTATGCTAAAAGTGATATCGCCAGAACAGGAGAACGGCTGAATGGATTTCAAAATGGTAAAAATCAACTTATTAACTCAGGGGGAGTTGGAGAATGAGCCTATTTCCAAAAAAAGTGGAGTGCTCCTTTAATAACCCATTTAAAATGATGCAGCCACTTAGTTACAGGAAAAAAAAAACAAAAAAAAAAAACTATCCAGCATCTAGGTAAAAAAAAAAAAATAAATAAATAAAATGACTCAACAAGCTGAACCCAGCATTTGGGTTGAAAAAAAAAAATAACCCAGCATTTTCAGAGTGCAGAAAAACTACCCAATAAAATGAGCTAACAGGCTGAACCCAGCATTTGGGTAAATAAATAAATAAATAATCCAGAATTTTTTAAGCAGGGATATTTCCTTCAGCCTAAGATTTGTTAATTTCACTATTGGTGTGAAAGAGTCTTTACAGTTGCCAAAAATGTTACTTATTTATATTAAATATGCAAACCCAGCACTGGTGACAAAAAGTAACACAAAATTGCTATACGTAATCATAAAGACTGTTGTTCTTAAAACACCAAACAGTTGGGCCATTAAGTTTACAGACACTTCTGCTAAATCCCATGATTTGCCCTTTTTGGAAGTTTGACAATCACTCACACACAGCTTGTAACACTGCTAAGCATAGCTTATACTACATTGAGATAAAACCTAGAATATAGACAACAAAATGATAAAACATTACCACAACGTTTTTTTTTTGTTTTGTTTTGTTTTTTTGTTTTTCAGTGTAGCATACATCTGGTCCCTACCACTCTGCACATTTTGTACATCTCTCTTATCTGACAGACTCAGTGCTGTGCATGAAGCTCTCACCTAATGAGCCTTTGATCTGAATGCAGGGTGTTAAATAAGGGAGACCCACAAAATGTGAAGCGTTGATGTCCATAGCACCAGCATTGAAAATAACTGGCCCACACAAATGATATTAACCCTTATAATAATGGGAGTTCACATTATTTTATTCAACCCCTGTATATGTTAAAACGTTTCATGCCTTAGTTTCATTCTTAGGGTTAGGTTTTAGTGCAAATCACTAACTGTAAGTAATAATAGTGTAATTATAAGAGTGATTTTTAAATTGACAAACACGAGAGGATCTGCTCTCTGTTTTGGATCTAGAGCCACAGTCACAACCATTAAAAAAAAAAAAAAGAAAGAAAAAGAAAAATGGGAATTTGCATACATTTTTGCTAAATAAGTGATGTTTTATTAACAAATTTCGGGAGGAGCTCGCGCAGATAATTAACACGGCCAATTCACCATCAGCAATCACACTCCCTATCCAATCACTCTCCCTATTCAATCACTACAGTCCCTTTAAATAACCAAGCAGTTCTACCTTCACTTATCTCTGATTTCAGCATTGGTACAACCAATTGCCGCAACATGTCCGAGATTCACTCGTCCTCCGAGGATTATTCCTCAGACGCCGATCATCCTGCAGCTCCTCCAGCCTCCATCCAGGTCGCCGCTCAGGCCACCAGCGCTCCGCAGGATCCACCAATCGAGCCCGCGGCTGCATCACAGGGCCGCAGGCCCTCATGCACCGCCGCTGCTCGCACCCCGAGACGCCAGCTCACGCCGTCTCCACCACCTTCCAGACGTCGGGCATCTTCCTCAGCGTCCTCCTACGGTTCAGCCTTGTCCTGCACCCCGGCCAAGGAAAAATGGACCGTAGCTGAGCTTCGCAAGGCGCTCACCAGAGCCGGCGTTGTCTTTACACGCCGTTCCTCTAAAGCGGATCTCCTCGCCCTCTACTCATCTCTCCAACAGCAGGAAAAACCTAAATCTACCCCTCCCACCAGGGCTTCAGGCAGAGCACGCTCAGGCCGCAGCGCCCCCTACTCCACGTCAGGACGCAGCAGAAGGCCGTCACCGAGTTTGGGCCACGCCCCGGACACCGCAGTCTCCAGCCATGGCCACCCTGCTCGACCTTCGAAGCGGGAGCTCGCTGCTCATGCTGGCAGAGAGCCAGCCATCGCCTCCACGAGCCGCCGCAGCAGCACGAACTCGCCCACTCCAGCGGCCGATTCCCGTCCGCAACCCGTGCCTCTCCTTTCTCTCCCCTTATCATGGCCCGCAGCTCCGCCTTCCGCTCATAGCACGAGCATTCCCCCGCTCATGCCACAAGCACCGGTGCCCCTTATTCCCCCTCTCTTCCCCCCTCCCTTTCCCGTTTCAGGAGACGGCTGTAGCTCAGGCTTTCCGCCACAATCAGTCCCGGTAGCCACTTTCCCTCCTCCTCAGGCCCGTCCTCCCTTCTCATTGGCCTCAGCCACACCCCTTCCAGCCCTGCCAAACGCTTTAGCGCAGGGACCTCCCCCAGTTCCCAACTCCATCAGGACCCAGATACTAGTAGGTCTCACACATGGATTCCACCCCGGCGTCCTGAGCCTCCCCTCCCAAAACCTCATCTGCCCAAATCTCCACTCCGCCCTCACCGAACCTGAAATAGTGGACGGCCTAATCAAAAAAAAAAAAAAAAAAAGAAATAGACTCAGATTTCATGATAGGCCCCTTTTCTGTCCCTCCCTTTAGCATCTATCGAGTCAGCCCCATCGGCGTTGCCACCAGAAAATTCTCAGGCAAAAAAAAAAAAAAACGCCTCATAATTGATCTTTCATCTCCACCTAATTTCCCATTCCCTAGCATTAACAGCCTCATTCCGCTCGAAGAGTTTTCTCTTCACTATCACGACATCGACCAAGCCACTACCTTGATTAAAAAGGCAGGTCATGGCGCTTGGTTGGCCAAAGTCGACATTACTTCCGCTTTCAAAATTATGCCCATCCACCCAGATTTCTGGCACTTATTTGGCATTTGCTGGAAAAACTAATTCTATTTCGCCGTCCGCCTCACATTCGGTTGCAAAAGCAGTCCAAAAAATCTTCGACACGCTGTCGGAGGCAATTTGCTGGATCCTCTCCAACAATTAAAATTTACCCTATCTGATCCATCTTTTAGAGGATTTCTTAATCATCTCACCCCCAGATTCCGTCCCAGCCGCACACCTCTTGACAACCCAAAAGCTTTTCTCAGAGCTCGGGATTCCCCTCGCCCAAGACAAAACCGAGGGTCCTAGCACTTCCATCGAATTTTTGGGCATCAATTTAGATTCCCAAAAATTCCTGGCTTCCCTGCCCAAAGAAAAGATTGACAGAACGATTCTAGTAGCTTCCACTCTGTTAACGAACTCTAGCTGTACAAAACGCAAGCTGTTATCCATTCTGGGTCATCTAAATTTTGCGATGCGCATCATCCCACAAGGCCGCCCCTTTATCTCCCATCTCCTCTCCCTCTCCTCCTCCGCCCACGCCCTTGAGGACCGTATTTCCATAACTGATTCTTGCCGCAACGAGCTCAGCTTATGGATTTCCTTCCTTAGACAGTGGAACGGCTTATCGTTCTTTTACAGCAATTTGGTTTCTTCCCCAATCGATATCGAATTATATACCGACGCCGCCCCCTCCGTCGGCTTCGGAGGTTTCCTCCGGGGCCGCTGGTTCGCTTCTACCTGGCCCCCCGAGTTGGCAGATTTGCCCCTCCAGCTATCATCCTCAGCGCTATTTGAGCTTTACCCATTTGTGGCCGCAGCTTCCCTATGGGGCAAAGAATGGTCCGCCACCAGCATCGTCGTCCACTGCGACAACGAAGCTACCGTGCACTGCATTAACAATGGCTGTTCCCACTCCCCCGCACTCATGCCTTTGCTCAGACGTTTGATTTGGATTTCAGCTTGTGGCCAATTTATCATAACTGCAAAACACATCCCCGGGTCAAAGAATCAAATCGCTGACTCTCTCTCTCGTTTTGCTTTTCAGAAATTCAGATCGCTGGCTCCAGAGGCGGACCCGCTCCCAACCCCAGTCCCTCCTTATTCAGAACTGATATTCCCGTAAACCATCCTCTAAGGCCTCTTCTCGAAGCATCCATCAACTCCCTTCTCCAAGCAGTCTCCCCTAGGACTCTCCAATCCTATCTTACAGCATGGAAATGCTTTAAAACTTTCCACGCGGCCTACAGTTTACCTTTCCCCGATTTTTCCCTGCTCACTGTCACCTCATTTATCTCCCATCTCAACTCCAAAAAAAAAAAAAAAAAAACTCCAAGCCAGTTCCATTAAAGGATACCTAAGCGGAGTCCAGTTTTTCCACAAACTGTTATACGGCTCGCCTTCACCCCATATTTCCAATTCTCAGACATCCCTCCTCATCAAAAGTATACAAAAAACCCAGTCCAGCCACCCAGACCCCAGACAACCCATCACCCTAAAGATCCTGACCAAATGCATCTCCACCCTCCGTAAAGGTTACCATTCTATTCATTCATTCAATGTTTATGCTGGCTTTTTTCGGTTTTCTCAGATGCTCTGAACTCACCATTACATCTAGCTTCAACCCAGCTATCCACTCTACCATCTCCGATCTAGCAGTTCTAGACGGCGAAACCATCTCTTACTTCATAAAGCAAAGTAAGACAGACCAAACTAAGAAAGGCCATTATATATATATATATATATATATATATATTTTTTTTTTAACCTTCAATCACCCCTCCAACCTTTCCAAACCCTCCTAGTTTTCCTTCAGCTCAGGAAATCCCAATCCAGACTCCCCTCCGACCCTCTCTTTATAGATGATTCCAACCGCCCCGCCACACGCTTCTGGTTCCAAAAGCACCTCAAATCCATTTTGCTTCTCTCTGGCACCCCAGCTGACAACTTCTCCAGCCATTCATTCCGCATAGGCGCAGCAACTACAGCCGCCCAAAAAGGTCTCTCCCAACAGCAGATCCAAGCTCTCGGCCGGTGGTCGTCAGAAGCTTTCAAGAGCTACATCCGATCAGACCGCGCCTTCATCAAAGAAACCCATCAAACCCTAATCAGCCAACCCGATTTAGCGCCAGCTCACCCCCGTCCACGCACCCGTTTTTACCCCTCAAACACACCAACGCTGGCTCCTGTTGAAGCTCCCGCTTATTTCCCTACGCGCAGCAATGCGAGCCCCCCGCTTATTCCCCTTATGCACAGCAGTGCACGCCCCCGCTTTTCCTCTCACGCACAGCAACGCATGGCTCCTGTTCAAGCCCCCGCTTATTTCCCTACGCGCAGTAATGCGCGCCCCCGCTGGAGCCCCCCCATGCACAGCAGTGCTCGCCCCCGCTTTTCCTCTCAGGCTCAGCAACGCATGGCTCCTGTTGAAGCCCCCGCTTATTTCCCTACGCGCAACAATGCGCACCCCCGCTGGAGCCCCCCTTACGCACAGCAGTGCTCGCCCCGCTTTTCCTCTCACGCTCAGCAACGCATGGCTCCTGTTGAAGACCCCGCTTATTTCCCTACGCGCATCAATGCGCACCCCGCTGGAGCCCCCCTTACGCACAGCAGTGCTCGCCCCGCTTTTCCTCTCACGTTCAGCAACGCATGGCTCCTGTTGAAGCCCCCGCTTATTTCCCTACGCGCAGCAATGCGCGCCCCCGCTGGAGCCCCCCTTACGCACAGCAGTGCTTGCCCCGCTTTTCCTCTCATGCTCAGCAACGCATGGCTCCTGTTGAAGCCCCCGCTTATTTCCTATACGCGCAGCAATGCAAAGCCCCACTGCAGCCACCGCCTTTTTTCTCCACGCAACAGCAATGCCCGCTCCCTCGAGAGCACCATTCATAATTTCCACCTGCCTCAAGTTTCACTCCCGCAAAACGCTTTCTTCTTTATCTACCCCAACAATGCCCGCAGAAGCTCCTCCCATACTCTGTCTACTTCTAAACGTCCAGCATCCCTTCAGCCAAGTTAAGCTTTTTTTGGGGGGTTATCTGGCTGCTGTCCTGCAGTTATTTTGCACTTTGGGGGAGCGCTATTGGGTTCGGGACAGTACCCTCTCCCGGACAGTACGCCAAACACGCTTAACTTTTACGCCGTTTATTATATGTAAGAGCGAACTCGTGAAGTGATGTTGTATTAACAAATTTCGGGAGGAGCTCACGCAGATAATTAACACGGCCAATTCACCATCAGCAATCACTCTCCCTATCCAATCACTACAGTCCCTTTAAATAACCAAGCAGTCCTACCTTCACTTATCTCTGATTTCAGCATCCCTCCCACCCCCCCTTTTTATTTTTCTCTTCACCTCCAGCTAGGGGGAGCGCTATTGGGTTCGGGCCAAATGCCGAGCTCGGACCCCTCTCCCTGGGCAGGTGGAGGGCCCCGGGCTCGGGAATGACTACCGAGCTCGGAGCCCTCTCCCGGACAGCACGCCAAACACGCTTAACTTTTACGCCGTTTATTATATGTAAGAGCGAACTCGTGAAATGCATGAATGAACAGCTACACTTTACAGGTGAAAACGCTAAAAGCTCTGACAACTAAATGGATGGATGGATGGATGGATGGATGGATGGATGAGTAAATGAGTGAATTAATCAATCAATGGATACACTTTAGTTGGGGACCAATTCTTACTATTGACTATGACTTTTGCCTCAATAAACCCTTAATTTGCTGCTTTTTAATATAGTTGTTAAGTTTAGGTATGGGGTGGATTAAGGGATCTACAATCTGGTCATAATATATAATATATATTATATATAATAATATAGTAATATGCATGCTAAGAACCAACTAGTAAATAGTAAGAATTGGTCCCTAAAGTGTTGTCAAATAATGCTTTATGGGTTATATATTAGATTTACAATTAAATTTGTTATTTGGGTTGGGGTAGGTATTAAGTTAAGGTTTAATACTACTACTACTACTACTACTATTACTACTACTACTACTACTAATAATAATAATTTATTTGATTTATTTTGGCCATGTGTTCAGTGTATGTGTAGTCTTGTTCTTGTCATATAATTAGGTTGCAAAATTGTTTCACATAAATTCAGATGTCCTTGAACTAATTGCTTTCAGCCTTTATGCCTGTGTGTCTATGTCGTGTCCATATAGATGTGATACATTCAAACACATACACAGTGATATTCTCATTCAATCTCAGGCAGTTCTCCGTTAGTCCCTGCAGTTTTACTGTTAGTCCCAGCCAACATGAGCGCAGATCTGAAATGTGCAGAATGAATTTATGAAAAGGTTAGCGCCTCCTGTAACAAGCCCACTAATTGAAGAGTATTCTCAGAGGTCCCTGGGAAAAGGTTAAACTCCATCTGTTGACTGTGAGATGCTAAAAGGAAAAATGCACCAAGTAAACTAAATCACAGAAAAAAAATATATCTTGTTCAGAACATTTAAAATTTTTAGCTAGAACCTTGTAGATTTTAGTTTGGAGAGATTGCACATTGATTGAAAGCCAGTCATACAACAAGTATCTTTTTTATTGTATAATGTATCCATAAATTCATACATATATTTTTTTCTCTCATAAAAATGTGTGTATGTCCACACATAGAACATTTTTCTCCTGTATTAGCCTTAGTCAAAGTTTTCCTTAAAGTTTTACCAACTAGGATAATTGATTATATTCTCTAATATTGCACAATAGTGATGTGAATGCTTTTTTTTTTTTTTTTTCACATTTGTCTGTAAGTTTGACATTTATATCCATAGCAATTATCCCAAGCAGTGTAATTTCCCAGACACTTAAGATATGTTTTACTAGTACATTATCTGCATTGTCTATATAGATTTTTTTATCTGCCATTTTGTTTCTTCACATTCTTCAATCCTAACCCTAACCCTCACCTTCAATTAACCACAAATTTTGCACACATTCCAGTTCATGAAATATTAATTAACTGAAAATTAATCGACACTGAATTTATTTATTTATTTATTTTTTATTCAAACAAACCAACAAACAAATAAATAAATAAATTTGAAACAAATTTGGGCATACCTGATGCAGTTCAATATAGTCTGTCTCCTGAATATTTAAAGGGGTAATAGGATGCGAAAGTCACTTTTACATGTTGTTTGAACATAAATGTGTGTTGGCAGTGTGTGTACACAACCACCCTATAAAGATAAAGATAAAAATCCACCCAGTGGTATTGTTTTTAATCTTCATAAATAATATATCCTTTTATAAATCAAGCCGTTCTTTGATTCCTAGCTGTGTGACATCACACCGACCAAGGCCGATCCACGATAGTTGATTGACACGACCGTCTTACCTTAGACCAGCCCTGAGTGAGCTGTGAACTATCCACTATTGTGTCGACGCCGGAGCAGGGGAAGACAAGAATGTCTCAGATTGAGAGATTGAGGTGTTTTGTTGTTGAATGTAATAATGAACATAGCAGTTGTCATTTACTTCCGACATCTTGGCGGGTGGGGAGGGACGAGGTGGGGGATTTGCCTAACTTTAACGATGTAGCAGGGGCAGCCGCTTCTGGGATGCTTCAGCGAGCCGCAGAAGTGTCCGCGAACTGCTTCGGTAGCCGTGCCGGAGCCATGCTGTTGACGTGTGCAGTATACAGGTCCTTTTCAAAAAATTTGCATATTGTGATAAAGTTCATTATTTTCTGTAATGTACTGATAAACATTAGACTTTCATATATTTTAGATTCATTACACACATTTGAAAGTAGTTCTAGCCTTTTATTGTTTTAATATTGATGATTTTGGCATACAGCTCATGAAAACCCCAGATTCCTATCTCAAAAAATTAGCATATTTCATCCGACCAATAAAAGAAAAGTGTTTTTAATACAAAAAAAGTCAACCTTCAAATAATTATGTTCAGTTATGCACTCAATACTTTGTCGGGAATCCTTTTGCAGAAATGACTGCTTCAATGCGGCGTGGCATGGAGGCAATCAGCCTGTGGCACTGCTGAGGTGTTATGGAGGCCCAGGATGCTTCGATAGCGGCCTTAAGCTCATCCAGAGTGTTGGGTCTTGCGTCTCTCAACTTTCTCTTCACAATATCCCACAGATTCTCTATGGGGTTCAGGTCAGGAGAGTTGGCAGGCCAATTGAGCACAGTAATACCATGGTCAGTAAACCATTTACCAGTGGTTTTGGCACTGTGAGCAGGTTCCAGGTCGTGCTGAAAAATGAAATCTTCATCTCCATAAAGCTTTTCAGCAGATGGAAGCATGAAGTGCTCCAAAATCTCCTGATAGCTAGATGCATTGACCCTGCCCTTGATAAAACACAGTGGTCCAAAGTACTTTTTTCGGATGAAAGCAAATTTTGCATGTCATTCGGAAATCAAGGTGCCAGAGTCTGGAGGAAGACTGGGGAGAGGGAAATGCCAAAATGCCTGAAGTCCAGTGTCAAGTACCCACAGTCAGTGATGGTCTGGGGTGCCATGTCAGCTGCTGGTGTTGGTCCACTGTGTTTTATCAAGGGCAGGGTCAATGCAGCTAGCTATCAGGAGATTTTAGAGCACTTCATGCTTCCATCTGCTGAAAAGCTTTATGGAGATGAAGATTTCATTTTTCAGCACGACCTGGCACCTGCTCACAGTGCCAAAACCACTGGTAAATGGTTTACTGACCATGGTATTACTGTGCTCAGTTGGCCTGCCAACTCTCCTGACCTGAACCCCATAGAGAATCTGTGGGATATTGTGAAGAGAAAGTTGAGAGACGCAAGACCCAACACTCTGGATGAGCTTAAGGCCGCTATCGAAGCATCCTGGGCCTCCATAACACCTCAGCAGTGCCACAGGCTGATTGCCTCCATGCCACGCCGCATTGAAGCAGTCATTTCTGCAAAAGGATTCCCGACCAAGTATTGAGTGCATAACTGAACATAATTATTTGAAGATTGACTTTTTTTGTATTAAAAACACTTTTCTTTTATTGGTCGGATGAAATATGCTAATTTTTTGAGATAGGAATTTGGGGTTTTCATGAGCTGTATGCCAAAATCATCAATATTAAAACAATAAAAGGCTAGAACTTCTTTCAAATGTGTGTAATGAATCTAAAATATATGAAAGTCGAATGTTTATCAGTACATTACAGAAAATAATGAACTTTATCACAATATGCTATTTTTTTTTTTTAAAGGACCTGTAGAGAGTCGAAACACATGTGGAGCCATGACTGATGTAAACACAAGCATTGACTAGAGTGACGGTTGCCGCGACGGAGCCGCGCCGTAGATGTGTGCAGTGTGTGGTAAGAGATTTATTCATTATACAGTGTAGATAGCTTCACAAGCCTTATGCTGGAGCTGGTTTCAGGCATGTAAATATTAAAATCAATTAGCACAATAATGATAATATCATGTGTCGGCAATTTTGCAGGCTGACGATAGGACCGACACTACTGTAGTGTATTATTTACTCACCCTCCATACATACTAGGTGTATATGACTTCCTTCTTTCAAACGAATACAATCAGAGTTATATTAAAAATTAACCTGGCACTCCCAAGCTTTAGAACGGCATAGACAAGTGTTTCTCTCCATAGTATGTCGATCCATAATAAAATGTGCCTCGCATGGCTCTGTGGAGGTCAGTAAAAGCCTCCTTTAGCGATATGTTTTTGTAAAAAAAAAAAAAAAATATCCATATTTAAAACATAAGAATCACTTTAATCTAGCTTGTGCAGTTGTACACAGAACTTGCTGCTTTGGGAAGGGGCGTGGCAGGACTGAAATGCTGTCTAAGCTGTTCGCCAATTGCAACGCAGTGGGACTGCTAACCAATCACAACACACTTTGTTTTTCGGAAGGCAGACCTTCATCAAACCCGGAACTAATCGAGCCATTTGTCCCAGCCTGGAAATAAAATCATTGTAATAATGTAAATTATGTGAAAAATAATGTGTTTTTCAAACCTCCAAGCATGAAAGAATATTCTAGTGCACCCCCAAAACAAAATAAAGACTGTAAAAGAGCATAATAGGACTCCTTTAACGTTACTTTGGTTTTTTAAAAAATTGCGCCAGTCGGTCTAAATAAATGTGTCTATTAATATATTTACAAATTTATTTTTAGGAATCTTTGCAAATCATCTTTTCTAATAATGTGCTATTTGGCAAGTTTCGCAGCTAAATGCAGCTAAAGTTTACAGTCTGCTCAGCATGCCATGTAAGACAGGGACGGGGTGAGCAGAGCTAATTAACATTTAAAGAGAAATGCTATAAAACCGCTTGCTGTTAAAAGGGCTGATTTTGACAAGGTAAAAATGGTCTTTTACACTACCACTGAGACATTTTAACCAAAGTATGTTATAGACCTTTGTCATCACAATGTCCCTTTAGCAGATCTGTAAGTCTGACTAAGTCCCCAAAGACTTTATATCCTAGAAAGGAGGGTCTTTTGCAATGAAAATACCATGACAGATCCAGTATTTGGTGTTCCTAATTGACAGTGGTAAAAGTAGATGCAGATTGGTTTTTAAATGGCATGAAAAGGGCTGATCCTTTGATAAGCAATCATAGCAGCTCTTTGGTTAGTGTGTGTGTGTGTGTGTGTGAACAATGACTAATCTACCACCAACCTCAGTTCACAGAGAACTATCCACCTGTTCAACAATGCACATTGATTACATATTACCCAAGAAGCCCTATGAGCTCCAAACAACTGAAACAGTATTGTGCCATTATGAAACAGTATTTAAAACTTTGGGACAACTGACTCCTGCTGTGGCAAAGAGAAAGCAGTGATTGATGAGAGAACTGTGCAGTAAAAATGTTTTGTCATTAATATAATTTGATTATGTTTGATTTAAAAAAAAAAAAAAAAACATTCAGGTCTAAAATATTAATATGACTGAATAAACCTGGCTACATTAAGTTAGTGATTTAAAATTATTTTAATCTATTTATCTATCTATTTATCTATTTATCTATCTATCTATCTATCTATCTATCTATCTATCTATCTATCTATCTATCTATCTATCTCCGATGCGGTCTCTGTGGCTCCCTCTAACCGCCGCCAGCGGGAACCCTCACCAGACTTTTAAACACTACTATTCCCATAATTCCCGTACCTGGCGCGCTTACTTCCGGTTCCGGGTCCTCCGTGTCACTTCCCCCGGCGGCCATTTTACGGAGTGCCGCGTCGGCGTTTTCTTTGCGAAGTTTTGTTTAGTCATGCTAGCAATCCTGAGCGTTCTTTCATCGGAATGTCTATCTGTTGCCAACCGGACTGTTTATCGACTCTGAACGTACTCTGCCTGCCTTATATCGACAACCCTTTCGTATTGTCTCCGCAATATCTGTCTGCTGTTGACGAATTTGGCCTGTTTACATTGCTTGTGTCTAATAAATCGTTGCAAATGGATCCCACGTCTCCGGATCAATACATGACCGCCTCACAGAAAACTTCGCCTATAACGGATCCAGCGACGGTGCAGCAGATCACTACGGAACTATCCGCTCAGGCATCACTTTTGTCCGTTCAACAAACCCAGCTGGATAAGTTAACCAAGGTAACGGAACAACTGGTTCAAGTGTTGCAAGGCCTTCAGCTATCCGCTACCCCCGCCGCTCCTCCCGTTGCCGCACCAGCCACGCCTCCTCCCGCGGCCCAGTCTGTGACCACCAGCCCTCGTCTGGCCTTCCCGGAAAAGTTTGATGGTACTCCAAGTAAGTGCAAAGGCTTCCTACTGCAATGTTCCCTCTTCGTCAGTCAACAGCCGCATCTGTATCCCAACGATGAGGGAAAAATCGCTTTTGTTTGTTCACTCCTCACCGGCAGAGCACTTGACTGGGCCACCGCGGTTTGGAGATTAGACCAGCCCTCCTTTCCCACGTTTACCGCTTTCATGCAACGTTTTAAGGAAGTTTTTCAACCGAGCTCTGAAAGCAGCGAGGCGGGAGAGCAAATCGTGGCAAAAGAGGCAAAATCAGGGCAAAAGAACTGCAGCAGATTATGCCCTCTCTTTCAGGACGCTGGCAGCTCAAAGTGGCTGGAATGACGAACCTTTGAAGTTACACTACCGTAAGGGGCTTAATCACGATCTTCAAGTGGAGCTAGCCTGCAGAGATGAGGGTCTCTCACTGGATCGCTATATTGATCTATCTATCCGAGTCGATAACATCATGAGGACGCGGAAGTCAGCTCGATCTCTCACTGCAGTCTCTCTCCCAACGTTCTCAACCGAATCAACTCCTGAACCAATGCAGTTGGGTACCACTAAAATCTCTACCGAGGAGAGGGAGAGACAGCTAAGGGCCAATCTTTGTCTTTACTGCGGCCAGGCAGGACACATCCGGGCCACCTGCCCAACACGACCACCTCGTCCTCCCACTTCGGTGAGTAAAGATCAGCTTCTTCTCAACAAATGTGAAGTTCCTGTTAAACTAGCTTATAAGGAATTCCGTTATCACAACAACCGCTCTAATTGACTTCGGTGCCGCCGGGAACTTCATCGATGCAGATTTCGTAAATACTAACCACATCCCCATCCTCTCTTTGTGTTCCCCCTGTGGCGACCATTAGGCTCTGGAAGGATTGACAGTACCACTGATGACCAGAGGTGGAAAGAGTAATAAAATATGCTACTCAAGTAAAAGTACTGTTACTTCAATGAAATTTTACTTAAGTACAAGTAAAAGTACTGGTCAAAAAATCTACTCAAGTAAAAGTAAAAAGTAACTCATTTAAAATTTTACTCTGAGTAAAATTTAGTGAGTATTTTTTTTTTTGAACAGCAGTGCTGGGTGGGGTATTCTAGTCTTATTCAAAAAAGACAAGGGGATATAATTCTCAACCTGGTTGTTTTTATTTGAGGAAACAACTTTACAAAATAAAGTGCAATAAAAACAAATAAATAAGATACAATAATAAAAAATAACCATATAAAACATTTAGGGAAATTTTAGTGCAAATAATCCCATAAAACTTTAAACATCACAACCACTGAATGTGGCATAAACTGTGGATTCAGTAGAGCAGGGGTTCCCAACCTTTTTTTTTACTGCAGGGCCCCCTCCTTCTCCGTTCAATTTTGCAAGGCCCCCCTATGCCTGACATGTCCTCTTATTTATTATTATCTTATTTATTTATTTACTTATTTACTTCCGCAGTAAAGTCTTATTTATTAACCAAAACATTTGTTTTGCCTTATTATTCTTCTACTGCATGTTATAAAAAAAATCAAACAAACTTTAAATTAAAACTTTAACTATACCTTATAACCTTAAAAAGAAAACCTCTGCTAAATTCTAACTTTTTAAAATTATATATACAGATTTTAAGGTCCTGAATTCCTTACTTCAGACATTCTTTAAAAGTTTAAATAACCTTTTTCTTAAATAAGTGAACCTGCTTTACCAAACAGGACAACAGGGAGATGCCAAAAGACCACTAAACCTATGCCTTTGAACTTGACTGACTGAATATCTACCGTTTGTAGCCATTAAAAAATTAACATACGAATTCAAACTACAGCCAATACATTCTAAATCTGTTGAAACACATCGATGTGAAGGTTCGACAAAGACAGGATCAGTGAACTGTCAGTGCACGCCTGATGCTCATAAATACCGATCCTCACTCCTCTTCTAAGGGGTGAGTATTCATTATAAAACACTCACAGGACAGTAATTTGGACAACTAGTTAAATGTTTTGAAATTTCATGCAAAAATACGATAGGATTAGAGCCCCGAGAGCGCGCGTATGTACAACTATGATATACACGAATGTTATACATTAGGCACGCGCAAGTTTGCTATTACCTTCCGGTGCGCGATCCCCTCCTTCCCTCCACGCACATTTTTTTTTTATTATTATTTTTTTTTAGTATTATTTTTTATTTATTTATTTTTACTCAGTAACGGATAATATTTAAAATGTAATTAAGTACAATACTTAAATCAAAACGTACTTAAGTAAAAGTAAAATTACAAAATGTAAAAGTTACTTTAAAAAGTAGAAGTACACAAAAAACCTACTCAATTACAGTAATGCGAGTAAATGTAATTCGTTACTTTCCACCTCTGCTGATGACATCACTCTATGCCTAAATCCCTCTCACCAAGAAACCATACGATTTTTCATCATCGCTTCACCTCAGTCACCCATTATTCTCGGCTACCCATGGCTAAATCAGCACGAGCCCGTCATTTCATGGACCAAGGGCACCATCACCCACTGGTCACTTCACTGCCAGGAACACTGCACGCCACCACCGCTGAACTCACCAAACCTCCCCTCATTACCCGTCTCTCTGGAATCCATACCTGCGGAGTACCACGATCTGCTCGAAGCCTTCAGCCGCTCAAAAGCCACAAAATTACCTCCCCATCGTCCAGGCGACTGCGCCATCGACCTGGTTCCTGGTTCAGCTCCACCTAGAGGGCGCATCTTTCCGTTGTCTCAACCCGAATCTGAGGCCATGAAC
Source organism: Garra rufa (assembly GCF_049309525.1). Lineage (NCBI taxonomy): Eukaryota > Metazoa > Chordata > Actinopteri > Cypriniformes > Cyprinidae > Garra > Garra rufa. The sequence continues at coordinate 20,691,336 of NC_133377.1, forward strand.
ACTTATATCAAGGAGGAGCTAGCTAAAGGTTTCATACGCCCATCAACCTCTCCCGCTTCAGCCGGTTTCTTCTTCGTCAAGAAGAAGGATGGAGGACTCCGACCCTGTATCGACTATCGATCCCTCAATAACATCACCATTAAATACCGATACCCACTCCCACTAGTCCCCTCAGCACTAGAACAACTACGGACGGCCAAGATCTTCACAAAGTTAGATCTACGCTCCGCTTACAACCTCGTCCACATCAGGGAAGGGGACGAGTGGAAGACCGCCTTCTCTACCACCTCGGGTCACTATGAGTATCGGGTAATGCCCTTCGGTCTGGCCAACAGTCCCTCCTACTTTCAAGCTTTCATCAATGAGGTATTTCGTTAAATGCTTAATCGCTGGGTGATAGTCTACATTGATGATATTTTGATCTATTCCAACTCCTACACCGAACATGTCCAGCACGTTCGAGCAATCCTCCAGCGGTTTATCAAACATCAACTCTACGCCAAACAGGAGAAGTGTGAGTTCCATCTGGAGAAGATCGCCTTCTTAGGCTATGTCATCAGCCCCGAGGGTGTGGCCATGGACGAAGGGAAGGTGAGCGCCGTCCGCAGCTGGCCACGACCCAAGACACTCAAGGAGCTCCAGCGATTCCTGGGCTTCTCAAACTTCTACCGTCGCTTTATTCGTAATTTCAGCTCCGTAGCCGCCCCACTCACTTCAATGGTGAAGAAGGGTAACACCCGTCTAACCTGGTCACAGCCCGCCATCCAGGCCTTCAATGACTTACTTCAAAGATTTACCACGACACCCATCCTCCACCACCCAGACCCCAAAAGGCCCTTTCTTGTGGAAGTAGACGCCTCTAGTACTGGCGTGGGGGCGGTGCTCTCTCAGCGGCAGGGGGAGCCTCCCAAGACTTATTACCCCTGCGCTTATTTTTCCCACGAACTGTCCTCGGCGGAGAGGAACTATGATGTCGGCAACCGTGAACTCTTAGCAGTCAAACTAGCTCTCGAAGAGTGGCGGCACTGGCTCGAAGGATCCCAACACCCATTTACAGTTCTCACGGACCATAACAGTGACTACGTTTACATGGACACCAGTAATCTAATTAATGACCTTATTCTGAATAAGACAATAATATGATTAAGCTGTTTACATGAGTTGCTTTTAGAATATTCCTTTCATGTTCCCGTTTTACATGTTATAGTACATCGATCGATTAATGACACACATTACGTCCACACGCGACGCTATCAGTTCATCTTCGTTATAGAGTTTCGGATGTTTCGGTTTTAATTTTATAAAAACTTGAAGTGGCTCTGGACATATGCAACAATTTTTTTAGAATGTGTGAGTTAAAATTTGCCGTGGTCGCATTTCTGCTCCAAAGCGTCTGCTCCATACAGCGAGCGTTTCAGAGCCAGTCAGTTTTTAGGGAAAAAAAAAAAAAAACACACGCAAGTCGAAAAGCCAGTTTAGTTTTACTTTTTTGTTTGTTTGTTTTCATTTTGAAAACCCTGTTATCTTTGCCGTTTACCTCACATTACGCTTTGGAGGCTTATTTCTTTTATTTATTTTTTATTAAATTATTTGGTTGCTCAGTGTTTGCGCGCCCTGTAATAAATTGTTTAGTCGGCATATAACACAGCATGTGATGGAGTCCATGCCTCGTCTTATTAGTTTTTGTTAATAAATGATATAAGCTGGTTTTATTTTATTGTTGTTATGCTGTTTAATTAAAAATAACAAATCCATCTTTTAAAAATTTGTTTTAATCTTAAAATTGATAGGTGTAGCCTATATATGTTAGCAAAACCAAGATCATGAATTCGATAGTAAAATTAAAAAGCATCCTAAGACATTCCAATAGCGGAAATCCCGTTCACAAAATTAAAATCACAAATAATACTAATGAAAAAGAACGGGTTGAATGTTAACTACGTTTCCATAAAACTATAAATTATGATAACAGACAAACCATTTATCAGCAATGAGCATTGATTAATCCCATGTTGTAGCAAAAAAAATAAAAATAAATAAAAATGAACCCAAAGCATAAGCACGTGCGACCGACTGAGAGCATTAGCCGCGTTCCAGGCAACCCGTAACCCGTGTTTTTCCAAACTTCTACCCGTGAAAGTGCACTGGAAAGGCAGTCAAACCTGTGAATTCCCACCCCTGAACTCGTACTAGATCGACGTACTCCCAGTTCCGAGTTACATCCCGCGAAACAACAATAAAGCCTCTGGGGTGCTGTGTTTATGCGAGTGGCACACGGTGGAAAATAGATTTTAGGACAATATAACGTTGCAATCATTAATAATATAGCTAAAACTAATAAATGATTAGCGTGACTTGCCTGGAACGCTACAAAGACCTGAGTCGTGGTTTGAAGATATGATTTACGAGCTCAAAAACCTGCCTGGAACGCAGCACTAGTGTGTATCCTGTCACAAAATGTGGCGAAAAGTCCTACACAAGGGGAATAGTGTGATTAAGGTGTGTACATGTCTTCCATAATGCGACTAAAATAGGAATACTCCACCTGTCTTAATTCGATTTGTGTTTACTCCGATTATGACTTTAGTCGGATTAAATTAATAAAAAATCTCAGTTTACATGGATGCTTCTTAATCAGAGTATTATCTTAATCGCATTAAAATCGGAATATTGTTGTCCATGTAAACGTACTCATTGTAGAGTACCTCCGTTCCGCCAAAGTACTCAATCATCGTGAGATTGGCCAGGTGGGCTCTTTTCTTTACACGCTTCCAATTCCAAGTGACATACCAGCCGGGATCTCAGAACACCAAAGCAGACGCTCTCTCTCGAGTCCACGAACCAGATTTCCCCCTCACACGGCCAGAAACCATCCTACCGACCTCCCTCATTGTGGCTCCGGTATCTTGGGACATCCTGACCGAAATCGCGGAGGCCCAGACCCAGGACCCCACACCCATTGAATGCCCTGCTTCACTCACGTACGTTCCCAAGGTCCTTCGTTCTAAAGTCCTTTCTGACATTCATTCGCTGCCCAGCTCAGGCCATCCTGGCATCGAGGCCACCTTACAAATCCTCCGAAATCGTTTCTGGTGGCCTTCTCTACGCCCCGACACTATCGCCTACATAAAGAACTGCCAGGTGTGTAACACCTCCAAGGTCCCCCGTCAGCTCCCTGCTGGCCTTCTTCACCCTCTGCCTGTGCCCCAATGCCCCTGGTCTCACATCGCCATAGACTTCGTCACCGATCTACCCGCCTCGAACGGTCACACCACCATCCTAACCATAATTGACCGTTTTTCTAAGGGCTGTAGATTTGTCCCACTGTCCAAACTGCCCACAGCCATGGAAACCGCCGAAATCCTCTGCAACTTCGTCTTTAGGTTTTACGGCCTACCGGAGGACATAGTATCTGACCGCGGGCCCCAATTTACCTCTCGCCTCTGGTCCAGTTTCTTCCGTCTTCTCGGAGTCAACGTTAGCCTCAGTTCGGGCTACCATCCAGAATCTAACAGCCAGGCAGAGAGGCTGAACCAGGAGTTGACCCGCTTCCTGCGCTCCTACTGTCAGAACCATTAGGAGGATTGGAGTCCTTTCCTCTTCTGGGCCGAGTATGCCCAGAACTCATTACTCAAACCATCCACTAACCTCACACCCTTCCAGTGTACCTTAGGCTTCCAGCCACCCCTATTTCCCTGGTCCGGGGAACCATCTGAACTGCCCACGGTCAACTCCTGGTTCCAGCGCAGTGAGGAGGTCTGGAATCAGGCTCACGTCCACCTTCAGAGGGCAGTCCGACGCACCGAAACTCAGGCCAACCGCCGGTGCCGGCCTAACCCTCCTTACCAGCCCGGCCAATGGGTGTGGCTCTCGACCCGGGACCTTCGGCTACGACTACCCTGCAGAAAGTTAAGCCCCAGGTACGTTGGTCCATTCAAGATCATTAAGCAAATCACCCCTGTTTCATTTCGCCTTGAACTTCCCCCTGAATACCGTATCTCACCCACTTTCCATGTCTCTCTGTTTAAGCCCGCTGGTGATCCGGAAGGAGTGGAGAACCTAGAGGAGACCGCCGCTCAGGGACCCTCCCCCATGATAATCGAAGGCGAGGAGGTTTATCGGGTAAACTCCCTCCTGGACTCCCGGCACCGGAACAGTCGCCTCCAATACTTGGTCGACTGGGAGGGGTTCGGTCCCAAGGAGAGGTCCTGGGTACCCGCTGAAGATATCCTCGACCCCTCTTTAACCACCGACTTTCACTCCACGCACCCAGATCGGCCAGCTCCCCGTGGAAGAGGTAGACTTCGGCGTCGGGTTCCTCCTCGCGCCAGGAGTCGCTCGCAGGGGGGGGGGCTCTGTCACCGATGCGGTCTCTGTGGCTCCCTCTAACCAGCGGGAACCCTCACCGGACTTTTAAACACTACTATTCCCATAATTCCCGTACCTGGCGCGCTTATTTCCGGTTCCGGGTCCTCCGTGTCACTTCCCCCGGCGGCCATTTTAAGGAGTGCCGCGTCGGTGTTTTCTTTGCGAAGTTTTGTTTAGTCATGCTAGCAATCCTGAGCATTCTTTCATCGGATTGTCTATCTGTTGCCAACCGGACTGTTTATCGACTCTGTGAACGTACTCTGCCTGCCTTATATCGACCCTCGCTTGTTGTTCGGACTACCCTCTCTGATCGCCGCCTGCCCCGACCTTTTGCCTGGACTCTGAACAACCCTTTCGTATTGTCTCCGCAATATCTGTCTGCTGTTGACGACTTTGGCCTGTTTACATTGCTTGTGTCTAATAAATCGTTGCAGATGGATCCCACGTCTCCGGATCAAGCCTCAGTTCGGGCTACCATCCAGAATCTAACGGCCAGGCAGAGAGGCTGAACCAGGAGTTGACCCGCTTCCTGCGCTCCTACTGTCAGAACCATCAGGAGGATTGGAGTCCTTTCCTCTTCTGGGCCGAGTATGCCCAGAACTCATTACTCAAACCATCCACTAACCTCACACCCTTCCAGTGTACCTTAGGCTTCCAGCCACCCCTATTTCCCTGGTCCAGGGAACCATCTGAACTGCCCGCGGTCAACTCCTGGTTCCAGCGCAGTGAGGAGGTCTGGAATCAGGCTCACGTCCACCTTCAGAGGGCAGTCCGACGCACCGAAACTCTGTTGCCACTGTTTATCGACTCTGTGAACGTACTCTGCCTGCCTTATATCGACCCTCGCTTGTTGTTCGGACTACCCTATCTGATCGCCGCCTGCCCCGACCTTTTGCCTGGACTCTGAACAACCCTTTCGTATTGTCTCCACAATATCTGTCTGCTGTTGACAACTTTGGCCTGTTTACATTGCTTGTGTCTAATAAATCGTTGCAAATGGATCCCACGTCTCCGGATCAATCCATGACCGCCTCACACCATCCATCCATCCATCCATCCATCCATCCATCCATCCACATCCATCCATCCATCCATCCATCCATCCATCCATCCTACTACTGAGAAGGCTTTTACAATATCCAAAAACTTATGAGGAATGAAAATGAGAGAAATAGTGCCTTCTAGCATAAAGGCAGAGGAGACGGAGAGATACCTTCTGAAAAAAATAAAAAAATTATATATATATATATATAAACTTTGAGACATCAGGTGTTCTGCCAAAGGAAGCACCATTTCTGTTATTACTCTGAAAACATTTAATAGGTGCTCATTCTAGAAATGTACTTTAGGAAGCTATTTTGTTCAGACCGTAACAGAAAACAGAACAAGAAAAACAAGTATTTTAACTTATTTCAAGTTATTATTATTATTACTATGCTAAGACCACAATTTAGGACATGCTGAATCATTCAAGTCCTCTTTGTCTTTAAAGTATATCATTGACACTGATGTGCTGCTCAGAAGAGCTCCATGAGGAATTGGATTTTCTGTGGATATTAAAACATCCTCTTATGCCGTAATTCTGCTACAGTTTTATTGTGGAGCAGTATTATCTTTCTTATAAGCTTATATAAGTTATGTAGTTTAATACCACTAAATGTTATGCAAATTACAGAGACCAATCAAAAACTATTTAGGGACTGTCATGTGATACTATATTCATAAATGAAACATGAAATGAGAGATCTTAAACTGGTTTAATTCCTAAACTTCGTGACTCCAAACTAAGGCCAGTATTCTCAAAACACCTATGAAAACTCAAAGCAAACAAGTAATGAGTACCCTAGAGAAAAAGCAAGGGAGACGACGAAGACAAGAAGAGGTGGAGTGGGTAGAAGAAGAGGAGAGAAACAATCAGAAAGAGGCGAAAGGTGGAGGAGGTAGAAAGAGATGACGGACAAAAAAATAACCAATGGTGTAGGAAGAGGGAGCGGAGGAGCGAGAGTAGTAGGCATTAAAGAGTTCAGGAAAGAGCAAAAAGTGTAAAAGTGGTGTGAGCAGACAGGAAGAGGACATCAGGTTTGAACAAAAAAGTAGACAGGACTCAAATCAGATGAGAACCACTCAAATTAACCATGTTATGAATCACGGTCTTTCCCTGAGAGAGGTTGAACAGAGAGTTCAGCCTAATGTGAGCAGTGGTTTCAGTTAAGAGAGGGGAATGTCTTTGGTCTTGCTGCCAGGAGTGGCTTTAAAATCATCCATGTGATGACCATGATGGTGTTTTTTTTTTTTTTTTTTCCTGCAGAGATACTAAAGCACATGTTTGTTATCAGTTCTTTCCTTCGATGAAAAGCTTGAGAAAACATGATGAATACAAAAGCAACTTTAAGTTTCAAGTTTGTACAACGCTTTTCACGATGCAAATCGTTGCAAAGCAGCTGTACAGAAAATTTAGGTTTCTACAACATATTTATGACATATGATGACTATGTCAAGTTGATGTACATATGGCATAGATGTATGGTAAAATCAGTAAATTACGTAATTAACCAGTCAATGAACACCATTAACAGTAATGATTATATGTTGCAGTAACTTATAGCATAATTTCATAGTGCTGTATGTTGTTTCAGGGCTGGCATCATCAGAGGTCCTCTGAGGGGTTGGCACAGGGCCGTCGCCAGAACATTTTCATTGGGGGGGTATTTCGTTTTCATAGGGGGGCACAGTTTTTATATATAATAATTTATATATAATTTAGGGCCGGGACTTTAACGCGTTAATTTAGATTAATTAATTACACAAAAATAACGCGTTAAACGTTTCTCACTGGATGAGTTTCGGCGGAACGATTATACTAGAGCACCAACAAGCGTTCAGACAAAAACAAACCACAATGAACCATTGACAAAGAAGCTGATGAGACCGCTTTGGTTGGCCCTGTGGATGGGAAATTTTGTTATAAAAAACGAATGGATGGAAGCGTCGATAAGAGCATGGTTGTGTGCAAGCTATGCAACAAGGAATACGCATTATCACCGCAGCACATCGAGCCTATTGCTACACATAATGGCAATATTGCACTGGTCTGTTGGACTTGGTTGAACAAAAATAAACAATATTTTGTTGCTTAAGCTTATGTATTCAGTCATTATTCAATGGTATACTAAAAGTCCATATGAAAAAAACTTACTTCTCACTGTTCTCAGGTCAAACATTTATATGCGATTAAAATGCGATTAATTTCGATTAATTAATTACAAAGCCTCTAATTAATTAGATAATTTTTTTAATCGAGTCCCGGCCCTAATATAATTATAAAACATTAACTTGAATAAAGTTCTATTTTAAAACATATTTTAAAGCATGTTTTTGCAGCCTTGAACAATAACCGATCACAGACATGACTGCTAAGATTGAATGTGCAGCTGAGCAAAAGGAGAATTTTTTTAACCCTTGTGCGCTCCTCGGTCATTTCTGACCGGAACATTTTACATTTAGATTTTTTAAAAATCACAGCTTCATCGGAATGATATGAAACTTGGTGACTTTTATGGCACTGGGAATGTGAACACAGAAAAAAAATTACGACATCATTCGAAAAGGCTAAGTGGGCGTAAAAAAAATAGTCACACTCATGCTCTTCGGTCAGAAATGACCGACCATAGGAAATGAATGGGAAAAAGACAAAAACACAGCAATTCAGAGATTAACTGTGTGCACAATCGACAAATCAGACACAAAACTAAAAAAAAGTACACAGCAGTGAAGGGATGATACTATAAAACATCAGGAGTGTGATTTAGACACATCCAGTCACACACAGACGCGCACACACACACACTTATACACACACACATCAATAAAACTACTGTGTCTGTAATAGAGCAAACGTTTGAGAATATGTGAAATCCATTCAATAATTCAGTCATAATGCAGAAAAAGCTCACAGCAGTGAAGTGGTGACACTCTAAAACATCAAGACTGAAAAATAAACACACACACACGCACAAACACGCACACACACACATACAAACACACATCTATAAACTGCTGCCTGTAACAAAGCAAAGTTTTAGGAGTACAGTATGTCAAATTAATTCAATAATTCAGTAACAATGCAGAAAAAAGCTCAGAGCAGTGGGCAAAACTGACACACACTGGAAATTAATTTGAAATCTGCAGTAAACAGTGATGAGAAGCAAGCACTGCCTCTTGGGTTTGTCAGTGCAGTGCCGTTTAGGATTGACTATAATCATAATGCAAAAATTAATTTGAAATCATTATTTATAAGAAGAAAATATCTAAAACTTCACAAAAAGTACTCTTTGAGAATGTCTGAATATATTTTAAAGTTCATTACTTATTATATAAGTAAGCAATTATGTCTAAAACAAATTGGGAATTCACTAGCATCTCTATTGATGTCTATACAGGCCTCTAGTGGTTACACTGTGAAATTGCTTATTTTTCTTCCTGTGCTCCCACCAGGTGGTGCTAATCTGTCTTCAAAAAATTGATTTGGAAGGCCTATACTCTATTTTAATCTGAAATACTGCATTCATTGAAAAATAATTTTTAAAAATTAGTATTTTTAATTTTTTTTCTATTTTCAGTGGAAAAAATAGATCATAATTATTGCATAAATAATCATTAGTACCATAAAATTCTCTAAAATTACAAAGGAAAAAAGAAAAAATATTATGGAACAAAAATATATTAGATTGGTTTTACTGAAGAAAAAAAAAAGTTACATTTCAGGTGTCCGGTCACTTTTGACCGTGAGGAGTATGAGTGTGACTCCCAAATGAGGAGCGCACAAGGGTTAAGGAATCTCGTAGGCTGTTAACATATGCACTGTGATATACTTTGCTAAAATAATATTCTTCCATCTATATAGGCCTATAATAATGCATTTTGTAATTTACAATGAATTCATGACAATGTTTTACTTTAAACTACCCGAAAAGTTATAGTTAAAAGTTCCTTCAAAGCATGTAAAAAACGTTAAAAAACGTATTTATGTACTTACTAGTTTTAAAACATTTGCTGCATAAAAAAAAAAAAAAAAAAAAAAAGCTGCTATACACACAGGGCCGGCGCTAGCCATTTGGGTGCCCTATATATAGGCACAAATGCTTGGTGGTAAATAAGAGGCCTTATTTAATAATAATTTAATAATAACATTAACATTGAAGCATGCATCTAACTCTGGGTGAAAAGCTTATAATAAAATTGCCAACATTCATCTAGGTGTTAAGAATGATTAGTATAACACATTTCCAAAGCTGTAAAAGGTTATTTAAAAATAAAGCATTCATTATAAACAGTTTACTGTCTTAAGTGCACCCATTTAGTTAGTCTACAAATTAAAATAATAATTATAATAATTATTTACGGTGAGCATTGCTGTCACACACATAAGAGCCCTGCACTATTGTTTCAGCTATTAAAATAGTCCAGTTTTGTATGTAACACAAAGTGATTATATTTCGTTTCGTTTTTAAGTTAATTTAGAAAAAACGTTTGGAGCATTTTTTGTTCGTTAAATATAAGTTTTGGATTTTTAAAGTAACAACCAAGCGGCCAGCGGCAGAGAATGAGTTGATCATATTGTGTTTGATCAATTTTGCCTTCTCAGATAATCACGACTTGCCTAAAATAAATATAGATCTAGGCCTAAAAGAGTTAAAGTATAAAACAATGTTCATTTCAACGTTAAAATAATATAAATGTGCGGTATTAGGCACAAATGCAATCGTTTGTACGGAGAGCCGCTTTGCAGGACATGGAGGCACCAGCACAATCACTTGCATTTTTGCAGTGGAAACAATTTAAAATATTCCGTCATATTTGCTCATAAAGGTACGAGTAATACATTATTCGGAACTCTAAAGGGTCTACTTTTATTTGTGTGCACTCACAATATCAACAAAACGTTGCAAACGGTGCTTGAAACGTTGAAAACAAACATGATCCCCTCATGTCATCTCAACAGGAGTTCTTCTCAGCAAAACTCAGCAAATACATTACTCACAGACAAGATACATGTATTTATAGAAAGCTTTAAATTATTACTTAACGAAATAGAAAAAACTAAAACTATTTTATTATGTAGTCTGTAAAGATTAATTTTTCTCTAAAGGCGCGTCCAAAGAGGAAATGGCGATCGGCAACTTCATCCTTGCTAGACACTGACTCAGAAAACACAAGCGTTTTAGCGTTTATTTTACAATAATTACCAATAGGATAAAACACAGGCGGTGAATATAAACACTTTTATATTAGTTTAATGTTGAAATTAGCATTGTTTTATACCTGAACTTGCTTTTGTATATCGACATGCTTTAGACATGTTTTATTTGTTATTTATACTAGTAGCCTGTTGTGATGATTTTTCATGACCCAGATTTTTTGGTGCCCCCCCAGGCACTTGGTGCCTTATGCGCAGTGCGTGGTGTGCGTGTGCGGAGCGCCGGCACTGTATACACATATCAGATAAAATTGTATTGAAAGAAAAAAAAAAAAAAAACAGTTGTTGTCGACAAATTCTTTAAATTTGCCTATTCAAACAGACAAACATAAAAATCAGAAAATATTAGCTACAAAATAGCAGCTACAAAATTATAGTACAAATTTATAAATAAACATTATGAAATAAATCACAAATTATAATGGCATTCGTAATAAACACCACACAAAAAGTCTAACCATATGAATTTAAAAAGAAACTGAAACACACCTATGCATCTTTCGGCAAGAATACATATTTTCCACGATCGCTTAGATTTTTTTCCTTATAGCGGAACCAACTTAAAATATGTCATTTTTGGTCCCATTGATAAGAATAAGACATTATTCTGAACTGTAAAAGGTTAACTATTTGCACTTAAAAACAGCTTTCGTAAAATAAAGAAAAAGTCTTCTCTGTTTCCTTGAGCTTGCTGCGCGGTCACTAAATGAAACGTGTAGACATGTTGCACAGTTTTTTTTTTGTTTTTTTTTCCGATAATATGTTAATTATTTAAGGGAAACATATTTCGTTTAGGACTATTTATTTTATTCTTTCATACCCCCTTTCATTTTTGGGTTTTCTCTCTACACAGAATCCCATGCGCAATGTGTGCCCGCCTGCTTGCTATAGGAGAAGGCACTGTAGGCTATAACCTATATGATCATTCTTGTATACAATAAATTAGGAGCTTCAGAGCTCGCAGATGAAACGCAGGCTGTTTGGGAAAACAGTTCTGGGAGTTTATTATAACGAAGCACTTTGAGACTTTCCTCAAACATTTTAAAATGAGGGAACTAGAATTTAAGATGCTGTGCAATGAGATCGGTCCGTTGGTTGGTCCAGTTATGTTATCACATCGAAAAGTCACATGTTAAATTTTTGATGTGCATCAAGGAATGTATTAGGTAAAAGTGTTTCCATCGAGTTTATGTGCATTCTTACCGAATAGGAATTTTATCCTACTTAGCAAATAAGTTTTTACGCGCATTTTTAGAATGTATGGGCATCTTGGCGTTTCCATCCAGCGTTTTTTATGGAATATCCAAAAATGTCCAAATTGGCGACGAGCCTGGATTGCCATCATCTCTTTTCGGGTAATCTGAATCCAGACTGAAGCTTGTAATTCCTAGTTACCACGGGGTGTTAATCCCATGGCAGAAACAGAGAAATAATTAGCGTAGCTGCTTTTCTAACCAAGCTAAAATGATGTGGTTACAAGGTTATGAGATAAATTATGTGAATGCTTGGCTAAAGAGATGTGTCTTTAATCTAGATTTAAACATACAGAGTGTGTCTGAACCTTTGAACGCTGGAGGTCTATTCCAGAGTTTGGGAGCCAATGTGAAAAAGCTCTCCCTCCTTTAGTGGACTTTGTTAGGTACTACCAAAAGTTTGCGTGATGGATTGTAGCATGCAGAAGACTAGGTATGCAGGAGCTAAACCATTAAGAGCTTTATATGTAAGAAGGAATATTTTGTAACTGATACGAAACCTAATAGGTAGCCAGTGCAGAGACTGTAAAATTGGGGTAATATGATCATATTTTCTTGACCCGGTAAGGACTACCTGTAGCTTGTTTATTGAAGACGTAGGACAAACACCTAGTAGTGCATTACAATAGTCCAGTCTAGAGGTCATGAATGCATGAACTAACTTTTCTGCATCAGAAACAGGTAACATGTTCCGTAGCTTGGTGATGTTTCTAAAATGGAAGAAAGCTGTTTTTGTAACATGAGAAATATGATTTTCAAAAGACAAGTTGCTGTGTAATATAACACCCAGATTTTTGACTGTAGAGAAAGTAACAGTGCATCCGTCTAGTTGCAAATTGTAATTCAAGAGATTCTGTGTACTGTTTTTTTGTCCAATGAGTAATATTGCTGTCTTATCTGAATTTAATGGGAAAAAATTATTGGCCATCAAATCTTTTCACTTCATACATTTGATAAACAAGGTTTCTTAATAGTATAGTTCTGTCAGGTCCGCTTCTGTCAAAGATCATTGATAATTAGCATACAATTTGGATTGGTGGTATGGTTCCGCTCTGGGCAAAATTAACTCCCTACACATCCGTGCAGCCTTGCATGAAAAGAGCAGGGAGCACAGCCATATAACCCCCTGTAAACAGAACCAAAGCAACATAATAATATCTGTGATATGTTATGTTCTTAATGACGATGACACTAGGGAATGACAGAGGCCAAATCCTGACTGTTTACAATAAAAAAATAAATAAATAAATTACATGCTTGAAGCCTTCCATTGGAATTGGCAGGATTGCTCCTTCTGAACTTTAGAATAGAATGTATTATTTTACATTTTAAAAAGTATCATTTTGCTTTTATGTAGAATTTTGGACAGACACCAACATTCTTTTACAAAACAAAAATGGCCACTCTTTATTAAATACGACACATTTCAGTGCATTTTCAATTAAGAACTGATAACTCTGATTGGCCGATCATCTTACTAAATCAGTGCACAAGAAAAACAGCTGCAGTGCTATAGAAAAATGTTTTTCACCAGGACTGTGAAATGCTTGAGTAATTTTAATTGATTACTGTAAGTGTTACATTGACTATTTAAGTATTATTTTGGAAGACTTGTACTTGACTCAAATCCAGTTTAAACTGACTACTTGTGTGTGTTTTTATTTAATTAAAATTCTGAAGGGGAAAAAAAAAGTTTTTCTGTTAAGTTTAAGTTTATTGAACATGCGCATTTGATGTGCAAGAACCAATGATGTTTGTTTTTGCGCATCTAGCTAATTCCTGGATTCAAAAGTTGTTCTTTCAATCATATTGAAATAGCAAAGTTACTTTTTACGATAAAAAAATGTCTACTCATTATTTTTGTGTTTTTATATAGCCATTACCTCTCTGTACAGTATATTGGCTGAATTCTCAAGACCGAGTGCACATAAAATCAGTGATATAACTTATAACAATATAATAGTTAGTGATGTTCTTACCAGAGGGTGATATTACAATAATATATTGAATGGTACTAAGTGCTACAATTGTATTGTCACGGATTAGCCAGGTTCAGCCAGCAATCACACAGCGATCACCGTCACCTGCACTCTATCAGCCACGCACCTGCACGCAATCACCGAAGCACTACAAGAGCACTCCACACACAGCCATCAGGGTCCGGGCTCGTTTGCACGAAGCGGACTCATTGAGCTTCACTCTAGTGGTCTCAATTCTCTATCGAACTTACCTGAATGCTTACCTTCTGATTACTTACCTGTCTTCTCGTCTGTTCCAGTTTAAGTCAAGTCTCTGTCTCCAGTCAGCAGTGTGTCAGCCATAAGTCTAGCGACTGAACTCCAACGGTGTGTGTGTGAGTGTGTCAACCTTCACCGGTCCTCCTCCCGTCGTTCCTGGAAAGGAAAAGCATCAATTAATCCCCGACCTGTCTGCATCTCAAGAATCTCATCCTGGACTGTTATACTTACCCGGTTTTGCACGCTATCATCATCATCTTGCTCTGCTGAAAATAAACCTGTTAATATTTCCACTTACCTCTCTCGTTTGGTCTGCTTCCGTAACATGTATATTAGGAGTGATATTATAATTATTTATTGAGTTAAAAGTCTTTTTTTTTTCTAAATAATTATTGTTGCGGACAGCAGCATTTGAATAGACAACACAAAAAGTGGTTGTCTATTCTAACAACCATTTTAACTTTAAAGTGACACTCATCATTACTTCAACCTTCTTGTGTTTTCTCTGGAATATGTTTCTGGCCTCTCCATCACGCCTTGTTCTTAAAAAGGATAGTCCACCCAAAAATGACCATTCTCTCATTATTTACTCATCCTCATGCAATCCCAGCAAGAAAGATGACTACCTTTCTTCACATGAACACAAACAGCAATACGGTTTAAAAAAATTACTGTTTTTCTTACACATCTACCAGTTTGCTTAAGCCTTTTTGCACATTGATTTATCAACAAGGGTAACCTTTATGTACCATTTTGAGGTGTAATTTTTGGACATCTCATAATTGCATTATATGTAGATGGATTATTTTTTCTAAAAAAAAATCATTGTTTGTGTTTATCTGAAGAAAGAAAGTCATATAGGATGGCATGAGGGTGTGAAGAATGCTGTATATAACTAAGATGTGTTCCACTGTGCTGCATTTTAATTGTTGTTGTATGCACTAGATAGATATGTGGGACCTGTGCCATTGGGCTTTGTTTTCCTGTACCAAACCAAATCTTTGTATGCAGTCTGACAAATCATTTTATGCAATTGAGAAGATGATTCAATATGATCCCTAACACCTACTCTCTCATCTTTATTTTTGCTTGGCTTTGCTGTATTTCACACTAAAGTGAAGTCTTACCTAAACAAACCATATTGTATAGGCATTCAGTAGCTGGTCCTCAGGGCCAGCAGCAACCCCAGAGTCAACAATCGACCAGAGACCACCAGCCATAAGATAATACTAAGATAAAGAAAGCTCTATGCAACTGCATTTACAACTGATTAAGGAAGTCACTAAATCTTGAGAAATAGTGAAACACCTGCAGTAGTTAGCACACATTCAGTTAACTGTGTTATGAGTTAATTTATTTCAAAACTTATGCTTTTTGTTGATTATAATTATTACATTTTAATCAACGTGGACCACTTGGAATCTGAACAATTAGTGGTCCATGGAAGCTTTTATTTTATTTTATTTTTCTTTTTTTATTTTTTTATTTTTTCTTTATATTATTAATCATTTATTGTTTCTGGCCCCAAAGAAGTTAGTTATTGGAAGGCAACAGCAAGTATGGAAGAGGAAATTGCTGTTCAGTAAGGGGACAGTATTGTGAGTGCTCAGGGATCTGCTGATTTTTTGAGTCAAGGTATTTTTCTGAGAAACTGTGAGGGACTGTGACAGTGATGACAGTTGCAAGGACAGTGGGATGCGTAAAAGAGATGGAGTGGTCATTATAGCTTGTCATTATGTTCTTTTGGGTAATCAAGAAATCTTCCAATCACACCAGTTATTGCCGCAGTGTCCTTTAACCAGCGTTCCTGCTAGCATGTCAGCTGTTTCTCGCTCGACTTGGGACACAATTGCTTATGGCAACTTTAAAGATCAACCCCAGCTGCTACTGAATTGCTAAGCTTATAGCATGCACTCTAAATGAAAGGAAGAAGAACACCAAAGAATATGAGGTGGTCTTGAATGCATACTAATGCTGCTTGAATAGAAAAAAAATAGGATATGCAAAAACTTAATGGAGAAATGGAATTTTCATTTTGTAAAAAAAAAAAAAAAAAAAACACTGCTTCAAAATAACACCAGAGACACTCCCTGGAGTCCCAAAGCAGTGATACTGCCTGACTTGGGTTTCCTCAAACACTTTCAAACAGCAGCTGGGTCTGCATGATAAGACTTTAGCCAATAAGAGAGAGAGTGATAGATGTAAAGAAGAACAAAAAGAGAAGTGAAATGAAGAAAGCTAGGAGAACTGTGTGGCATGTGGGAATCACTTTGTGGTCAGAACAGAAAGTTGAGCTGTGGTGAATGATTTAAATGTGCCAGTGGGAGGTGTGTTAGGGCAGAAGTATGGGGAAACTTGGAGCACTGGGTCCATTGACCTCTTTATGTCACTCTGAGGGATGTGCCAGCTGCAGACTATTGGAGATGACAGGGTATTCTGACTGGCCAAGTTCTGACTCTTTTCTTTGACAAGACATGTTCAGTAATTAGGCTCCGTTATACTTCATAGGACAAATGGTTTGGAGAATAGATGGATGGGTTTTCAGATATGATGCATGATGCATTTTTGTCATTATTGATTAAAAATTCAGTATAGGGATTAATTAATACAGAACCACAGATACACATTAATCAGTACACTATAGGACATAACAAAGAGAGTAATTTCTCATGCTGTACTTGCATGCATATAATATATACAGTATCTCACAAAAGTGAATACACCTCTTACATTTCAACAACCATTTTAGTAAATCTTCTCAAGGGACAATACTATAGAAATTAAACTTGGATATATATTTAGAGAAGTCAATGTGCAGCTTGTATAGCAGTATAGATTTACTGTCCTCTGAAAATAACTCAACATACAGCCATCATTGTCAAAATAGCTGGCAAACAAAAGTGAGTACACCATAAGTCATAACAGCAGTATGTTGTTTAACCATGCAAAGCCACATGTCCTATTCATCACGTTTATGTTTTTTGTCTGCTTGACAGGAACATACAAAGTAGTGCATCTTGTATTAGAGCTGTTAAAATTTAGTAATATATATATATACAATTCTCTTATACTGACCACTGGATGTTCAACATGGCATCTCATGGCAAAGAATTCTCTAAGGATTTAAAAATTAGAATTGTTGCTCTCCACAAAGATGCCCAAGGCTATTAGAGGTTCAGTAACTCTCTGAAACCGAATTACACTACAGTGGTCAGAGTCATACAGAGGTTCTCCAAGATGGGTTTCATTTAGAACAGGCCTTGCAAGGGTCGATCAATGAAGTTCAGCACTCATTCTGTGCATCAGGTGCAGAACCTGGCTTAAAAAAACAGATGCATGAGTGCTGCCAGCATTGCTTTTTAAGGTTGCAGAAGAATAAGGTCAGCTGGTCAGTGCTCAGACCATACGCTGCACACTTCAACAAGTCGGTTTGCATGGAAGTCGTCTCTTACAGACTCACAAGAAAGCCCACAAACAGTTTGCTGAAGACAACCTGTTCAAGAGCATTAGTTACCGGAACCATGTCCTGTGGTCTGATGAGACTAAGATAAACTTGTTTGGCTCAGATGGTGTCCAGTCCAGTCCAGTGTCACCAGGGCAAAGCCCTGGTGAGTAGTACCAAGAAAATTGTGTCTTGGGGCTCCATGAGTGCTGCTGGTTCTGGGGAGCTGCAGTTCGTTGAAGGAAACATGGATTCCATTATGTACTGTACATTATGAAGCAGAACATGATGCCTTCCCTCCAGAAACTAGGCCAGTTTTCCAAAACACACCACCAAGATGACAACTGCCTTGCTGAGGAAGCTGAAGGTGACGGGGTGGCCAAGTATGTTTCCAGACCTGAACCCTATGAAGCACCTGTGGGGCATCCTCAAGCAGAAGGTGGAGAAGCACCATGTGTCTAACATCCAGCAGCAACGTGATGTCATTATAGAGGAGTGGAAGAGGATCCCAGCAACAATCTGTGCAGCTCTGGCCAATTCCATGCCCAGGATGATTAAGGCAGTGCCAGATAACAATGGTGCTAACACAAAATATTGACACTTTGGACAAGTTCACAAGTTGTACTCACTTTTGTTGGAAGCTATTGTGTTTAATTTTCAAAGGACAGTAAATCTATACTGCTATACAAGCTGTGGATTGACTACTCTAAAATATATCCAAGTTTAATTTCTATAGTATTGTCCCTTAAGAAGATATACTAAAATGGTTGCTGAAATGTGAGGGGCTCACTTTTGTGATACACTGTATATACATGGCGAGAAAGTATTTTCATTATAAATTGTGAAAAGTTGATTTAAAGGTGACCTATTATGCCACATTTTTAAAAGATGTAAAAAACTCTCTGATGTCCCCAGAGTGTGTATGTGAAAATTGCCACTTTTAGGGTATCAGACAAAATGAGACGTTTTTGTGTTTGTCCTTTTAAATGTAAAAAAAAAAAAAAGTATGTGTATGTATATGTGTCACGGATCCGCCAGGACCTACCACACACACTTCTCATTTCCCAAGATCAAATTCACCTGAATTCTGATTCTCCACACCTAGCACTCCCAATCAAGACAGCACCATAAATATCAGACACTCTCACTCAGTCACCGTCCGGTCTCGTCTCTACTAGCATGCTCTTATGCTTGTGACTTCTCCTGACTCTTATCCTCTTCTGTTTACACAGAGCCGCTTCACTCCCATCATCTTCGAGGATTCCTCTATTGGCAAACCTTCCATTGTGTTCACTTATATCAACGATCCACTACCATTCATCTCACCTCCACTCTAATTTGAACATCACTTCAATAAACCTGTCATTTGTATTGCAGTTCTGTCTCCGTAGTCTTCTGTCCGCTGACAGAAGACCGGACCAACCACCGAAGATGTCTCAACAAGACACATTTCAGCAACTTGTGGACACGCTACGGGCAGAACTGTTACAAACACCGTCCACATCAACTACCAACCAAGCTACCGCTATCGCAGTCCCAATGGCCAATCCTAAACCGTATTCTGGTGAGGCAAATGAGTGCAAAGGATTCCTTTTGCAATGTGAACTTATTTTTGAGATGCAACCTAACCGCTTCCCTACAGACCGCAGTAAAATAGCGTTTATGCTTTCTTTACTTACCGGAAAGGCGCTACAGTGGGCTGTTTCAATCCGGGAACAGAACGGACCTGTTCTCCTCTCCTATCGCGCTTTCCATGAACATTTTCAAGAGGTATTTGGATATTCCGAAAGTGATAATTCAGTCTGTGATGAGCTGTATAATATTCAACAGGGGAAAACTTCGGCTGCAGAGTACTCACTTCGATTCCGCACGCTAGCGGCTGCTAGTGGATGGGATGAACGGGCGCTCATTACAACCTACCGAAACGGTTTGAATGCAGAACTTCGTCTCCAGTTATCAGCGTTTGATGACACCATCGGATTAGAACGATTCATCCAGAGAGCTATTCGTACTGAAAATAGGATGATATCTTGCCGTACATCTCAAACTGCACTCACTCGCCCACCAGAACCGTCGTCTCCAGGACCAGAACCCATGCAGTTGGATTCCACCCGCATTCCATTGTCAGAGCGTCAACGTCGCATCACACAGGGGCTCTGCCTATATTGTGCTAGCAAGGAACATCATATTGCTGATTGTCCTGTCCGTCCACCACGAGCCCTGGTGAGTACGATTCAACCAGAAAGACACATTTATACACCCCTGGCTACTAAAGTAAGACTGACTCTTCATCATATGTCTGTTATAGTCACGGCCCTCCTTGACTCCGGTTCAGCGGGTAACTTCATCTCCGCAAAACTCTGCAAACAGTTTTACATCCAGAAGGAACCCATCACACCGAAACTAAGAGCACAATCCATCACTGGAACACCACTCAACCGGTCATACATCAAACATAAAACTTGTGAGTTCACTCTGACAGTGGGTGTCCTGCATCGGGAAACCATCAAACTACTGGTCCTGGAGAATTCCACCGCCGACGTAATTCTGGGGAGACCATGGTTAATGGAACATCACCCGGAGCTCTCTTGGGACACTGGAGAGGTGAAACGTTGGGGTGATAACTGCTTCCCACATTGCTTCCCTGAACGACCTCAACCTCACGCACGTCCAGTAAGTATTAAACTTCACAGCACAACCATTGAAAGTCCTAAATAAACTGTCTCTGTACAAATCCCTCAGGAATACACAGATTACAAGGATGTCTTCTGTCCCAAGAGAGCTTCACGGTTACCACCTCACCGGCCTTGGGACTGCGCGATTGACCTCCTTCCGGATGAACCAGTGCCTAAAGGTAAAATCTATTCCCTCACTCTCCCAGAACAAGAAGCCATGAATAAATACATCTCCGAAGCCTTGGAACAAGGGTACATCCGTCCATCGACATCCCCTGCTGCTTCGCCATTCTTCTTTGTGACGAAGAAGGATGGAGGCCTCCGCCCCTGTATAGACTATCGCAAGCTTAACAACATCACCCGTAAATTCCGGTATCCCCTTCCTCTCGTCCCATCAGCACTAGAACAGCTCCGTGGAGCAAGTATCTTCACAAAACTAGACTTACGAAGTGCATATAATTTGATCCGAATAAGAGCTGGAGATGAATGGAAAACCGCTTTTGTGACTCCTACTGGCCACTGGGAATACCTTGTAATGCCCTATGGTCTAGTCAATGCTCCATCAGTCTTCCAGGATTTCATGCACACGATATTTAGAGACTTACTAAATGATTCGGTGATAGTGTACATCGATGATATCCTCATTTACTCTAAAGACTATGAGACCCATGTGTTACAGGTTCGAGAAGTCCTGGAAAGATTAAGAGAACACTCACTCTTCGTCAAAGCAGAAAAATGCGAATTCCACAAATCTGAGATCAAGTTCCTTGGATACGATGTCTCCAACCACGGAGTGAGTATGGACGAGGGGAAGGTGACAGCAATCAAGACCTGGCCGAAACCCTCCACAGTCAAAGAGCTACAAAAATTCCTAGGATTTTCCAACTTCTACAGAAGGTTCATTCAGAATTACAGCGTGATTGTGGCTCCACTCACATCTGCTTTAAAGGGTGCTCCCAAACAGTTGAAATGGAACGAAGAGGCGGAACAAGCATTCACTCAACTAAAATCCGCTTTCTGTCAAGCTCCCATACGTGTTCACCCAGATCCCAACAAACCATTCACCGTGGAGGTAGATGCATCTTCTACAGGGGTAGGAGCCGTCCTTTCCCAGCAGCAGGGGACTCCAGCTCGTCTCCATCCTTGTGCCTACTATTCTCACAAGTTCAACCCGGCGGAGAAAAATTACAATATCGGTGACCGTGAACTACTGGCCATCAAATTGGCCTTAGAAGAATGGCGACATTGGCTCGAGGGTTCTCGCCATCCCTTTACAGTGTTAACGGATCACAAAAACCTCCAGTACCTTCGAGAAGCAAAAAGACTGAACCCTCGACAAGCCAGGTGGGCCCTTTTCTTTACACGTTTCAATTTTACCATCTCATACCGTCCGGGGTCAAAAAACTGTAAAGCTGACGCACTGTCCAGAATTTTCTCACCAGAAGAAGATACCTCACCTCCTGAAACCATCCTTCCTGAGAAAATCTTTGTTTGTCCTATTGAGTGGCACGAAGACGACATCATCCCTGACACTGCCACCACTCCGCCGGGTTGCCCAGCAGGATTGACGTATGTACCCTTACAACACCGCACACCTCTCATCACCAAGGCCCACACCTCTGTAGGCACTGGTCATCCCGGCACACAGCAAACCCTCTCGCTGCTAAAACATCGCTTCTGGTGGTCCAACATGGCCGTAGACATCAGAAGGTTCGTGAGGGGGTGCAAGGACTGTGCCATGGCAAAAACACCCAAACATCTCCCTCATGGTAAATTACGACCTCTTCCGGTTCCACGACGACCATGGTCACATCTTGGAGTTGACTTTGCTACAGACCTCCCTGCTTCACAAGGTAACACTTGCATTTTAGTTATAGTAGATCGATTTTCCAAAATGTTGAGATTGATACCTTTAAAAGGTTTACCCACAGCTATGGAAACTGCGGAATGTCTTTTCCAACACGTCTTCAGATACTTTGGCATCCCAGAGGATATCGTTTCGGACAGAGGAACACAATTTACCTCCAGAGTATGGAAAGCGTTCTTCAAACTCCTTGAGGTGACCGTGAGTCTATCATCTGGGCATCATCCTCAAACAAATGGACAAACAGAACGCAAAATCCAAGAGGTTAGTCGCTTCCTCCGAACCTTCTGCCACAACCACCAGAACTCTTGGAGCCAGTTTCTACCATGGGTCGAGTACGCACAGAATTCCTTACGACAACAAACCACAGGTCTCACCCCTTTCCAGTGCGTACTCGGTTACCAACCCCCCATGTTTCCATGGACCGAGGAACCATGTGAAGTCCCCTCCATCCAGCACTGGTTCCAAGAGAGCGAGAGGGTCTGGGACTCAGCACACCATCACCTCCAAGCAGCCGTCCGACGCCACCAACAACAGGCTGATGCCAGGCGAGCCCCAACGCCCAATTTCAAGGTTGGGGACAAGGTTTGGCTTTCCACACGATACATCCGTCTCCGTTTACCTTGTAAAAAGCTGAGTCCCAAATACATTGGACCATTTAAAGTCATCAAGGAGGTCAATCCGGTAGCCTTTCAATTACGTCTCCCACCTCAATATAGGATTCACCCAGTTTTCCACACATCCCAGTTAAAACCTTATTACCCACCTGTCTCTTCTGTTCCCACCACAGGACCTGGTGAAGAAGCCCCCCCTCTGGACGAGGACAACAACATCTACACGGTCAAAGAAATCCTGGACTCCAGACGTCGGGGTGGGCGACTAGAATACCTTGTAGATTGGGAAGGATTTGGACCTGAAGAACGAGCCTGGGTACCTCGAGATGACATCTTGGATCCCGAACTCCTACGAGAGTTCCACCACACTCATCCAAATAAACCTGCTCCGAGGCCCAGAGGTCGCCCTCCTCGACGTCAGCGGAACCCACGGTCCTCAGGAGCGGACCGTCAGGGGGGGGGGGGGTACTGTCACGGATCCGCCAGGACCTACCACACACACTTCTCATTTCCCAAGATCAAATTCACCTGAATTCTGATTCTCCACACCTAGCACTCCCAATCAAGACAGCACCATAAATATCAGACACTCTCACTCAGTCACCGTCCGGTCTCGTCTCTACTAGCATGCTCTTATGCTTGTGACTTCTCCTGACTCTTATCCTCTTCTGTTTACACAGAGCCGCTTCACTCCCATCATCTTCGAGGATTCCTCTATTGGCAAACCTTCCATTGTGTTCACTGGACTTATATCAACGATCCACTACCATTCATCTCACCTCCACTCTAATTTGAACATCACTTCAATAAACCTGTCATTTGTATTGCAGTTCTGTCTCCGTAGTCTTCTGTCCGCTGACAATATGTGTATATATATATATATATATATATATACAGTGAGGTCAATAAGTATTTTTCAAGTTCTCTTACTTAGAAATCATGGAGGGGTCTACAATTTTCAGCATAGGTGAAAATGCTCCACTGTGAGAGACAGAATCTAAAAATAAAAATCCGGAAATCACATTGTATGAATTTTTTAACAATTTATTTGTGGATTACTGTGTCAAATAAGTATTTGATCACTTGCTTATCAGCCAGATTTCTGACCCTCAAAGACCTGTTATTTTGCTTTTAAATAGTCCAGCTACACTCTGCTCATGATTCTAAATTAGTAGCACTTGTTTGAGGTCGTTAGCTGTCATAAAGACACCTGTACACCCCACAATCACCCAAAGTCTAAGTAGCAACATGGACAAAACCAAAGAGCTGTCAAAAGACACAAGAGACAAAACTGTAGACCTTCACAAAGCTGGAAAGGGCTACGGGGCAATTGCCAAGCAGCTTGGTGAAAAAAGAACAACTGTTGGAGCAATTGTCAGAAAATGGAAGAGGCTAATGATGACTGTCAATGTCCCTCGGACTGGGGCCCCACGAAAGATCTCTCCTCGTGGGGTATCAATGATGCTAAGAATAGTGAAGAATAAGCCCAGAACTACACGGGAGGAGCTGGAAAAATGCCATGAAGAGAGCTGGGACCATCGTTTCCAAGCCTACTATCAGTAATACACTAAGACGTCATGGTTTAAAATCTTGCATTGCACGGAAGTCAGCCCATGTCCAGGCCCGTCTGAAGTTTGCCAGGGACCATCTGGATGATCCAGAGGAGTCATGGGAGAAAGTCCTGTGGTCAGATGAGACCAAAGTAGAACTTTTTGGTCTTAACTCCAATCACTGTGTTTGGAGGAAGAAGAATGATGAGTATCATCCCAATAATACCATACCTACAATGAAGCATGGGGCTGGAAGCATCATGCTCTGGGGGTGTTTTTCTGCACAGGGGACAGGACGACTGCACTGTATTAAGGAGAGGATGAACGGGACCATGTATTGTGACATATTGGGCAAAAACCTCCTTCCCTTAGTCAGAGCATTAAAGATGGGTCGTGGCTGGGTCTTCCAGCATGACAATGACCCAAAGCACACAGCCAGGAAAACCAAGGAGTGGCTCCGTAAGAAGCATATCAAGGTTCTGGAGTGGCCTAGCCAGTCTCCAGACTTAAATCCAATAGAAAATCTTTGGAGGGAGCTGAAACTCCGTGTTGCTCAGCGACAGCCCCGAAACCTGACAGATCTAGAGAAGATCTATATGAAGGAGTGGGCCAAAATCCCTCCTGCAGTGTGTGCAAACCTGGTGAAGAACTACAGGAACCGTTTGGCCTCTGTAATTAACAAAGGCTTCTGTACCAAATATTACATTTTTTTTTTTTGACTCAAGTGATCAAATACTTATTTGACACAGTAATTCACGAATAAATTGTTGAAAAAAAATCATACAATGTGATTTCCGGATTTTTATTTTTAGATTCTGTCTCTCACAGTGGAAATGCACCTATGCTGAAAATTGTAGACCCCACCATGATTTCTAAGTAAGAGAACTTGCAAAATAACAGGGTGATCAAATACTTATTGACCTCACTGTATATATATGAGCAATATCACACAAGTAGACTTGAGATATGGCTCAAGTCTACTTGTGTGATATTGCGTTTATACAACAGTTCAACGGCACAAGTGTGTAAATACATAAACAAAATAACAACGGAGTGTCTTTAACAGTCCTCTTTTGTGCGAACTATTCCATCCGCCACAAATTCAAATCAAAGTTTGACGGTTGGTCAGCTGAGCATAAGCTTCATTACTAATTCCAAAACATCACTTTAGAACTAGTAACAAAGGAATGTTGAGTTGCTTCATTGAAAGCCTATTGTATTACTGTATTAAAACCTCACTGTATCATGTATGAGAGAGAGATGGACTGAGCGAGTGATTAACGTACCTGCATCTGATAGAGCATTCATTATTCATATTCATGATGATATGACATTAGTTTGAATGTTTACTGAAGAAAGCGTTAATATCCGTTCATCTATTAAAGGTGATTTTGCTGCTCAGTGCATTTATTCGTTGTGGCAAGCTGTTGTTGAAGCTAAAAATAACTTCCGCTTAACTTTTCAGTTAAGTCCCAAAGTCACCATTAACTGCTCACTCATAAAACGGTCTCTTGTCGCCATCTAAAGGCGGAACAATGGAACAATGTAAAATCACCATCACAAATACACGCACGTTTCTCAATACTAAATACTATTATTAAATACATTATTTAAAATATAGTTTATTTACATTTTCATTTATTGAGTAATAATATTTAATAAACAACAACAACAAAAACAGGCATCAAAAAGTTGCTAGGCAATTCAGTCAAGCAGCATTCAGCATTGAATTTACATAAACATGCTACATGAACTATCTTCTTCTCTGGAACAAATAATAGATTAATGAGACCAAAGACTGCCTATTAGATTTACCCATAACGAATTACATGTCATGTGTAACCACTACAGAGACTTCAGAGTCAGCGGTAAATTCCAGAAGATCTGGTCATGGTGAGAGCGCTCTCGAACGGATTGATGGGTGCAGAACGACCCCTGACGATATGGGTCTCACACGTCCGAAAACGATGAAGCAAATTTTCAAATAGACGTTATCTTTATTAACAAACTGCATATTTGAACTATAAACATTCCGTGACACAAAAAGAGTAATATTTATAAAATGATACGGGATTTGGACGTCCACCATGACACTCGGAAAAAAATGGACCCGGCTAGAACACGCGGAGTGATACAAAATTGTGAAAGGGCGTTCCTGTAGCCGTGGTCATAGACTTTTTTGTAGCCCATTACATTTAGTATATTTTAGTACTAGTAGTTTAGCAAAAGTCATAGTTAATGGTTTGTTAATAGCGAGAATTGTACCTTAAAATAAAGTGTGACCGAATACTTAATAATAATGCATAAGCAAGTGATTTCTATTTTCCTGAAATTGGAAACCGTGTTGTTTTCCAATCAGATGTTGTCAAATGCAGTTTTGATTTTTCCACCATAAATGTTCCAGTCTAAACCATCAAACAACATGAAAACTGCATTAGGTTTAGTCTTACCTTCAAAAATTATTTTGAACTGAAATATTTCTTCAGCACTGGATGGATAGTCACTGCAGGTAGGCATACGATACATTCCTTTCCGTTTTAACAATAAAATCATTTCCCAGTCTCCACAGGACATGTGTACAGTCTGAATGCGGTTGAAAAATCACAGCTGCAGTTCACTTTTAGCAGTGGAGAGTGTCATGAGCATATGCAGCATATGGAGCTCAAATACTTTCATCAAAGCAAATACACTAAATCTTACTTTTTTTATCTCTGCATATCTTTGAGAAATGTCGTGGTGGTATTGATTGATTTTCGTTTTGTGTAAACATAAGACATTTGTCGAGCTCCACGCACAAAAAGCAGTGTAGAAATACCAACATACACAAACAAAACAATCTACAGTAGTTACTCAAGCTGACAAACAATTCCACAATAATAAGTTCCCTTTAAAAAGTTTACCCAATGCTGTGTCTGTAGCTCACGCTATGGGAATACACTCCAGGTATGATGAATTCTGCAATTAATTGGCAGATGACTCAGATGAGTTTTTATTTATTTATTTATTAAAGCATTAGAGCCTGTGCTTGTGTGGTTAGGAGCTATAGTTTTTGAGAGACCATCACTGGATATTTACCACCTCAAGGTGGAACACAATGTTAGGGTGTGTGTGCTTCCATGTTCTTGTTTAATATGAGTGAGGACACTAACTGGAAGTGTTTGGGCTTTAGCCATACGGAAGCCATGCTTAATATAGTACTGCTTGCAAACTTATTTTCTAGAAAAGGGTCCTTTGGGATCTGATGTGGAACAGAGTGTTGAGTTTTCCCTTTTCAACTTTACCCTTGGTGTAGTCTGGGCCCTTAGTCAGGCTATACATTCTCCTAGTTTTGGAAACGCTACATTAAAGGTGTCATGAACTGAGAAATGAAAATTCCCTTGATCTTTTAACATATAAGAGATCATTGTAAACATCCAGTAGGTTCAAGACTCAAAACTCTCTCGTTAGTCTAAAAGCAGCTTACAGTATATTGGAGCCAGTCTGCCAAAACAGTTTGGGGAATGTGCCACTCCATGATGTAATAGTGTGGCTAAACACCACCTCCACAGAAGATGATCAACGCCTGCTTCTACATTACTACCTGTTTAGCCCCGCTCACCGATTTACGCATGTAAATAATGAGAGAGGCAAACGCAGGTCTATGCAGAAACCAAACAATAAAGATGGCTCCAAAGACAATAAAATGCTCTGCAGTGTCAAGTTCTGAAAAAAAAAAAAAACAGTCTTTGCATTGTCTTCCTTCTGACCTAACATTAGGAAAGAGTGGATGAACTTTATTTTTATTGAAGATCCAGACCACGTCATTAAGAACTTGGTCCTTTATTTACTTAATTTTTCCATGAATTCAGATTTATACCACAGATAACAGTACAAAATAATTAAAAACAATAATAATGTTCATGACCCATTTAAGAACTGTATCAGACCACTGTTCAACTATGTGTTTTGAATGAGTTTTCTCACTCTTGCTCAGTGGAATAATGCCCTCAGTTCACAAGAGTGTGCCTTGTTTTACATGACCTTCTACTTTCTTCACTTCATGACCCTGCAGTCTTTTCTCCTTTTCAGTTGCAGGATGTCGAGAGACTGCATAGGCTTTATCTTGTGAAGGCATTGAGGATTTTCATTGACCACACTAGCCAGTGTTGTAAATCAGAACAATTGTTTGTTTATTTGGGTAGTAGCAAAAAGGGTTTTGTGCCTACAGAACAAAGGATGTTGCACTGGGTAAGGATGGTGATTTATCTTGCCTATGAGGGACACAAACTTCCCTTCTTATTATTTGAATTTAATTCTACTAGGGATGTTGCTTCAATGTAGGCAGCATCTAATGGTATGCCTTTGAATGATATTTGTGTTGCAAAATGTTTATCAGATTTTACATTCTAGATATGGATTTGACTCCTTGTTTTCCAGGTTTTATCTGTTAAACAGTGGTCAATTCATATCCTTTTGCCAGGCTACACAGGCATATGGGCTATTAAATGGCACTTACTTAGAATTATGGTGTTATATACAGTAAGCTCAATAAGTTTGCTCATCCACAAAATAAATAAACAAAAGGAAGTCAAAACACGCCATAGCTACAAAAGCAGGGGGGTGTTCCATAAAACAAGTTCACCAAATAAGTCAGGCTTAATTCAGTTAGTCTGACATATTGTCACTTGATTTGGCTCAAAATAAGTCAGACTAACTGAAATAAGCCTGACTTATTTGGTAAACTTGGTTTATGGAACACCCCCCAATCTAGTTTTCTTCAAAAAAAAAAAAAAAAAAAAAAAATTGAGCCATTTGTCTGATGACATTGACTATAAGCAATGTCAGATAATGTAATTTGTTCAGGCCTGCTTCCTGCTTATCATGGTGGCAATATATAAAGTAGATTATTGTTAGCTAAGGTCACTCAGGTTGCACAGTGTTACCAAAATGGTAGAACAATTATTTACACTATACTTAAATTGCAGCATGGCCACATAACATAAACAGGAATCCTTAAAGTGTTCCTTATTATCTTAATTATTTATGTAAGCCAGCTGTTGTTTTATTTATTTTCAAACAGTTAGGTATGTTTTAAATCATGGCTGCTGGTTTGAGCTGGTTTAAGGCGGTCCTTAGCTGGTCATGTGCTGGTCCTAAGCTGATCCTAAGCAACTACCCACATAGCAGTTGACGTCTGGCCCAGCTCATGTTCTGGCCCATCTGAGGGCTGGTTATAAATTCCTATTTGGCTAAGATTTGGGCTAGTTATGGCTCATGTGTGGCTCATGTCTGTAGTCCAGATTTGGGCCACACAAGGGCCGTAATTCTTTGCTGCATTTGGGCTGAGTGTAACTGCTTGCTTGGCCCAGAGCTGGGCCAGACGTCAATTGCTATGACCAGTTTAAGACCAGTACATGGCCAGTTTAAACCAGCTCATGACTACCTAAGGACCAGCTCAACCAGCAGCCTCAAAACATACATAACCAGCATATGCTGTTTTTTTTTTTGTTTTTTTTTCAACAAGGGAAGGCTGTTTCTGGAAGACTGTGGATGCTTTGCTGACTTAATGAGTATTTCCTTAAGTCACTGGAAAAGTTAAAGCAGGCCATTACAGATTATTTTCTTAGAAGAGATGCAAATGGGAGAGTCACATTTTTTAAAAATCTGAGAATCACTAGCACTCACAGACTCTCCAGATTGTAGGCCTATACACCAGCTACCTCCCACATTTATCTCTGTCTACTCTCTACCTGCTTCCAGTATCTAAAGACCTCTGTCTCGAGTTTCCCTCCGTCTGTGACTCTTGCAAAACAGCAGATTTGCTCAACTTCATCAAGCAATATGAGAACTTCCTGGAGATCATGCCATCCCCAGCGTTGATCTCATCTGAACATTAAGCACAGTCCTACAGGGACCTGCTCTGAGCTTCTAAAGATCACATTAGGGTTGTACAGCAAAATATCACATTAACTGACAACATACTCTTGAAATCATACAGAGTTTTTCCACTTAAAAAGCAGTGCAGCAAGGAACAAATAGATCAGACAACATCATCTTTCTCACCTCAGTCTTCACATGTGGTCCTGGTCCCCAAACCTGAAATCTCATAAAAGTATTGTGTGGATTATAGGAAGCAAACAGCAAGACCCAATGCTTACCCAATGCTGCTGATTCATGACATCTTAGAAACCCTGGAAGGCGCCTCCTGGTTTAGCTCATTGGATCTGCAGTCCGGGTACTGGCAGGTGGAGAAAGACCACCTTTATTACTACAAAGAGACTATTTCAGTTTAAGTTTATGCAATATGGAAATGCCACCACCACCTTACAGCATCTGATGGAAAGAGTCCTGGCAGACTTGAGAGGAAAATTTGCTTTGTATATTGACAAATTGTCATCTATTTAAAGTCAGGTTTCACTTTATTTTAATTTTCAGTTCAACACATTCTCATAATAAATCCATTCTCATGTGAGAACACTGTCTCTTATGTGATTTTAAGTTAGTTTATTTATTTATTTATTTTCATATCAATATTTCACCTATGTCTGGTAGTGGACGTAGTTTTTTTTTTTTTTTTTTTTTTTTTTTTTCAAGGCTAAGTTGTCTGTGATTACTTCTATTGAAAAGTTGTGTGATGTGTGATTCCTTTTGCTGATCCATTGTGCAGAATGTGCCTGCTGCAGCAAACAGTACAAACGACAATGTGAAAGAAAAGAGTGCAAAATATATCATACTAGCTGTGTTACACTTTTATTTGAGCAGAATATCTGGTCCCACTTTATATTAGGAAATTTAAAACACCCACTGTCCTGCAGAGTTTAACTCCAACCCCAATTAAACACAACTACAGGAATTAATTGCACATGTAACTGCAGGAAATTATTTATTTAATTATTTATGTGTTATTTTAAATACATGTATATGCACAAATGCATTGTATCAAAATGATTAACAACTATCTACTTACATTTGCATTAAAGGAACTTGTAAAGTAGGTTGAATATCTCAATGGAGATCACTAAACACACAACATGATTTGCTGGTGTTTTCAGTTCACCAGCACGTTTTCAAAGTGTTTGTGCATGGTTGCCAGGTTGGGAAGATTAAGTAAACCACTTGGCTTAAAATGTATCCATTTATAAAAAAAAAATGTAATCTGAAATCTGGCTACTGCAGCCATGAAAACTTGTGGAGGCTTGTTACTAATGCAACATAATGCAAATGTCAAATTAAACATTTTTTTTTTTTTTAGGATAAACAACCAGCGGGCAAATATTGCAGATGATTATGCTTAATAAATCGAGAGAAGCAGAAATCGTGATCACAATTAAAATACAAATTTATTTGAATAGAACCAATGCAGAACTGTCTTGAGCTAAAAAATGACACTACAGGGTGTGCATAATTATAAGTTTTTATTCAGATTTTTTCATACATATTTTACCACATTAATCCTAATAACTGTTCTTAAAATGTAAAAGTGATTTATAATTGTTAATGAGGGCTGTCAAAAAACATATTAGATATATAATTCTTAAGCATTTTTTCTGATAAATGGGTCAAAAAAAGACACTGAAATTATAGAAATAAAGGTGACTTATGTAACATGCTTTAAAAATCATATTTCCAATGCTTGCAGAACAGTCTTTTTTTAACCTTAGAAATGTTGCAAAAAGACACGCTGTCCTTGTCACAGTTCTGTCAGTTCATGTCTGTTCTATTGGTTTCTCCCATTGTCTCCCCCTGTCATTTTGTCATCTTTTGGTTTAGCCCTTCGTCAGTGTGATTCCCTGCACCTGTCCTTGTATGATTAGTCACCCTTTATAAGTTTGTCTTTCAGTTCAGTTGAGGTCGGTCTTTATTTGATGTTACTGTTACATGTGTGTGGATTATCCTGCCTGTTCCTGCCTGTTCCTTGAAGAAGATATTAAATATAGTGTTAATTGTTGATCTCGACTTCGTCTCGTTCATCCAGCACGTCTATACCATAACAGAAAGACCGACCGAAACAGTTTACCCGGCACGTTTTCCCTGCGTTTATTTTTTTTTTCCCGTTTTTTACTCAGTGTTTGTTTTTTCGGTTTATCATGGACCCTACTGTTCTCCTGATCCTCCTGAGGCAGGGGGAACGCTCTCTTGAGGACCACACACGTGAGTTTCTCTTCCTGGCGAACCAGTCACACTTCCCGGATAGCAGCCTATGCGTCCACTACTACCTCGGACTGAACTCTACCACCAAGGCGCTGCTATCCGGGGAGGGTCCTCAAGAGAGCCTGCCGGATTTCATCGAGTGGGTGCTGGCGTCCTGCCAATCATCCTGCACTGTCGACATCGTCAAGGAGGACGTCAGCCCCACTCCAGACCCAGAACCCAGCCAACCATCACCCCGACACGCGGAGTTACAGCCCGAGCCCACCGCTGATGGAGAGCCAGAGCCGAGAGCGACAGAGCCAGAGCCTGACCCATCTGACCAGGTGCGAGAGCCGGCATCAACATCCGTGACGGTGGCTTGCCACGTGGAGCAAGAGAGGGTGATAGAGAGCCCTGCCCACTGCACCACCGCTGAGGGTGAGATTGGACCTCAATCTGGGGATTTAATTGACTTTTTTTCTGTTCTGGACAATAATTCTGAGGATTTAATAGACTTTGATACCGATTTACCTACCTGTCATGTCCAACCTGTCTGGGAGAAATTCCCACCCACCCTCCCTCTGCTGCCAATGTCTCCGTCTGTTTGGCCACCGCTGTCCCCTGACAGCCCCTCAGCTCACCCTCAGCCCACCACCTGTGCAGTGGGTTCGCCGCGGGACTGCCAGCGTCCATCGGCGTCTCGGCTGGAGGATCCCTCAGCTCCGCCTCCAGCCTCCGAGTCCAGGACTCCGCCTCGGCCCTTCGACCCCGCGGTTCCACCACGGCTCTCGACGCCCTCCTCTACACCGTCGCCCGTCGATCCACCAGCTCCACCGGGCTCCATCGTCTTTTCGGCTCCGCCCTGGTCAGTCGTCACCCCATCGTCACCTCAGGACTCTGCTCCTCCGGCTGTGCCTCGTCGCGCCGTCCCACCGGCTCCTTGGGACTCCTCCTTCCTGCGGGCACAGCCTCCATCCTCTGTCGCTCCGGCTCCGCCGCGGATCTCCGGGACTCCGCCTCCGCCTCGGGCGCCAGAGCCTGTTCCACCTTGGCCCTCCGGATCCTCGGCGTCACCCCGGATCATCGGCTCTCCGTCTTCGCCTCTGGCTCCTTCTCCATCTGCTCCGCCTCTGTCGGTCGGCCCCATGGAGTCGGCACGCCTTCGTCCACCATGGTTCCTCCCTCCGTCGGCTCCACAGTGGGCCGTCATCATGGCTGTGGTCTGGGTCTGTTCCTCCTGCCTTACGCCCCACCCATGTCCTCCCTGGCTCCTCCCTCCGTCGTCGCCCCTCTGGACTGTACTGTCTGTCACCTGGACTTTTGTTTTGGTCCCCCTCCTGGGGTGGCGTCCTCCGCCGAAGCCGCCATGGACATTTTCCTTTTTTTTTCGCCCCTCTTTTCTGTTTTGTTTTTCTTTTTCTACGGCGCGAGGACGCGCCTATTCGGAGGGGGGCGTAATGTCACAGTTCTGTCAGTTCATGTCTGTTCTATTGGTTTCTCCCATTGTCTCCCCCTGTCATTTTGTCATCTTTTGGTTTAGCCCTTCGTCAGTGTGATTCCCTGCACCTGTCCTTGTATGATTAGTCACCCTTTATAAGTTTGTCTTTCAGTTCAGTTGATGTCGGTCTTTATTTGATGTTACTGTTACATGTGTGTGGATTATCCTGCCTGTTCCTGTCTGTTCCTTGAAGAAGATATTAAATATAGTGTTAATTGTTGATCTCGAGTTCGTCTCGTTCATCCAGCACGTCTATACCGTAACAGTCCTTTTCTGATGCTGAAAATTTTGTTCATGCGTTTATGACTTCAAAACTAGATTACTGTAATGCGTTACTGGATGTATGTCCTGCAGGCTTAATAAACATGCTTCAGCTGGTTCACAAACGGCAGCTAGAGTGCTTACTATAGCAAAGAAATGCATTCATATCAGCCCACTATTATCATTTCTTCATTGGCTGCTTTTCAGGTTTTGAATCAGTTTTAAAATTCTGCTAATTAGCTTTTAGTGTTCTAGAGTCTTATTACTCACATGACCTTTTATTGTGATATAATCCATCATGTTTACTGTGGTCACACAATTCTGGCTTGTTGATAGTTCCTAAAATCTTAGTTCACTAAATGAGGTATAACCTTTTTCTTATTTGGCTCCTAAACTATGGAATAGTCTTCCTAGGACTGTTTGGGACTAGATCTTTTTAGTCAAGTATGCATCCAAATGCACCACACCCACACCTGAATCCCACTCAGCAAAATATCAGGAACAAAACTATTTCTTAGCTCTTGACCCCTTTAAAGCAGAAAAGAATCAATGACCGAGTCAATAAAGTGGATGAAAACTTGTCATATAAATAATGTGGTTTGGCTTGCTTTCAGAGTAGTTTGGATGTTTTTTTTTCTGTGTGGGTGCTGGTTATAACATTCACTTGACATTTTAAAGTGGTAAGTACAAACGTGAAGTGTTGTGGTAATTTAACAAGTCTATGACACCTCAATTTTACCTGCCAAGCAACAACGCAAGAAGCAATCATTGATTTTGTACTGTTTTGAAATAACTTTTCAAGTGCACAGCTGATGGCATACCTACAGATCACTCCACAGGTAAAGCAATACCAGACACTTAATTTAATGTTGGCTGTTTTAATACCCAACTTTGTGTGAACTGTGTAATGCAATTCTAAACAACACCTGTAGTGCAGTATCATTTTCTTGTGCTAATATGAGGCTATATGTGACCCTGGACCACAAAACCAGTCTTAAGTCGCTGGGGTATATTTGTAGCAATAGCCAAAAATACATAGTATGGGTCAAAATTATTGATTTTTTTTTTGATGTCAAAAAAATTCCTACTGTAAACCTATAAAAATGTAATTTTTGATTAGTAATATGCATTGTTAAGAACTTAATTTGGACAACTTTAAAGGTGTTTTTCTCAGTATTTAGATTTTTTGCACCCTTAGATTTCAGATTTTCAAATAGATGTATCTCGGCCAAATATTGTCCTATCCTAACAAACCATACATCAATAGAAAACTTATTTGTTGAGCTTTCATATGATGTATATATCTCAGTTTTGTAAAATTTAACCTTATGACTGGTTTTGTGGTCCAGGGTCACATATATATTAAGTGAGATATAAGATATAGCACATTTATCACCAAAAGCGGTTTGTGGCATTCATGACTACATCTCCAAATGCATACTGAACAAAGTAATAAAGGATTAGTTCACTTCCAGAATATAAAAGTCCTGGTAATTTATGCACCCCTATGTCATCCAAGATGTTCATGTCTTTCTTTCTTCAGTCAAAAGAAATTATGGTTTTTGAGGAAGAAAAAAAAAAAAGAAATTAGAAAGAAAGAAATTAACATCTTGGATGACATAGGGGTGAATAAAATATCAGAAAATAAATTTACTCTGGAAGTGAACTAATCCTTTAAGTGCCTTTAATTATTAGTCAGAACTGCTAAGTAAACTGATGTCAAAAGAAAAGTCAGCAGAAAAATATATGTACAGTATCTCACAAAAGTGAGTACACCCATTTTCAGCAACCATTTTAGTATATTGCTCAAGGGACAATACTATAGAAATTAAACTTGGATATATTTGAGTGTAGTCAATGTGCAGCTTGTATAGCAATATAGATTTTCTGTCCTCTGAAAATAACTCAACATACAGCCATTATTGTCAAAATAGTTGGCAACCGAAGTGAATACACCATAAGTGATAACAGCAGTATGTTGTTTAACCATACAAAGCCACATGTCCTATTCATCATGTTTATGTTTTTGTCTGCTTGACAGGACCAAGTTGTGTATCTTGTATTAGAGCAGTTACAAGTAGGTACCTTAAGTACCATTCTCTCATACTGACTACTGGATGTTCAACATGGCATCTCATGGCAAAGAACTCTCTGCGGATTTGAAAATTACAGTTGCTGCTCTCCATAAAGATGGCCATCTTTGAGGTTCAGTAACGGTCTGAAGGCTATTAGAGGTTCAGTAACACTCTGAAACTGAGTTACACTACAGTGGCTGTTTGGATCACTGAAATTAATCTCAGACACCTGTGATAAATAGTTTGCCAAATGAGCCAAAGATATAGCACATGTATCACCAAAAGCGGTTTGTGGCATTCATGACTACATCTCCAAATGCATACTGAACAAAGTAATAAAGGATTAGTTCACTTCCAGAATATAAAAGTCCTGGTAATTTATGCACCCCTATGTCATCCAAGATGTTCATGTCTTTCTTTCTTCAGTCAAAAGAAATTATGGTTTTTGAGGAAAACATTCCAGGATTTTTCTTCATATACTGGACTTCAATGGGAGCCAATGGGTTCAAGGTTCAAACAGGGCTCTACACGATCCCAGCCAAATGCTCATCTTGCAGTGCAGTATCATTTTCTTGTGCTAATAAGAGGCTATATATATTAAGTGAGATATAAGATATAGCACATTTATCACCAAAAGTGGTTTGTGGCATTATTGTCTGTCTCCAAATGCATACTGAACAAAGTATTAAAGAATTAGTTCACTTCCAAAATAAAAAAAATAAATAAAAAAAATCCTGATAATTTACTCACCCCTATGTCATCCAAGATGTTTGTGTCTTTCTTTCTTCAGTTGAAAAGAAATTATGGTTTTCGAGGAAAACATTCCAGGATTTTTCTTCATATACTGGACTTCAATGGGAGCCAGTGGGTTCAAGGTTCAAACAGGGCTCTACACGATTCCAGCCAAATGCTCATCTTGCAGTAGCTTGTCTTTTTTATGCATTATGTAGTCACATTGGAAAGCTCATGCATGACATAGGCAGAAGTACCAAGCCAGTGTTTACACAGCGAACATGCAAAGAAAGTAAAACGCCCTTTACAAAAAAGGTGAAACAATGATGTTTAATGACTTTTGAAGTTGGAGGAGAAAATGACATTTTCGACTTTTTCCTACCCTACCTTTTTGAACCGAAGTACACAAATGAAGAACTAACTGAGCGTGACCTTTCCAATGTGATTACGTAATGCGTGAAGTTGTGGATGTGTATCGCAGAACTAGTGCAAGATAAGTATTTGTGGATAAAAAAAGTTTTTTTTTTTTTTTTTTTTTTACTTTTTTCCTGACCTGGATAAGACTCTTATTCCTCAGATAAGATTATGTAGAGCCATTTGAAGCTGCATTGAAACTGCAATTTGGACCTTTAACATCTTGGCCACTATTGAAGTCCACTACATGAAGAAAAAAAAAAAGAAATTAGAAAGAAAGAAATTAACATCTTGGATGACATAGGGGTGAATAAAATATCAGAAAATAAATTTACTCTGGAAGTGAACTAATCCTTTAAGTGCCTTTAATTATTAGTCAGAACTGCTAAGTAAACTGATGTCAAAAGAAAAGTCAGCAGAAAAATATATGTACAGTATCTCACAAAAGTGAGTACACCCATTTTCAGCAACCATTTTAGTATATTGCTCAAGGGACAATACTATAGAAATTAAACTTGGATATATTTGAGTGTAGTCAATGTGCAGCTTGTATAGCAATATAGATTTTCTGTCCTCTGAAAATAACTCAACATACAGCCATTATTGTCAAAATAGTTGGCAACCGAAGTGAATACACCATAAGTGATAACAGCAGTATGTTGTTTAACCATACAAAGCCACATGTCCTATTCATCATGTTTATGTTTTTGTCTGCTTGACAGGACCAAGTTGTGTATCTTGTATTAGAGCAGTTACAAGTAGGTACCTTAAGTACCATTCTCTCATACTGACTACTGGATGTTCAACATGGCATCTCATGGCAAAGAACTCTCTGCGGATTTGAAAATTACAGTTGCTGCTCTCCATAAAGATGGCCATCTTTGAGGTTCAGTAACGGTCTGAAGGCTATTAGAGGTTCAGTAACACTCTGAAACTGAGTTACACTACAGTGGTCAGGGTCATACAGAGGTTTTCCAAGATGGGTTCCTTTCGGAACAGGCCTTGCAAGGGTCGATCAACAAAGTTAAGCACTCGTTCTGTGCGTCAGGTGCAGAACCTGGCTACAAAGGACAAATGCATGAGTGCTGCCAGCATTGCTTTAAAGGTTGCAGAAGTAGAAGCTCAGCTTGTCAGTGCTCAGACCATACACCACACACTGCAAGAAGCCGGTTTGCATGGCGTCGTCCCAGAAGGAAGCCTCATCTGAAGCTGGCTCACAAGAAAGCCTGCAAACAGTTTGCTGAAGACAACCTGCCCAAGAGTCCTGTGGTCTGATGAGACTATAAGATAAACTTGTTTGGCTCAGATGGTGTCCAGCATGTGTGGCGATGCCCTTGTGAGGAGTACCAAGAAAAATATGCCTTGCCTACAGTCAAGCATGGTGGTGGTAGCATCATGGTATGGGGCTGCATGAGTGCTGCTGGCTCTGGGGAGCTGCAGTTCATTGAGGGAAACATGGAATCCATTATGTACTGTACATTATGAAGCAGAACATGATGCCTTCCCTCTAGAAACTAGGCAGAACAGCAGTTTTCCAATGTGATAACAATCCCAAACACACCACCAAGATGACAACTGCCTTGCTGAGGAAGTTGAAGGTGATGGGGTGGCCAAGTATGTCTCCAGACAGAAGCACCATGTGTCTAATGTCCAGCAGCTCTGTGAGGAGTAGAACAGGGTCCCAGCAACAACCTGCACAGCTCTGGTCAATTCCATGTCCAGAATGATTAAGGCAGTGCCAGATAAGAATGGTGCTAACACAATACACCGTGTTCCAAATTATTATGCAAATTGGATGTAAGTGTCATAAACATTAAAAATTTTTGTTTTTCAATTAAACTCATGGATGGTATTGTGTCTCATGGCTGTTTGGATCACTGAAATTAATCTCAGACACCTGTGATAAATAGTTTGCCAAATGAGCCAAATTAAAGGAAAATTACTTAAGAAGGATGTTCCACATTATTAAGCAGGCCACAGGTTTCAAGCAATATGGGAAATAAAAAAGATCTCTCTGCTGCCGAAAAGCGTCAAATAGTACAATGCCTTGGACAAGGTATGAAAACATTAGATATTTCACAAAAACTTAAATGTGATCATTGTACTGTGAAGAGATTTGTGGCTGATTCAGAGCACAGACTGGTTCGTACAGAAAAAGGCAGAATGAGGAAGGTTTCTGCCAGACAAATTCATCAGATTAAGAGAGCAGCTGCTAAAATGCCATTACAAAGTAGAAAACAGGTATTTGAAGCTGCTGGTGCCTCTGGAGTCCCGCGAACATCAAGGTGTAGGATCCTTCAGAGGCTTGCAGTTGAGCATAAACCTACTATTCGGCCACTCCTAACTAATGCTCACAAGCAGAAATGGTTGCAGTGGGCCCAGACATACATGAAGACTAATTTTCAAACAGTCTTGTTTACTGATGAGTGTCGTGCATCTTTGGATGGATGAGAAAGATGAGAAACTCATTGTGTGGCCACCATCCTCCCCTGACCTCAACCAGATTGAGAACCTATGGAGCATCCTCAAGCAAAAGATCTATTAGGGTGGGAGGCAGTTCACATCAAAACAGCAGCTGTGGAAGGCTATTCTGACATCCTGCAAACAAATTCAATCAGAAACTCTCCAAAAACTCACAAGTTCAATGGATGCAAGAATTGTGATAGTGATATCAAAGCATGTTAGGATGTTTTTGATTGAAATTTCAATCTTTTGATTTCAGTAAATATGACCACCTAATGCTGCAAATTCAGCAAATGCCAATTTTCAGTTCTTTTCAACCTATAAAATGTTTTAACTCTGTTGTGCATAATAATTCAGAACAGTGCATTATTAGTTTTTTATTTTTGAAATAAATACTGTTATCATTAGGAGGTTTGTTCAATAAAATTCTAATTATACCCTAATGGTTGATGACTTAAAAATTATACTGACTGTCATTTGCATTCACTAATTATGAAAATCAGAGAAAGATATCATTTGCATAATAATTTGGAACACGGTGTATATTGACACCTTGGACTCTGAGTTTAATAAGTTTAATAATGAATGAATAAATGAACCGAAAGTATGAATTCAGTGAATCACTTAATCCGTAACAGTGACTATCGCTACTGAAACGGTCCATCATTTTGGTAGGAGGTGAATGAATAGCTGTGTAAAGACTTAAATAGCAAGAGTTACTGTATTGCACATAGACATATTATCACTGTTACATTTATTGAGTGTTACATTAAAACGTCCTCCCATAGTAATACAACAATTTATTAGCTATTTGGTAAATGAATATATCAGGCACTCAGCAACTCAACAAATCAAAGACATTAGCTGTCTAAAGCCTTAACTTTACAGTAGGTTTGGATGTGATTCTCATAAGCATATGCTGACAGCAGATGGCTGCAGTAATATTGGACACCAAACAAACAAACAAACAATTTGTCATTCAGACGTCAGGAAGCCAGTGGCTTTGCAATTCTTCAGAGGGTCCAACTCATTTGTACATTTTGTCAACAACAACAACAACACCAAAAAGGAAAAGAAAGTCTTATCTGAGTACTTTGTCCACATTCTCATTTAAACCCAAGGGTAAATGAAAGTGCAAGACCAGCAAGCATGACATGCTGTCACACACGCCACATTCCCGCACTTACATGAGTCAGTCCCCTAAAGACATGCCCCGGCTTTTTTCCCCCTAAAAAAGGGTATTAAGCTTTTTGATCCAGGCATGCCAAAGGCCGGTCCAGTTTTCCCCACATAATCCCAGATCCAAGTCACTCAGAATCAATTAAACATGGATATGTGACAGCCTATATTTTCATGCTGAGCAAAAAACCATTGCATAATTTCATCAAAAGCTGGATTTTTATTTATTTTTATTCTGTTCCATAAGGACTTTTTATTCAGAAATTGCACTTACAATTCTGTATACATTTCATTTCATAAATAATACAAATGTTTAAATAGCAATCAGTCACCGAGGTGGTACCTTTTCAAAAGGTACACATTTGTACCTTATTTACCTTAAAGGGTGCATATTGGTACAGAAAGTGTAAAAATTACTACCTAAATGGTACATTTTAGTACCTTTATAAAACAAAAAGTAGTGCCCCAGGGACAGGTTTGTACTTTTGTTTCTAGAAGTGAGCTAATCATAAATAATTGTTATCAATACTCACTGAGAAATGTCCCCAAATGAAGATTAATGTTTATGTCATTGCTGATTTAGCCTACAGGCATTCCATTTTTAA
Source organism: Garra rufa (assembly GCF_049309525.1). Lineage (NCBI taxonomy): Eukaryota > Metazoa > Chordata > Actinopteri > Cypriniformes > Cyprinidae > Garra > Garra rufa. The sequence goes on from NC_133377.1 coordinate 20,732,931, forward strand.
ATCAGGTTGTCATTCTGTCCAAGATTGACAGGACAGATACTCATGCAAACTAAGGCTTAACCAATAACACATAAACATGCTTTTATTAATGCCGGCATGTAACAGAGACATTCAAATTAATTACTATTGGATCATCTGGCATGTGCCCTCCATCATTGCTCTCAAGTGTTTCTGTCCATAATTTATCAGTAGGACACTTGTTTTTCATACTAGCACACAATGAATTCATGCTTCTAGTATGAGGACAACAAGATTACTTTCTGTGTTCCATTAACTGTATAATATTTAATAGGACATTAGAATAATGAATGTGGCATGTTGAATTGATCTTATGTACAAAATGAGATTTTAAATTGCTTTCATGATTGAATATTTAAAACTACAGGGACACTTTAGGGACTCTTATGTCTGTGAAGTAATGCAAAAGTGATTGGAACCCCTGCCAGTATAAATCATTGCATCTAATAAATCTGTCTTTGTCCAGTAAGGGTTGTCACCAAGGGCTGAAAGGAAGTACAAAACCAAATTTCATTTTACTTTTCACACATCTGCATGACAAAGTCCAAGATGATTGACTTCCTCTTGGGATTAGACTATCATGGCCAATTTTCCTTCCTGCTAGCAGGCTGGAGACACAACATTTTAAAGTCAATGTGAAGCTTGACTTTCTCAATACATGGCCCTGATCTTAGTCTGCTCACAGTACATGATATTCTGGCGGAGATAAGAAAGTTTGCCATCAAAATATTGAATTTAGAAAAATTTCTGATGAGGATTAAATGAAGTAATATCTTGTATTTGTTTCTCATTATGTATTTTTATTTTTATTTTATTTTTTAAACAGACACACACAAATTCTCCAAATATTCCAGTGCAGCTCAACCTTGATATCATTAAAGGCCTTTCCCTGGAGATCTGGACAACTCTTGGGTTATTTATTTTTGCTGCTACACTCTAAAAATTATTAACACATTTTTTTGTGTTATTGCCATTTTAACACGTTTTTGTGTCATTTTACGTTGATCATGTGCAAAGAGAGAGAGAGAGAGAGGGTCCAAAACCTCTTTATTGCTTTAAAACAGAAACAAAACAACAACAAGAATAAAACAGTTCAGCGATTCCAAAAATCAAACAAAATGAACAAAGCTAAATTCACCCAATAGCACCCCAAAACACAACGTCTAGGTTACGAAGGTAACCCACGTTCCCCGAAGGAGGGAGCGGAGACGTTACATTGGGAATCGCCTGAGAGACCGATCATCTCTGAGCCTTATATACAAAAAGGCCAATTGCAAATTGGCGAGTGGACGCATCACTCAAACAGGTTTTCGCTGAAGAGCCGGTCAAGCCGGCGTCAGCGCGACGCCAGGGACGTGGCAGGGGAATGTAATACCTTCGTAACCTAGACGTTACCCCTTCAATCGAGTCACTTCGACGTTACATTGGGAACTGACCCATGGAACAGGCCACGGCCCTGGCACCGCGTTACGCACAACTTCACGTGCTGACAAGAGTACGTGCCGGCAGGCGAAGTGTAACGTAACCTTCCCAACGCCCTGAGGCCCAGCAAGGGGGCCTTTCCAGGGATGCCAGTTGTACTGAAGCATGGGTTGGGGGGGCGGAGCACATGAAATTTTTACATGTGGAAATGAGAATAATTCAATATATCCATAAGGGTTTTTAGGGATACACGAGGGAAACAGCGGTCTCCTCCGCTGGAATAAATAAAAACTAAGCCACAACCTGCGGGGCGAAGGAGACCCAGGCAGGATCACAGTGCAGGACTACTCCGCGCCTAGCCCTGACTGCGGGGCAGGAGGACCCAGGGTTCGCCGGAGGGAACATTCTGGGGAATAGCGCACGGATCCACGTGGGAATGGCGCAGCAAGCCGACACCAGCCGGTCTTCCCGCTCACCTGTGAGTCCTTATGTTAGGACACGGGAGAACGGCCTCTACGCAAGGTTGTAGAACCAAGCGAAGGTAGGGTGTCGCCCAGCCCGCAGCTTCCGGTTTTTACATCTGCTGGTGAGGTGCCATGAACCAAGGATCATGGCTGTCCCTGAGTATAACAGGAAGAAGGCATATACCACCCATTTTGCCAACCTCAGTTTGGGGAAGCATTCCCTTTCTGCTGAACCCCGAAGCAGAAAAGCTGCTAGATGCGCTTGAAATGCTGAGTGATTCTATTTTCACACATTTATGGACACAACATCGCAAGGCTGGGTCTGCCTCCTCCGGGGCAGAGCTTGCAGGTTCACCACCTGATCGCGGAAAGGCGTGGTGGGAACCTTGGGCACATAACCGGGCCGGGGTCTCAGTGGTACCGTGAGAGTCGCCGGGCCCGAATTTCTTGACACGCTTTGCTGGCAGAGAAAGCTTGTAGGTCTCCTACCCTCTTAATGGGAGCCAGGGCAGTCAGGAGCACTGTCTTAATGACAGGAATTTTAGCTCGACTGAGGCCAGTGGCTCCAATGGAGCGACCCGCGGCCCTGAAAGGCGACAGGGAGGTCCAAGAGGTATGAGGTGAGTTCTAAGCACCTCTGAGGAACCTCAGCTTGTCGGTATCCTACCCTCTTAATGGAAGCCAGGGCAGTCAGGAGCGCTGTCTTAATGACAGGAATTCTAGCTCGACTGAGGCCCATGGCTCCAAAGGAGCGACCCGCGGCCCTGAAGGCGACGGGGGGGTCCCAGAGGGTATGAGGTGTTCCTTTTCTACACTGACAGAGAAAGCTTGTAGGTCTCCTACCCTCTTGATGGAAGCCAGGGCAGTCAGGAGCGCTGTCTTAATGACAGGAATGCTAGCTCGACTGAGGCCAATGGCTCAATTGGAGCGTCCCGCAGCCCTGAAGGCGACGGGAAGGTCCCAAGAGGGTATGAGGTGCGTTCTGGGCACCTCTGCGGAACCTCACGACCAGTGAATGCTTACCTACTTTGCTCCATCTACTGCATGTGATATGCGGCGAAGCAGCGGCATATACTTGGAGAGTCGAGGGGACAGCCTGCGCTCACACTCTCCTGCAGGAAGGGAAGCATTACTGCAATCGTGTATCTCTGTGGGTCCTCTGAGCAAGAGGAATGCCAGCAAATAGACCTCATCTCAGTGCGTAAGCCTGCCTGGTCAAGGGAGCTAGGTACTAAGTGTTAGTTTCTATCATGGCCTGTGAAAGGCCGGAGAGGTCTAGGGTGTCAAATCGTGCCCTACAGGGAGAGACGGCCGCGAGGGAACGGTTACTAAAAACCTAAGTCCGGGTGGGCCACTCTTGCAGCGCAACCAACAATTCTTACTCCTCGTCCTCCCTGGACTTGCACAGTGCCTGTGCAAGGAGGCTCGCTGGGGAAGGGCGTACTTGGGCCCCGGAGGTCAGCTGTGTACCAGTGTTACTCTGAAAAGAGGCAGCTGGCAATGGAAGGAGTTGGAAGGGCGAGCGGATGTGGCTGGGCCTTGCCGATATAGTTCCAACTAGCTGCGTCACGGGGTGGAGTCGCCATTCTGCAGGTGGGTGGACTGCCGTGGGAGCCGACCGGCTGCACGGTTGAGTTTCCCTGCTTTAAGTGAATGGCAAGCAGCAAAATCTGCCACGTTAGACTCCGTGGGAGCGGATGGGGATGAGCTGTAAGCATCAGTCGTACATGGCAACCCAACCCGTGGTAAGCCACGGATTGACTTGTCGGCAATACTGCGGGAAAACGCCAGTCCGGAGTGAGCCGAGGTGCCATGCCCATCATAGGACTCGATCGTGCTGAAGCGGTCTCACATGGAACAAGCTTAGCGGCAAGCGGCTAGAGCTGTCATGTGCCCCAGGAGCCTCTGAATTTTGAGAGGGACCGCTGAGTTGTGTCTGATTAACTCAGGGACTGCAGCACTGACTGCGCGCGCTTGGTAATAGGGCGGGCTGTCTGCGGACCGAGTCAGGCTCCCGGCCGAGGAAAAGGATTTTCCCTCGGTTGGCCTGAAGGACCAGATGGCAGGGTGCGAGGCACCGGTCCCTATATTCGCAGAACGGAACTCACGAGTGGGCTGAAAAAGCACCAGTCGAGGAGCCGGTTGAAGACGCGATCTCCTGTCTGCCGAAGAGGGGACAGGGGAGCTCCCGTGGCCTAGAAAAAAAGGCAGGGAGGAGAGGGACTGGCCAAATGGAAGCACCTCGCGCTGAAGCGCTCGATCCCCGAAGCAGACCGCAGAAGGGGTGTGTGTCGGGAGAGATCGAGGCGCGACAAAAGGGTGCCCTTCAGGGAGATGGCTGCAACCCAGCCCTGGAGACGGAAACATACTTGTATGTACTTCGTCGTGAGCGTGTGTGCCGACAGCCTGAGAGGGGACCGGAACAGAGCTCCATCCAGGGCGGATGTCAACCCACCACTCTAACTGGACACGTGAAGACGGGACTGTGAAATCCTGACCTCGTCCCGGCTGGAGGGACAGGCTGGACCGCGTCCTTCGCCAGTAGGAACGCGACCTCTGCAGGCAGAACAGAGGCACGCCTGCCCGAATAAGAATGTAAGGGGTACCTCTGAGTCTGGGTGGACGCCTGGTGCCGGGCCGTACCGTCCGTATCAACCAGCGTAGTGGTATCAAGGGAACGTTGACCGACGTGACCGTGGTGGGGCAGCCTAGGGGAAAACAGGAAGGGAGACAAAAACCCAGAAGGATGAACGTCCTGGAGAAGTGTCTAACTGCACTAAGTAGTGCTTACCTTCCCTGTTCCAGCGCTGGCGAAGGCCGGCCGCGAGTCTGGTTCCGAGGAGTGTAAGTGCTGCTCAGGAAGGAAACTCGAGGCCGAAGGCCAGAGGTGAGAATTTTGCTCTTTTTGTGAAAATGTGGGTACCGTCAAATGTGGGAACCCCCCCAGGAACCAGTCATCCAGCCAAGAAGGATCAGCCGCAGGCGATGGAGTAACCTCTAGACCGATCCCCCTGGCGGCTCGGAGGAGCATAGCCGAGAGCTCGTAGTCTATTTCCGACGGAGCAGCAACCTCGGAGGGGCGCTGCGCCGCCGGAAGAGCGTCCTCACTCCCTGACTCTCCCTCCTCTCCGTCCTCACTGACCGACATCTCTTCCTCCTGAGGAGCGCCAAAGGAGACGCCCAGCCCAAATGGCGGAGAGGCGTACTGCTCTGGCATCCCGACGGGGGTATGCTGACGGGCGGAAGACCGCAGGGCCTTTGGGGCCGGCGGTACGTTCGGCACCGTGACTTGTAAATCCCCCTCGTGCCTCGCCACAGCGGCAGGAAAGCTCTGCCGGCCGTGGGGCGCGAGGGGGGGGGGCTACTCGCGAGAGAGCGGCGAGTCTTCAACATACCCATGGTCATGCGTTCACAGTGAACGCACGAACCATCCGTGAAAGCTGCCTCAGCATGTTCGAGGCCCAGACATGTGAAGCAGCTTTCATGTCCGTCCAAAGAGGTGAGGTAACTGCCGCACCCAGAAACGCATGGCCGGAAAGCCATTTTGAAAAGAACGTCTTTACACGGCCGTGAGAAATTGCTCTTTTAGTCCCGGTCTGCCCAGGGAGGAAACCGCGGCACCACTGTGCACTCAATGGGGCTTGCTCGCTGGAGAGCAGGAGGCTTTTTGTGGCCGTGAAAACGGCCGCCCGCGGGACCCCGCTGGCGGCGCCGAGAAATTCACTCTTTCAGAAGATTGTTTCTTTTATTCGATCGGCACACCAGCAGAGAAGAGCAGCAGCAGCAGGAACGTGAAGTTCTTTCTTCTTGAAGAAGTGAAAGGCTTGAGCATGAGGGCTCTGAAAGCGAAAGTCTGTTTGAGTGATGCGCCATCTTATATACCCGTATGTACGGGGGCGTGGCCGGCGCGCACGTCCACTCACCAATTTGCAATTGGCCTTTTTGTATATAAGGCTCAGAGATGATCGGTCTCTCAGGCGATTCCCAATGTAACGTCGAAGTGACTCGACTGAAGGGGTAACACATTTTCTTCAAAACAACATAAAACACTATTAAGACACCAAATATTTATAAACTCTGCTACATTATTTTTTACATCATTCTTGTGTAATTTTAAGTTGATCATGTAGAGAGAGAGAGAGAGAGAGAGAGAGAGAGAGAGAGAGAGAGAGAGAGACAGAGAGAGAGAGAGAATTTGAATTTTAAAATGCCTTTTATTACCATGAATCACACTTTGTTAATAAACTTATTTTGACAGTTTCAAAGTTACATTACATCACATAAACACCAAAGAAATCATTAACCAAAAATAGAAAATAAATAACTTACAACATAAGTGTAAAAAATAATTCTTCTTCAACAACTGAGCACACTGCCCCATTACCACACCATTTCATCTCAAATGTTGTTAAATCTCTTGTAGACTTATAAAAACAAAAATCAATCAACACCCATGATTTGACCCAATTTTAAAACATTACAACCACATCTTCACCAGATAATCTTTCAGCCTTATTTTCCCTGCTCATATCAATGGCTAATTTAGCCTGTCCTAAAACAAAGTTCAAAAGCTGACATGTAAGCCTATTACTTCTAACAAACTTAAAACCAAAGACAAAAATTCTCATGGAAAACAATTCATTAAAGGAAGTGAAAATGTTTTCCAAAAGTAGAAATAAAGGTTTCAATCTGTCACATTCCATAAAAGCATGAAAAACAGTTTATCTTTTTGAGCAAAAGGGACAATCAGAAATGACTTCATGATTAAGGACTGAAATAAAAGCATTAACTGCAATGGCACAGTGAAGAAGTCTCCACTGTATATCCCCTGACCTTTTGGATAACAGTGGCTTATACAGTGACCTCCATTCAGGTTTCACACTCTCTTCTACACCCAAAACCTTACGCCAAGGCGTGTCAACTTTTTCCATTCAATATTTTTTTTTAATAATTTTTTTTTATTAAAAATTTTAACACATATTTTATAAAGAACTTTGCCAGTTGCTGAAGATAAGTCCAAGCACACAAGTTTTTCAACATCTAGAAGAGGTCCCTTACAACCCTCTAATTTGGGTAACAAATAAAATAAAGGGAAACAATCTTCTGAATTCGGGACATTTACTCCTCCATAATAGTCCTTCAGCAGACTTTTTTCTTCATCACTGACCAGTGACTTCCAGCTTTTTTAGCATTTGTTCAACAGTCCGCATAGACCTGACCTTTAAACACGAGGCCACCATTTCTGTCTTTGCAAAGTCCATCCCAGAAATATGAATCAAATGTCCAAGAGTGAGATATCTGTGAATTCAGCAACAGTGCATTAAGTCCATGAAAGGAGGAACTGTCCTTTGTTAAATCAAAACGAGCTCCATTTATCAAAGGTTCCTCCAAAAGCCAGCGGAGAGAGGGCGTCGTCACATTTCTCTGCAAGTCAAAAAGACTCCAAACCTTAAAGAGATTGTTATAAAACACTGGCAATCTAGTCACATTTAGTTTTAGAGGGTTCATTAAAAACAAAGATTTATCCAAACCCAATCCTGCAGCACTGTGTAAAATGGAGCATGTAACTGCCCGCCAACCATTCACTGAAGAGTCATACAAAAATCTTTGTAGTAATTGCAAACGAAAAGCTGCTATTCTGCTTTTCAGTTGTATCAAACCATTGCCACCCTCCTCTTTGGGTAAATGTAACACACCCTGTGGGACCCAATGCAAATTATCCCCCAAAAAAAATTCCAAAATACCTTGAATTTCTACTATGAGCTGTGCTGGAGGATCCAAACAGGCCAGCTTGTGCCAAAGACTGGAAGCTACTAAATTATTCACAATTAACATCCTCCCTTTGTATGACATCTTTGGTATTAGCCATTTCCATTTATCAAGTTTTCCTTTCACCTTGTCAACAACCCCTTCCCAGTTTTTCTGAATGGACATTTCATCCCCCAAATACACTCCTAAATACTTAAAAGCCTCCTGTTTCCCAGTTCAAACCATCAGGAAGATTTGGTTTCCCTTTTGACCAATTTCCAATTAAAAGGGCTTCACTCTTGTTCCAATTAACTTTTGCTGATGATAAAACTTTAAACTCTTCTAAAATTTCCATTAACACATGCACATCATTTTGTCCATCAATCAAAACCACCACATCATCAGCATAGGCAGATAAAATGACATTGTTTTTGCAAACAGGTAAATTCAGACCACAAACTTTTCTCCTTAATTGTTGCAACAAAGGTTCTATAGCAAGTGAATATAGCATTCCAGACAGTGAACAACCTTGTCTTATACCCCTACAGACCTTAAAAGGAGTGCATAAGCCACCGTTTATTTTCAGCACACTTTCAACATCACCATAAAGCACTTTTACTTTATCAATAAAATCCTGACAGAATCCAAAAGCTTCTAATGTTCTCCACAAAGGGTGCTCAACTCTATCAAAAGCTTTTTCTTGATCTAGTGAAATGAGTCCAATATTAATACCAAGCAACTTGGAGACATCAAAAATGTCCCGCATAAGGGTAACATTATCAAAAATAGACCTGCCTGGAACACAATAAGTCTGATCTGGATGCACCACCTGATCTATAACTTTCATTAACCTATTAGCTAAAACCTTAGAAAGCAATGTATAATCGGAGCATAGAAGCGAGACAGGACGCCAGTTCTTAATTTCTAAAATATCTCCTTTTTTGGGGAGGAGAGTAATGACTGCTCTTCGGCTACTCACCGGCAACCTGCCTGAGGCCAAACTGTCATTAAGCACCTGCAAAAGATCCTTCCCTACCTCTTCCCAACAGAATTTATAAAATTCAACCGGAAGACCATCAATTCCTGGCACTTTTCCAGAATCCATGCTTTGTAGGGCCTTGTGCAACTCCCCCAGGCTTAGGGCACCTGAGAGATCTGCATTCGCCCTCTCTGACACTTGACTCAGGCCTACAAAAAAAGGACTCTCAGAATCCCAGGCTGCTCCCAGCTCAGTGTTATACAAGTTTTCATAAAACTTGCAAGCTCTATCACGTATTTCTGCATGATTAGTTAAAATATCTCCTGTCTCAGAATGTAAAGCATGCAAAAAAACGTTTCTGACCATTTTTCTTTTCAAGACTAAAAAAATATTTGGATGGTGCATCCATCTGTTCAATACTCAAAAACCGAGAACGTATCAGAGCTCCTTGTGTTTTCAACCCCAGTAGGTCTGCTAACTGTGTTTTTCTATTTGAGATAATCTCTGTGTAATTTTGATTACTCGTTGAATCAGCTAAGTTCTGTAATTTAATTATTTATGTCTCCAAGGCTTTCATGGAATTATTTAACTCTTTGGTGACGTTGGAAGTGTACTGTTGACAAAGCTGTTTGTTTGGATTTGAACCTTTCCAAAATCCCACCATTGCTGTAAATCTTGAAATGAACCTTTTGTTTTCCTAAAATCTTCCCAAAACAGCTTAAAGACACCCTTAAAGTCATTATTACACAACAAATTAGTGTTGAAATGCCAATAGGCACTCTGGTGCTTAATTTGATTTAGAAAGAAATAACACAAAATCATGTGATGATCAGAGAAACTGACTGGAAAAATGACACAACTTTTAAAAATACCCAACTGATGTTTAAAACCATAAAAACGATCTAATCTTGCAAGAGACAAAAAGTTATCACGAGCATGAGCCCATGTATACTGTCTTTGTCCATCATGAAAATGCCTCCAATTATCACATAAATCATTCATATTTATAACCTTAATAAGACGTTCACGTGAAGGCATGTGAGGCTCAATATGATTCCTGTCAATATGACTTAAATATGAATTAAAGTCACCACCTATAAACAAATATTCTTCAGTACTACAACTTTGTAAAGAGGAACCAAGTGTAACAAAAAACAACAATCTTTCCACTGCTGATGTTGGAGCATAAACACAAACAAAAATCAGAACATATTTCTCAAAAATTGCTCTTATTTTTAAAAGCCTTCCTTTCACAATCTCATCAACTTGATATGAAATTGGACAAAAACTTTTAGTAAATAAAATTCCAACACCACCACTAAGTGTGGACAGAAACACCATCCCATTCCTGCATCCAATCAGCAGAGTTTTTTACATCACTGTGTGTCTCTTGAATGAGAATAACATCAACCTTTTTCTGCTTAATAACTTCAAACAATTCAGCTCTTTTTTGCCATATGATTGATTTAAGCTTTTTCACTACTATCATTCAAGTCCATGTTAAGTTTCCGCAATATTTTCTTTAACCGGTACACCTCTTTATTTGAGAAACAACCTTCAGCCATGAAACCTTTAGTTTTTTCTACAAACTGTCCAATATCTGGGAAGTATTCATTGACTAAAACCCCTCTCTTATTCGTTGTTGACCTAAGGAACAGCTTAATGTCATCTACATCATAATTGCGGCCGGAAAACTCACTCTGTGACAAGGTAGTACTTGAATCAGATAACTCGCTATCACTCCCTGAATCGATCTGACCAGGAACATCTTCAAGATCTACTTTCTTCAATTGCCGAAAATCATGGGCTTTGTCTGACTTCTTTCTTTTCAGCGGCACCTTAAACACTGTTTGTTCCACACTAGTTTCATCAGTCCTATCGTCAGCCTCCCGAACATCCCCCATATCAGTTTCTAAAGCTCTTTTATCGCTTGACTCACCTTTGTCTCGCTTGTCTTCTACATCTTTTGAACTCTGAATTTCCTCCTCCACTGAAACCGCTGCGTTCTCCTCAGTCTCAGCGCCCGCATGATCGGCGCCACTGCTGATTCCATCTCGGCTGCTTCATTGGCCGGTTGCTCACCGCCGTTTGCTGCGCCTTCCGGGTCAGCCGCTCCTTGTTTGCTGGAACAAGCTCGGACCATATGGCCGACTTTACCACAGCCGAAGCATTTAATCTTGTCAGTGGTTATGAACACCACATAATCAAAGTCATCAACTCGGAAATTCAGCACGAGGTCTAGATCAGCGTCATTGTTTACAATCATGTAAACTGCGCGTCTGAAGGATATAACATGTTTCAGTAGAGGAGAACCACCGCTAATTGCAATTTTTTTAATCGATGAGACCAATTTTCCATAGCGAGACAGTGCTTGTATTAAAATATCATCACTAATAAACGGCGGGACGTTCGAGAGAGTGACTCTCTTTGACGGTAATGAAAGTGGTAGAACGGGAGTGAGAATGCCGTCAAGTATAATTCCTCTCTGAACTAGCTCATTAGCCTTTTCTATTGTACTTAAGAATATAACGATAGCGCTGTTCATCTTTGAGGCAGACAAAACATTCTCATGTCCCACGATTTCACCCACAGCTAAACAACAGCTCTCAACGCTCACTGCGGACGCCACTTTTACTCCGTGACGACGCGTGAGTGAGCTCAAAACCCGCGCACCTGCACCCGCCATGCTTCTCCGACGCCCAAACCCACCCCCCTGCAAAAACAAAAAAGCCCCAAAAAGTGTAAAATACGAGAAAAAAAAAAAACAAAACTTAAACCCTATACCAAAGATTGAAATAGGAAAAAAAAGCAGAGAGTCACCACTCACTCCCAGCATGCTCTGAGAGAGAGAGAGAGAGAGAGAGAGAGAGAGAGAGAGAGAGAGAGAGAGAGAGAGAGAGAGAGAGAGAGAGAGAGAGAGAGACTATAATGGTTGCTTAAAAATGTGATTTTCTTCTTTGGCAATTCTGCTTGTTAACATCAGGTGTCTTCAGTAATGATCAATCATCAATTAATCACTAATTATCTCATTAACTTTAACTCTGCTTCAGTGTTAATTTAACACTCTGATTTTAACACTTGACACTCTTGAGAGTGGACTCAAATAAACTCCCTGGAGAGTTAAATTAACTCTGGCCTTTTTGCTGTGTAGGTAGTGAAGGATTCAAAATCCAACATTAGGCCTTGGACTAGATTAGTTACTAACTCCAAAAGAAACCCAGTCTACTAGTTCAGAACTCTGGCTGTCACATAAATATACAGAAGTATCTGAATACCTTAGGTCTTCACTGGCACTGCTTAATAACCTTAGCTGCAAGCACCAACCCTTGGAGTACAAAATGTCTACCATTTATAATTTATACTGGGTCCTCACCAGTCAATCATTAAATTCATGTTTCCTTATACAACCAGAGCAAATATCTTTATCCAAAAACTATGGACTAAGCCAAGGAAATTAAATAAGTCCTCTATTTCCTGAGAAAATTCTGCAATGGCAGTAGAACTCAAATCCCTTTCTACTATTACCTTTCCTAGATGCCATGTGGCACCAGATATGGAGATTGTTGCAAGAGAGATACATGCATAAGAAAAGAATGCATGAAAATGCTACCAGAGAAATGTTAAGCAAAGGTATAGCTAACTTTCCTACTTGCTTGATTCAAAGGTCGTACCCAAGAAACAGTTATCTGTTCCAAGGCTCAAACTCTGCGCCCCACTCTGTGGGGCCTAATAAGTGCAACTTCTCAGAAAACAACTTACCCTTGATTATTGTCAAACTACTTTGTGCTCCAAGTATTTGCCAGCACCAGGATCAAGAGGCAGCAGCTCAGTAGTATTAATTGTATATGGACTTATCTTAGAATCCTGGTGATGACTTAAAGAACTGGCCAGACAAAACTGATGGAGTAATGAACACTGCTTCATGTTAAGGCAGTCTAATCAATGGCCTGTAAGTAATATTAACAGTTCCCATGACAGTTAACAGTGGCAAAAGTAAGTGTTTTGTGCCCTCACTGTAGTATATTTTAATACGAAAATGCCTGATGCCAGCCAGTTTACAAGGAATTACTGGAAGCTACTGCACAATGTTCGTTTTATGCAAGCTCCAGTGGAGAGCTTAGCAACTTGATCATTTCTCTGAAGACTCTCAGTGCCTGAAACATAACAAGCCCCTTCCTCATAGCAGTAGACTGCTCAACTTGTGTCCAGAGTTGGACAAAGAGATAAACATTGTGCAGCTAGGAGGATGACCTTCTTGGCTAAAATCAGAAGGAATTTTTGCATTCTTTGTGGCCGAGAGGCCATCCACAATCACCAATTCCAATGCACTGACTGACATTAATGGAGAAACAAACTAGAGTACCCACAAATGTCAAAATTACAGTACCTCAACTTTAACTACCCAAGCCTGCATTTTACTCTACAGGAATGGATTGCTTCTGGCTCTTTTCTGTTAAGATTGAATGGAAATGGGAAAAAAAAAAATGATGAGTGGATTATTTTAATTCCAATGCACAAATTTCTGATGTCAGCTAGTGTGCTACCTACAAAGATTTTAGGAAGCTACTACACAATGTGTTCATGTTCATTTCATTCAAGTTAATAGTATGTCAACTTGATAATTTATTTGAATACTTTCAGTGCCTGAAACATAATTAATCCCTTGCTTCTAGCAGCTTTAACGGAGGGGAGAGAGAGTTGCATGATGCATTCAAGGGAATGTCACTGTTTCTAACTGATCCTGAATATCTAGCCTTCTGTATGTGAATAATGTTACCCTGTTTAGTGATGCCATACCATATTGCAGTTGAACAATTATATCTTCAACTGCATCTTGAAGATGTTTCCAAATATATAGATATATTGTGTTATTACTGTCATCTTTGAAAGGCCATGGTCATGGTCAAGTAATAATAATAATAATAATAATAATAATAATAACAACACAAATTTTCAGAGGGCAAGAGAATGATACCTCAAAGTCCGTATACTCAATTGCTATGCCTCCAGGGGTTTTAGAGATCACTTTATTAGAAAACCACAGCATATTAAGTTTGTAAAGATGTTGATGTACCTGATTCATCATTCTATTTATACTAGGACAAATTACATTATTATGTTTGGAAGAGGCATAGTTTGAGTCATTGATTGTGACACTGGAACAATCGATCCCACTGAGAGCACTTCAATAATATCATGTTATTAATATATTTGTATAGTTTTTCAGTAAAAAAAAAAAAATATATAATAAAATAAATAAATAAATAAATCTAATGCCCTCTAAAAATCCAAATATACAATTTGTGTGTGTGTGTGTGTGTATATATATATATATATATATATATATATATATATATATATATATATATATATATGTATGTATGTGTGTGTGTGTGTGTGTGTGTGTGTGTGTAAATCTGTAACACTTTATTTTGATGGTCCCTTTTGAAAATTTGATTCAGCAACATTTTTTTCTTTTAATTCCTAAAAGTGTGATATCTGTGAAAACTGCTTACATCTCTCATTGTAGTATCTCACATTATAAACAAACATATAAAACCAAACACATTTGTGAACAAATATTTAAATAAGCTCACAATGATTGCAATCGCCATAATCTGATCCCAGTGGATTTCAGCTTCCATTGCCTTAACCAATGTATTTTCAGCACTTAAGGGGAAAACTTAAAGTACAGTGAGTCAAGAGTCCAACTAAAGCAAATACTGATCACAACAGTGGTGCTTTGTTGATTTTTCAACATTAATTTGCAAAAGTTTCACAAATCAACTATTTTTTACATTGGTTCAATGGTTGCTTGCATGTTAAAACTTATTTCAACTTAATTTAATACATAAATAAATATTGTAAAATCAAATGAACTTAAATAAAGCAATTCAACACTATAATTTTAAGAAACTTGCATTATCCAGCAGTGAACTTAAACGTATTTGCCAATTTTTCCATGGACCTTTCTCCATCATAAGGTGAGTAAAATGTATACTCTTTAAATATTTGTGGTCACATCAGCAAAATCACTCAAATCACCCCACTCTCTGCTATATACAGTATGTGTTATATTTTAAATACATATCTGCTACCATAAATACTTACTTTCAAAGAGTGCCTCTTATCCTTGGGGTGCCATAGTAATGTATTTATAAGTATACATTGAAACCAATTACAGCACTGGGAGTCTCTTTTATGTCTGAATTGTGGTTTAGTGTTTATGGACACTGACACATTCATCATAATTAATGTCTCAAAAAGTTTCCACTTGAAGTTTCTGTGCATTTCTTTTAAAAATTATGCTATACTCAAACACAGCAGCATCATTAAAGTAAGCATTAATAAATAAATGGACAGAGCAGCTTGTTAGTAGAAGCTCACGCCATGAGTCCCTCTCCAACGCTGCTGCTGTCTAACTTCAGTTGCTGCTAGTGCCTCTCAACC
Source organism: Garra rufa (assembly GCF_049309525.1). Lineage (NCBI taxonomy): Eukaryota > Metazoa > Chordata > Actinopteri > Cypriniformes > Cyprinidae > Garra > Garra rufa. The sequence continues at coordinate 20,748,012 of NC_133377.1, forward strand.
TGTCTGTTCATCAACCTTTTTTTTTTTTTTTTTTAAGCCAGTCATCATGTATTTCACAACACTTCAGCTTGTGATTCTTATTAAATGGGGGTCATGCTGAGAACCCAACATCTTGTACTTTTGGAGACTTTGGGTAGTTTGCAGTTCTGTAAAATGGTGGCACCAGGGATGGTTCCTGGTGGTTAATTATTGGTTTAACACCATATTTTTTAAAGCTGTATGCATTTACATTTAGTCATTTAGCGGATGGTTTTATCCAAAGCGACTTACAAATGAGGACAATCGAAGCAATCAAACCAACAAAAAAGCAATAATATTAGTGCTGTGACAAGTCTTGGTTACTCTAATTTTTTTAGAGAACTTTTCTTTTGTTTGTGTGTGTGTGTGTACCTGGTATAAATGTCCCCACAAGGATAGGAATACCAGTAGATTTTGACCTTGTGGGGACATTTCTCAGGTCCCCATGAGGAAACAGGCTTATAAATCATGCACAATGAGTTTTTTTGAGGAAGTAAAAGTGTGCACAATCTCCTGTGAGGGCTAGGTTTAGGTGTAGGGTAGGTGTAGGGTGATAGAAAGTACGGTTTGTACAGTATAAAAACCATTACGCCTATGGAATGTCCCCATAAAACATGTAAACCCAACATGTGTGTGTGTGTGTGTGTGTGTGTGTGTGTGTGTGTGTGTGTGTGTGTGTGTGTGTGTGTGTGTGTGTGTGTGTGTGTGTGTGTGTGTGTGTGTGTGTGTGTGTGTCTGTGTGTGTGTCTGTGTGTGTGTGTGTGTGTGTGTGTGTGTGTGTGTGTGTGTGTGTGTGTGTGTGTGTGTGTGACTCTGCTGCCTTTTTTACCTAATTGTCACACCCTAATTTTGCTATTTCTATAGTATTGCATCCTTCTCAAGAGGATAATTGTTGATTAGTGTAAATGACACCTCTTTTTGGCCCATTTTACCTGTAAAATAAAATCTACTTAATAATCATGCATATCTGACTCACTTAAACTAGTTTGTTCCTTGAGCTGCTTTATTTTCTTAGATGTGTGCAGTACTGCATTTCATATACTGTACTGCTCAACTTGTATAACTGTTTTAACATTATATAAGAAATGCATAAAATTGCATGTTTTGACTTATTTTTCCTTTCATTAACTTGTTACAGTTAGTATTTTGTGTTAAGCAAAATAAAACTCATATTATTTCAAAACAACCAGTTGCTTCAGGATATAGTCCAGCCTTATAAATCAATCAGGTTTTTATTTATTTTGTCTATGCCTTTAATCAGATGAAAATGAGAAACAGTGTTCAGGCTACAGGATACTTTTGCCAGAGGATATAATCTCATATCTGTTTTTCTCTCTTTACTTTTAATCTCATATCTGTTTTTGTCTTCTTTCTTTCTTTGTACATAACTAAGAATGTAGTTTTCATCTCTGCAATACAGTCAATACAAAATATATATTTTATATTTTTTCCTCCTGCAAAAAAATTCAGTAATTCTGTCCTCCACTACAAAGCTGAAGTTTTAATTTTTCACAGTTGTGCGTTATTTGTGAGAAAACAATCTTTCTTAAGCAACATAGCGACATTACATATTGACGTACCATACAAATGTGTGGTAAATTGCCGCTGACTATCTGACAGAATGAGCCGCTTACAAAGAAAATGAGAAAATCAAAGAGTAGTTCAATAAAATGGATCATTCATCTAAGCATATGTGACAGCTCATAATCCAGTGGCTTGTCTTTTAATCTGACACAGCGCTCTGGTGCAATGAAACCCATTTAACATGATATATTAACAAAAAATTATTTGTTAACTGGCAGCCATATTTCATCGGGCTAGACGGTCAAGTTAGGCCACTGCTACGTTGCTTCTCATCACTTCATAGTGGACAATGCATGATGTAGTTAAACAAATTGTGTTAATTTAAGTGTTCACATTTTCACTTAATGTAACTCACTTTTCTAGGAAATCATATATTTATACAATATTAATTAAAACCTGTAAAGGAAGGTAGACGATAAATGCATTTGCAAGTAAATCATTCAGTCATATTTTATTGATAGTCAAACAGAGTGTACAGACAGTCTAATTTGTGCTCCTTTATAAAACATATAAGACATGGGTTTCAGCTGTCGCATTCCTTGTGTCAAGCCACTCTTGAACAACAGACCAAGGACAACACAGCTGTATACCAGGACGTTTTAGAGCACTTCATGCTTCCTGCTGCTGACCAATTTTATGAAGATGCAGATTTCCAACAGGACTTGGCACCTGCACACAGTGCCAAAGCTACCAGTACCTGGTTTAAGGACCATATGGTATCCCTGTTCTTAATTGGCCAGCAAACTGGTGTAGCCCGGTGAGCCTAAAGAAACTAAATTTGAAAGTAATGTTTATTTTACATTATAATGTGTATATTTTATTTAGTCTGTGCCTTTACAGTGTTTTCATCTGTATGTATATAGTTATATAATTATATATAATATTATTTAATGTTTAATATCTGATTTACGTACTGACGTATGACGCAATGGAGGAGAGGAAAATAAACGAGACGAGTCGGATGAGGAAAAAGATTGTGAAAGTTAAATATTAGGGTTTTCACACGATAATCCCGTAGATACAGACATAATCAGTCATAAATATTGTTGCTTTGCTGATAAGAACTTTATTTAGCATTTTTTTGTGATATTCATCCTGGACTTCACTCCATGCGCTCGTGAGGTGATTCGCGCGAGCAACGAGCCCATTGCATTTGGGAGGCGAGTCAGATAGCGCTCCGAGTGACCGGAAAAGCCCGGAGTTCCTCTGTTGCATCGCGGGAGAGTGAGACAGCTGCTCACGCGCGCTGTCATCGACATTGTCGTATCGTGGGACACATCGCGTTCGGGAAACCATCAGGCCTGCAACATAGAGTGTGTGTGAATGAGAGCGTGAATGTGGGCCCATTTAAGTGAGTTTTGATTTAAATTACTGAGTAGGTCATTGAATACCTATTTGAAGACTGTGTTATTGAGTTAAACAGTTATACATGTTAGGGTGTTTAACACTTGTGAGATAAGTATTTGGTTTATTTTCTGAAATTGTAAATCCGTTAAACTTATTTAATTTGACATTTCATTTTACTCCAAAAGACTTTTTGTATTTTCATATTTTATTTTATTACATTTCACATACAAATACATAAAAAGACTCATAAGACAAGTATTTAATTCAATAGTCTTTATTGCTGCTGAAGGGAATGGAATACATGTGATTATTACAGATAATCATAACTGTGACACAAATAATGTTACTTACCCAGGCCCCAGCTTTAATATAGCGGGTATCATTACTGGGGTTACATAAATTGGAGGCACCGCTGGGTTTCATTACCCTTATTACTACAGCAGCATTAATATAGAATAAAAAAAAGAAAGAATTTTGTTTGTAATTCTAGTAACAAGAAACAGTTTAGCTCTAGCAATGGCTCATTTGCAGACCCCTATCTCAGTCCCTGACTTGAAAAGTTGGTGTCGAGGTGAAGACATTGATCCAGATTATGCCATCATTGTGAGTAGAATTCCAGAAGAGACAGATGTTTCTAAAATTGAAGACACTATGCATTCTATCAAAGCCCTTGGAAGAGTCAGGGTAAGAGGACGGATGTATAGCCAAGAATCACAGTCTCTGATAGTGCTCTGTGAATGTCGTGAGAAGGTGCATGCAGAGAGACTTCCTCTTGATGTATTGCCTGCTGATGGATCAGACCCATGGATCCTGAGTGCTAACAGAATGGAGGGTAATGCTTTAGATGGAGGAGGGGAAAGTTTTGTTGATGAATCAGGGCTAAGAGAAGAACATCAAGGATCAAGTTCACCTAACTTGTTAAATGCTTCTACGCCTGAGTCTATCATCAGGGCGGTTGGTGAATTGCTTGCTAAAACCACCAAAATCTCAAGTGATAGCAGTTCTTTTAGACGGCTGAGGACCTTTTCAGGTATCACTCCCATTCCGGCTGGAGAGGATAATTTAGAGAATTGGACGGAACAAGCAATGCTCATGGTTGAGGAAAGTGATCGTTCCGAAAAAGTAAAAAAGCTAAGGATTGTGGAGAGTTTGCGTGGACCAGCCTTGGAGATTATCCAAGCGGTAAGGTTTACCAATGCTGAAGCATCTCCAAAAGAGTACTTAGCAGCTATTGAAAGTGCTTTTGGAAGCTCAGAGTCTGGAGAAGATCTGTATTTCAAGTTCAGAGCACTACGGCAACGTCATGGAGAATGCTTGTCGGATTTTCTGAGGAGACTTGAGAAAATCTTGATCAGGGTTGTACAAAGGGGAGGCCTACCTGCCCAGTCTGCTGGAAAAGCACGTCTGGAGCAGCTCATCAGAGGAGCAACCCAGTCTGACATCATGTTGCTTCAGTTACGGCTAAGGGAACGAAAGAGTAACCCACCTGATTTCCTAGATCTACTACATGAGATTCGGGAAGAGGAGGTACGAGAAACTGAAAGACGAAAGTCTAATCCAACAGTTCGTCAAGTGCAAGTTGGAAGTGAGCGTGTCAAAGACCCATTCTTTCAAGAGCTTGCAAATGAGATCAAAGACTTACAAACTATGGTGGCAAAGTTAACCGTTAAGTCAAAGGATGATGTGATTGCTGAAAAGAAACATAAAAGCCAGCAAGTATCCGAGCTCACTGATGAAAGTTATGAGGTACAAGCTCTGAAGAAAGAAGTGAAAAAACTCAGACAGCAAGTGAAAGTGATGGCTGTACAACCAACAGCTAAAGTGGAGAAAGAAACTTCTTCAGATGGAAACCAAGCATCAGTGAAGTTCACCCGATCAAAAGTACCAGGATCTTCTAATAGCTCAGAAGATTACTTCTGCTACAGGTGTGGAGGTGATGGACACATTGCTTCAAAATGCAAAGCTCCTGTAAATGAGAAGAAAGTGATTCAGAAGCTCATTCAATCTCTGCGAAAAGCAAGAGGAAAACAGAGGAATGAGGAGGCTCCTGGTGAGGAACATAACTGTTCTGTGAAGAGAAGCGCGGTTCAAGTCAAACCAACCATCAGTATCCCTGAAGGACTAGTGGGACCATCTTCGGTTATTCCAGTGAAGGTAAATGGTACGCCTTGTCAAGCTTTGCTGGACAGTCGATCCGTGGTAACTATTATCTTTGAAGAATGGTATAACCAATACCTGGCTGATACTCCAATTCACCCCATTTCTGGACTAGCTGTCTGGGGATTGAGTGATTCCAGTTTCCCATATCGTGGCTATGTGGAAGTGCAGTTGCAATTTCCGGAGAAGTTGACAGGAGTGCAACAATCCATTAGTGTGTTGGCATTAGTGTGTCCAGAGCCTCAAGGACCCAAACAGGTTCCATTACTCATTGGTACCAATGGCAGTATGTTCCAGCGCTTAGCCCAGCTTTGTTAAGAGTCTGCTGGAGTAGACATTGTTCGCACAATGCCAGTAAATATTCCGAAGTCAAGGACGCCCAAAATGGAAGCTGGAGAACCGAGAAACGTAGAAGATGCAGTGGCTGAAATTCACTGGTCAGGTCCAGGTCCACTCAGTATTCCACCAAGGAGTGAGTGTCAAGCTACATGCAAAGTCAAAGTGATGCAATCCATTGACAAGAGCATCTTAGTTGTTGATCAACCGTCAACTTCTAGTAGTCCCGCTGAGGTTCTAGTAAAGCCCACTATCATTCCCTCATCAGCAATCCAAATGAACCGATTCCCTGTCCTACTGAGGAATGTATCGCAGAAAAAAGTTTGTATTCCTGTGGGTTCAGTGGTGGCGCATGGATACATCACTGAAGTTGCTACTACTGTGGAGAAAGAACATTCAACAAGGGGATCACCGGTAGATCCATGCTTGTTTAATTTTGGAGATTCACCGATTCCAAAATATTGGAAGGATAGGCTTTCCCAGAAACTGTCGGAGAGAGCGAATGTCTTTTCGCTCCATGAATGGGATGTTGGATGTGCTAAAGGAGTGGAACACCACATTCGCCTGAGTGACAGTACCCCATTTCGAGAGAGATCTCGTAGGCTAGCACCTGCTGATATTGATGACATACGCCGTCATCTTCATGAGTTGTTGGCTGCTGGAGTCATCAAAGAGTCCAGGAGTGCATATGCTTCCCCAATTGTTGTGGCCAGGAAGAATAACGGAACGGTGCGCATGTGTATCGATTATAGAACTCTTAACACAAGAACCATTCCAGATCAATACACCGTGCCGAGGATTGATGAAGCTTTAGATTGTCTTACGGGCAGCAGATGGTTTTCCGTTTTAGATCTACGAAGCGGGTACTATCAGATCCAGATGGCTGATGAAGACAAGAACAAGACCGCTTTCATATGCCCGCTTGGGTTCTATCAGTTTGAAAGGATGCCCCAAGGAATCTCTGGAGCCCCTGCTACGTTTCAGAGATTAATGGAGAAGGCTGTAGGGGACATGAATCTGCTGGAAGTACTTGTGTACTTGGACGATCTCATAGTGTTTGGCAAGACACTAGAAGAACATGAAGAACGTCTGCTAAAAGTCTTAGATAGACTTGAAGAAAGTGGATTAAAAGTTGCACTTGACAAGTGCCAGTTCTGTCAACCTCAGGTCAAATATGTGGGGCATATCATTTCTGAGAAGGGTATTGCCACCGATCCCGCAAAGGTTGAAGCTGTGACCAATTGGAAGCAACCCACTGATTTGAAATCCCTCAGATCATTCCTGGGATTCTGTGGGTACTACAGGCGCTTCATAGCAAATTACTCTGCTATAGTCAGACCCCTTACTGAGCATACCAAGGGATATCCGCCTACTCAGCATGGCAAGAGAGCAGTAAAGAACAAAGGGATGTACTACAAGGAGTCTGAAGCTTTTGGGGGTAGGTGGACGGAAGAATGTACGGATGCATTCAAGAAGGTCATCCATTGTCTTACTAACGCACCAGTGTTGGCATTTGCTGATTCAACCAGGCCCTACATTCTGCATGTAGACGCCAGCCTGAATGGGTTGGGAGCAGTTTTAAACCAGGAGTACCCAGAAGGCTTAAGGCCAGTATCATTTGCCAGCCGCAAGCTGAAGGCATCTGAACAGCGTTACCCTGTCCACCAACTTGAGTTTTTAGCACTCAAGTGGGCAGTGGTAGACAAATTTCATGATTACTTGTATGGTGCACGATTTACAGTAAGAACAGACAACAACCCACTTACTTACATACTTACCACTGCAAAGCTTAATGCAGCTGGTCACCGGTGGTTAGCTGCGCTATCCACATACAACTTCAACATACAGTATAAACCTGGAAAAAAACAACATCGATGCTGATGCTCTGTCGCGCAACTTTTCTTCCACTGCAGAAGACCAAGACTGGCAAGAAATATCACCTTCTGGTATCCAGGCTCTGTGTAAAACATTGAATACCCAAAAGTGTGTAGAGCAGTTGGGAGTGTCTCCTGAAGTCATACCTGAATGCTATGCATTTCCCACCAGACTAGACATTGGTTCCCTTGAGCATTTGAGTTCCCATGACTTAATAAAAGCTCAGGAAGAAGACCCTGCTATTTCTCCAGTGATACATGCTGTGAAAAAAGGGCAGTTGTTTTCATTATCCAGGGACAAAGATCCTGAAGTACACCTACTACAGAAAGAAGGATCCAAACTTGTAGTAAGGAGAGGACTATTATTCCGGGTTGTAAAGAGACAACATCCTGAAGAGTGTCTTCAACTTGTTCTACCGCAGAAGTATCGGTCCATGGTCTTGCAGTCCCTGCATGATGAAACGGGACATCTAGGAGTAGATAAGACCACTGCCTTAATAAAGGATCGTTTCTATTGGCCGAGGATGTCAAATGAAATTGACCAGTATGTGAAGAACTGTGGAAAGTGTATTCTTCGTAAGACACAACCCCAAAGAGCTGCACCTTTGAAGCAGATCACCAGCAATGGTCCCATGGATCTTGTTTGTATTGATTTCTTGTCCTTGGAGCCGGATTCAAAAGGATTGTTCAACATCCTTGTAGTTACTGATCACTACACTAGGTACGCTCAAGCTTTTCCGACGAAAGACCAAAAAGCTCTCACTGTTGCCAAAGTGTTATGTGAAAGGTATTTTGTTCACTACGGATTACCCGCACGTATACATTCGGATCAGGGACGAGACTTCGAAAGCAAGTTAATCCATGAGTTGCTGAAGATGTTGGGGATTCAAAAGTCAAGAACGACCCCATATCATCCTCAGGGGGACCCGCAGCCAGAACGGTTCAACCGAACTTTGCTGTCGATGCTTGGGACTCTTGACAAGTCTCAGAAGCAAAAGTGGAGTCAGCATGTCAGTCAACTAGTACATGCTTATAATTGTACAAGAAACGACACAACCGGATATTCCCCCTATGTCCTCATGTTTGGACGAGAAGCAAGACTCCCAATTGATCTCTGTTTCTCTGTCTCATCTGAAGGCGAAGCAGAAAATTATCAGCAATATGTATCTAAGCTAAGATCAGACCTAAAAAGGGCCTACCAAGTAGCTTCAGATGCTGCAGACAAGAGCCACCAAAAAAACAAAAGAATTCATGATAAGAGAGTTCGAGATCAAATACTTGAAGAAGGAGATCGAGTTCTACTGAGAAATCTAGGAGTCACAGGAAAGAACAAACTGGGAAACAAATGGAGTTCCTTACCGTATGTGGTCGTCAGTAAGATGCCAAACTTACCTGTCTACCGTGTAAAACCTGAGAAAGGTAAGGGAATTGTCAAGACATTGCATAGAAATCATATTCTGCCTATCGGATATCTGGTAAGAATGCCAAAAGAGACAGAGGAAAAGAAAGTACCTCAGAGATCAGCAACAAGGTCCCAGACTATTCAACAAACTCCTCTCCATGAAGCAGGACAAACTGATGTACTTGTGGAAGGAAATTATGAAGAGTATGAGTTATCTTCAGATTACGAGAATGTTGATGCATACATACCTCTAGAAACCATGGAAGAACTTCGAAGATTACCAGAGTCCCAGAATTTGAGATCTGTGCTACAGGAAAGAAGAGTGTCTGTTCCTGTAGAGAGTGAATCAAAAAGTGACAACAGTGAGGGGAACGTAATACACTTTGTTAAAGATTCTGAGCCAAAGAGGATGGGTGACACTCTGGGAAGAGAAAGATATGATGATGACACAACACAAGAAGTTGACAGACCTAACACTCCAGTGGTAGAAGGGAATAACTTACCTTTTCCTGAAGAACCTGAATAGTCCAAATGGTCTGGAGCCTGCTAGAGAAATTAGGTCTAAAAGAGAAATAAAGCCTGTAGTAAAACTCAGTTATGATGAGTTAGGTAAATCTACAAACCGCCCAATATATACCATTACCCGTGGTATGCCGGTGCACTGCAGTTTTGTTTCAGAGGGTAGGAGAAGTAATTGTAACACTGTGTGGTGCCACCCTCTTGCTACTTGCCATAAATGCAGTAGAGTACCTGAGAGAAAAAGAATTAAACACCTGTAAAGTCCCAAAAGTTTGATGAGGACCTCAAACATTTAGAAGGGGGAGGGTGTAGCCCGGTGAGCCTAAAGAAACTAAATTTGAAAGTAATGTTTATTTTACATTATAATGTGTATATTTTATTTAGTCTGTGCCTTTACAGTGTTTTCATCTGTATGTATATAGTTATATAATTATATATAATATTATTTAATGTTTAATATCTGATTTATGTACTGACGTATGACGCAATGGAGGAGAGGAAAATAAACGAGACGAGTCGGATGAGGAAAAAGATTGTGAAAGTTAAATATTAGGGTTTTCACACGATAATCCCGTAGATACAGACATAATCAGTCATAAATATTGTTGCTTTGCTGATAAGAACTTTATTTAGCAATTTTTTGTGATATTCATCCTGGACTTCACTCCATGCGCTCGTGAGGTGATTCGTGCGAGCAACGAGCCCATCGCATTTGGGAGGCGAGTCAGATAGCGCTCCGGGTGATCGGAAAAGCCCGGAGTTCCTCTGTTGCATCGCGGGAGAGTGAGACAGCTGCTCACGCGCGCTGTCATCGACATTGTCGTATCGCGGGACACATCGCGTTCGGGAAACCATCAGGCCTGCAACATAGAGTGTGTGTGAATGAGAGCGTGAATGTGGGCCCATTTAAGTGAGTTTTGATTTAAATTACTGAGTAGGTCATTGAATACCTATTTGAAGACTGTGTTATTGAGTTAAACAGTTATACATGTTAGGGTGTTTAACACTTGTGAGATAAGTGTTTGGTTTATTTTCTGAAATTGTAAATCCGTTAAACTTATTTAATTTGACATTTCATTTTACTCCAAAAGACTTTTTGTATTTTCATATTTTATTTTATTACATTTAACATACAAATACATAAAAAGACTCATAAGACAAGTATTTAATTCAATAGTCTTTATTGCTGCTGAAGGGAATGGAATACATGTGATTATTACAGATAATCATAACTGTGACACAAATAATGTTACTTACCCAGGCCCCAGCTTTAATATAGCGGGTATCATTACTGGGGTTACACTTGCCTGACCTTAACCCCATAGAAAATCTATGGGGTATTGTGAAGAGAAAGATGCGATATGCCAGACCCAACAATGCAGAAGAGCTGAAGGCCACTATCAGAGCAACCTGAAGTGTGATAGTGATAGCTAGCTACCTAATAAGCCACTGAAATCAGTTCAGCAGAAACTAGCTATCTCTGTGTCAGTCTTTAATGCTTTTAGATTTCAGAGTTGTTGCTACTTCTCAAAAGCCATGCTGATATTGTGTCTTGTTTTAACACAGGCCTCAGTTTCCTTTTTGACTGCAGGCTTTCTGCAGGTAGAGGTTTCTTAGTTTTGAGAACAGGTGATTCATCAGATGTTATCGATGACTGTCATTTGGACAGCCATCTGGAAGTTTAAATTCAAAACAGATGTTGTAAGAAACTATAAACACGTTACATGATGCAAAGATTCATCACTACGACTGGGATCCATTTGTAGCTTTATTTGTAACGTAGTTGTACAGGCAGGGGTCAAAACACGGAAAAGCAGCAGAGCATGGCAGACAGAATCATAAACATTAGACGGCCATAAGGTTGGGGCAACAACAGTCAACAGCAGCCCAAAATGCAAACAAAAATAAATATTATTATTAAGCCAAAGCCATTGCATTGGTGGTGCTAGTTAAATCTAAAATCACTACATTTACTTGTGCCTCATATGAGGTTATATCTAACATTTAAGTCACTACAGGCTTGTTTTATGTGACATAAAATAATAATAATAATAAAAAGCAGTCATCAGTTTTCACATAACCCTTGTGAGACCTGAAGATGACACCTTGCCAGGTTAGGTTCGCATTTGTCCTCCCTTGTGTCTCTGTGGCCTTACTGTCAAGATGATGCCAACAAAAATGAAATCCACTTTGCTTTAATAAGCCAAGTCTGAAGGACCATGAAAGGCAAAGTTGGAGCTCACTGTCTGTTTACTGCGCTATGTGCTGCAGCACAGCTGCGGCTTCAATCTCACCTTGGCATGTCACTACAATGGGCAGAAACGGCACCTCAGATATTTTTCACCGAAGTTAGCAAAAGAAAAAATCTCCTAAAGTGCTTTCTAACAAAACTGACATTATAGCAAATGTTTTCAGTAGAAAATGAATTTTGCAGAAATGCTCAAAAGAAAGGTGACAAAGGCATGCTGAGAGCAGAAATATTGATCCATCTTACAAAAGGGTGGTAATGTCTTTCAGACAGCTTAGAGTAGAAATGAGAGCATTTTTTCATTCTTTAAAAGAACTGCAGTGATGCCACAGCAACTTTTGTGTGTCTGTGAAAGCACAATAGATCTCCCTGGTGAAAAATGGTCAGAGTTGTTTTAAATCTAAATCTTAGATATATAAATATATAACTTAATCGATACAAAAGAAGAGGTGCAAGTTAAGATGACAGCAAAAAATTTTAGTGGATCCTTCAGTTCAAAAAAGTGCTATGAGAGACACACCACAAACACTAAGCGAGGTATGTTGAATTGATTTTTTTTTTTCCGCCATGTAAAAACACTGCAATGTACAGTCTTTAATTTAATCTTAATTGAAAATGAATTCACATGTAATAACCTGCTACTACTTTTGATTGCCATACTAAAAATGAAGATCTCAATGTCACGAGTCTGGGCTGCGGGTTTTCCCTTCACCGCCAGAGGTCGCTGTCTCCCTTCCTCCTGCACTCCACTCCTCTAAATTGTCTACACCTGTCTGATTGCACACACCTGTCACTCGTTACACCCACAGCTGTTCCCTATTACCAGAGACTATATAGTTTCCCCTCTCCCTACACTCTGTCTGTTGGTATTGTATTTGTATTCTGAAGTTCCAGTAAGTGTCATGTCAGGTTGTGCCGTGTTGGCCTTATGTTTTTTGTTTGTGCCGTGTTGGCCTTTTTGGTTTGAATTAAAGAGCACCTTACCTGCATTTTGGACCCTGACCTCATCTTTTCGTGCCGCTCTTCCTAGCGCCCCGTGACAGAATACCAACAGCCAGAATGGGTCCAGCAGGGAGATTGCTTAACGTCTGCCAGGGAGACCGGTGTATCGAGGATTACGCCAGGGACTTTATTGGAGTGGCTGGGCAGTCGACCACCGAGAAGACCTGCCTCGTGGTCTTTTTCTGGGGAGGTTTGGCTGAGCCCTTCAAGTCCTTTATGCCGTACTGGCTCCCCGAGGAGTCACTGGAAGAGTATGTCAATCGTGCTCTGTACTTGAGGGGCTCGGCCTTCAGGGTGGAGTTGGCTCCTGAACCTGCTCACGTTCCTCTGGCGGCGGTGCCCGCTCACGCTCCTCTGGCAGCGGTGCCCGCTCACGTTCCTCTGGCGGCGATGCTCGCTCAAGTTCCTCTGGCGGCGGTTCCCGCTCACGTTCCTCTGGTGGCGGCATTGTCCGCTCACGTTCCTCTCGAGGCGGCGGTGCCCGCTCACGTTTCTCTGGCGGCGGTGTCCGCTCACGTTCCTCTCGAGGCGGTGGTGCCCGCTCACTTTTCTCTGGCGGCGGTGTCCGCTCACGTTCCTCTCGAGGCGGCGGTGCCCGCTCACGTTCCTCTGGCGGCAGTGCCCGCTAACGTTCCTCTGGCGGCGGTGCCCGCTCACGTTCCTCTCGAGGCGGCGGTGCCCGCTTATGTTCCTCTGGCGGCGGTGTCCGCTCACGTTCCTCTGGCGGCGGTGACCGCTCACGTTCCTCTGGCGGCGGTGCCCGCTCACGTTCCTCTGGCAGCGGTGCCCGCTCACTTTTCTCTGGCGGCGGTGTCCGCTCACGTTCCTCTCGAGGCGGCGGTGCCCGCTCACGTTCCTCTGGCGGCGGTGCCCGCTCACGTTCCTCTGGCGGCGGAGTCCGCTCACGTTCCTCTGGCGGCGGTGACCGCTCACGTTCCTCTGGCGGCGGTGCCCGCTCACAATCCTCCCGAGGCGGCGGTGCACGCTCACAAGGCTTCCGAAGCGGCGGTGCCCGCTCATGATCCTCCCGAGGCGGCGGTGCACGCCCACAAGGCTTCCGAAGCGGCGGTGCCCGCTCATGATCCTCTCGAGGCGGCGGTGCCCGCTCACGTTCCTCTGGCGGCGGTGTCCGCTCACATTCCTCTGGCAGCGGTGACCGCTCACGTTCCTCTGGCGGCGGTGCCCGCTCACTTTTCTCTGGCGGCGGTGTCCGCTCACGTTCCTCTCGAGGCGGCGGTGCCCGCTCACATTCCTCTGGCGGCGGTGCCCGCTCACGTTCCTCTGGCGGCGGTGTCCGCTCACGTTCCTCTGGCGGCGGTGACCGCTCACGTTCCTCTGGCGGCGGTGCCCGCTCACGATCCTCCCGAGGCGGCGGTGCTTGCTCACAAGGCTTCCGAAGCGGCGGTGCCCGCTCACGATCCTCCCGAGGCGGCGGTGCACGCCCACAAGGCTTCCGAAGCGGCGGTGCCCGCTCATGATCCTCTGGCGGCGGTGTCCGCTCACGTTCCTCTGGCGGCGGTGACCGCTCACGTTCCTCTGGCGGCGGTGCCCGCTCACATTCCTCTGGCGGCGGTGCCCGCTCACTTTTCTCTGGCAGCGGTGTCCGCTCACGTTCCTCTCGAGGTGGCAGTGCTTGCTCACGTTCCTCTGGCGGCGGTGCCCGCTCAAGTTCCTCTGGCGGCGGTGACCGCTCACGTTCCTCTGGCGGCGGTGCCCGCTCACGATCCTCCCGAGGCGGCGGTGCACGCTCACAAGGCTTCTGAAGCGGCGGTGCCCGCTCATGATCCTCCCGAGGTGGCGGTGCACGCCCACAAGGCTTCCGAGACGTCAGCACCCGCTAGCATCATTCCAGCAAAACCGGCGGCTGCTAGCGTCACATCAGCCAAACCACAGCCGGTTCACGTCACCACTGCTGTTCCTACACTTACAAGTCTCGTCACAGCTGCAGCATCGGCACAGTCTGGTCAAGCAGTACTTCCTGAGTCTGGTCAAGCAGCCCTTCCTGAGTCCGGTCGATCAGCACCTCCTGAGTCCGGTCGATCAGCACCTCCTGAGTCCGGTCGATCAGCACCTCCTGAGTCCGGTCGATCAGCACTTCCTGAGTCCGGTCGATCAGCACTTCCTGAGTCCGGTCGAGCAGCACTTCCTGAGTCATGTCAGGACACCGCGTCACTTCTTGAGTCAAGTAAAGACACAGTAGGTCCTTTAAGGCCAAGCCACGCCTTGCCCGAGCACCCTAGCCCTCCGCTGGTCTCGCCCAGCCTCCCAGCACCTCCGTCTCCAGGCCTACTTCCGCTTCACGGGCCTGGCCCACCTTCCCTCCCCCTGTTTCACCATTCCCCCGTTTCACCTCCCTCCAGACTTTTTGGGATTTATGGATCGTCTGGAAGCCGTTCCTTAGAGGAGGGGTCCTGTCACGAGTCTGGGCTGCGGGTTTTCCCTTCACCGCCAGAGGTCGCTGTCTCCCTTCCTCCTGCACTCCACTCCTCTAAATTGTCTACACCTGTCTGATTGCATACACCTGAATTTGAATTAAAGAGCACCTTACCTGCATTTTGGACCCTGACCTCATCTTTTCGTGCCGCTCTTCCTAGCGCCCCGTGACACTCAAAGGATCTCAGACTCAAATTAAAGGTGCCATATTTAATATTTACAGATATTGGTTGAAATGGGTACTGCAGTCCAAAGTTAAAAAAGATCCTTAGACTGGATGCTCACAGGGGGTTGCCAGATTGAGGACACACAACAGGAACAAGCGCAACTGACAATCAAAGTGATGAGACTGACACTGTAAGTTAATTAGTTGATTTATCTTCTTTTTAATATGCCTCTGGTCATAGAGCTTTTTAAATGGCTGCAGAGGCTTTTTTGGATGGGTAGAATCTGCAATCTCTGACCTAGTTAATTTGCTGGCTTATCTGCTTACAATACACTCTTTCCCACCAATTGGCAACCGGGGCCATCAAAATATTATTGGGCAAACTGGCAGTGAGCAGAATCACACAAGCCAAAATGAAAGCAGACAATCAGACACAGATCACACATTTCAAAGTAGAATAACTGGCTGTAGCTTTGTTTGTCAGAGGGACAAGTATGTGGACAATATAACATGTATAATGGTATTTTTATGCTGCAGTACAGTCAAAAAATTGCATACAGTACTTTTAACTGGCAGAAAACGCCAGTACTAATCCTTGTTACAATGTAATTATACATTTAAGTACTGCACTTAGTAACATTTTAGACATTCTACTAACTCTAAGTAACTTTGCAAATGCATGTCAACTTATTTTACTAACCCTAAACTACCCTAAATCCATTAGTATACCAATACTCTAAAACAGGGATCATCAAATCTGGACCTCGAGATCCATTTTCCTGCAGAGTTTAGCTCTTACCCTAATCAAACACACCTGAGCATGCTAATCAAGGTCTTCAGGATCATTAGAGAATAACAGGTAGGCGAGTGTGATCAGGGTTGGAGCTAAACTCTGCAGCTCATTGGACCTCCAGGGTAAGATTTGGGGAACCCTGCTCTAATATATGTATTTGAGTATTTGACATAGAATTTCCTTATAGACTACAAAAAACTGTGAACAAAAGAGCAATCAGTTTTGGCATAATCAGACAAATGATGAAAAAAAAATAAAAATACTTTAATATAGACACACAGACATGTAGAATCAGCGTGAGCATCACAACGACGGTGACCATCAAAAAGCATGTTGTAGCCAATCAGAACTCATCCATGACTCCCATCATGCATTGCAACATTAATAAATTATGAGAGTTCAGAGTTGATCTGTTTATCTGAATATGCCGTTTGTCACCATTGTTGAGATTCATGGACTGTTTCTTGATGTCTATGTGTGCCAAAGTGAAACATTGTCTTTTTAACACAGATTGTAAAAAAAAAAAATTCCAAAAAGTATAGGAAGTGCCGGAGCTTCTGTGGATTGTCAAGGCTGTTACAATAAGCAAAAAAAAAAAAAGACATTGGGTGATTCATGTCAAATAATGAATATATTACGACATAGTCATCACCTGAGAACATGAGCTTATGTCTGGCTGTTTTAAATCAAACACAGCAACAAACAAAACCTATTATTAAAGGTTTGAGGGTCAAGAACCCAACTAATGCAAACATTGACCACTATAATGGTTGCTTAAAAATGTTGGTTTTCTCCTTTGGTGATTCTGCTTGTTAACATCAGGTGTCTTCAATAATGATCAATCATCACTTTGTTAATCACCTAATTACCTCGTTAACTTTAACACCGCTTCAGTGTTAACTTTAACACTGAAACCAGTGTATATCCACAATTAACACTGGGGAGTGTTAAATTAACACAGAGGATTTTGCTGTGTATATTTATTTATTTATTTTACCTTTATTTATATAGCGTTTTTAACAATACGGATTGTGTCAAAGCAACTTTACAGTATTAAATAGGACAATAGTGCACCAACAGCCATCTAGGTGAGAAGTTCTTTACTGGTGATCCGTGTGGAGCTCATCTAGTTGATGTGGTCTCTGCTGACATTCAGGGCTCTAGAGGTCATCTCTAGGTGTTGATCCACCATCTGGGCTGGGTACAGACTGGCTCCGGGAGACTGCAGTGACCATCTGATCTGGATACAGACTGGATCTGGTGGCTACGGTGACTAATATTAGTATTATTATTATTCTTACGTTGCAACGAGTACATCAGGTGTTATGGGAAGTGTTCCTGGTTCCGGTTGACCTATTTAATGCAGCCTAACAATCTGTAGCGTCTGGACCAATCAGACATAGTTATTTGTTACATTTAACAAATTATCCTTAAAACCAACAAGCCGACTTTAGGCTGGCGTTCTAGAAACAACCCCCAGTTCTACCAACATACAGGGCAACTATCTGATAACACCAGTTCATGATCCAAATGAATGCAGCAACTACAGGAAAGACATTTGGCCTACTGAAATGGATAAATGGAAAACCTTCCTATGAATGAACACACAGATGCTCCAGTCGTTGTGTATATTATTGTGGTTTATGTACCTTGTCTTTTGTATGGTGTAATGTTTTTTATGCATGTGTTACTATAGATATAGATAGATATATTATGTAGTATAACCACGCGGTCATGTTTGGTATGTCTGAATTCGTATTTTGATGATCTAAAAGATGATGCATATTATATGTTGATACACATGTAACATATTAGAGTTTCAAGAATCTGTAGTAGTGTTGCATGAATACCCAATCCTGGCAGACATGCAAATTGCCTTGCTTTCAGACAAAGAGTCATAAAAGTTCACATTATCTCCAAATCTCCCGCTTGGAATTCAGCCTCTCTCATTGGTCAAGTCCACCTTTAGAGGTGTGATCTTCCCAGACGTTAAAAGGACTCACACACCGTTCCACCCAAGTTCTTCTAAAAAACTTGATTGCTGCCTGTTGGGAGGGCCTCCACAGGCCCAGGCCCAGAGGGGGGCCTCAACATATGGAGCTGTGTGGACTCTCCCCAGTCTAGAAGACTCAACCACACAGAGTCAGACTACTCCCACTGGAGTTCATTTCACCCAACCATGGAACTTAGCATCATGAAAATGACCACGATCAGACATCTCTCTATCTTCACTCCTGGCCGGCTCTGGATCCCCATCTCTGAAGTGCGGCCTGCGTTTCCTCAGAACCGCTCACTCGGGAGAGAGGACTCTCTCAACCACAACAGAGTCAAGAACAACCTTGGAGTTTCAAGAAAGTGCAACTCCGGCCATCAAATGGAACCATCCAGGACTTCTTCAGAGGCTCCACGAGACTCTCGTTCAGATGCAAGTATCGTTTCTTCCACTAAACAGAGGTTTGGTGTAAAGCTATCGTATGCTATGTTTTCGAGTAGAAACTGATGGTTCTTTTAGATGGTCAGCTCAGCCTCACGCCCTTTTCCTGTACTGTTCTACACAGCAAAATCCCCAGTGTTAATTTAACACTCTGAGTGTGGACACATATAGACACTGAAGCAGTGTTGAAGTTAACGAGATAATTAGGTGATTAACGAAGTGATGATTGATCATTATTGAAGACACCTGATGTTAATAAGCAGAATCACCAAAGGAGAAAACCTACATTTTTAAGCAACCATTATAGTGGTCAATGTTTGCATTAGTTAGGCTCTTGACCCTTAAATCTTTAATATTAGGGCTTGTTTGGCTGCAATTACTGAGTTATAACAGCCAGACAAGCCAAGAGCAGAAGTCATCAGGTGGCTTTGACTGTGCTTGACATAATCATCATATAGTGACTTGAGTATTTGACATAGGTTTTCCTTACAGACTACAAGAAACTGTGAACAAAAGAGCAATCAGTTTTGGCATAATCAGATAATGAAAAAAGAGTTCATTTTAATTTAGACACACAGACATGAAGAATCAGCGTGAGCATCACAACAACGGTGACCATCAAAAAGCGTGTTGTAGCCAATCAGAACTCATCCATGACTCCCATCATGCATTGCGGCATGAAGAAATTATGAGAGTTCAGAGTTGATCTGTTTATCTGAATATGCCGTTTGTCACCATTGTTGAGATTCATGGGCTGGTTCTTGATGTCTATGTGTGCCGACATGAATCCCTTTTTTTTTTCTTTAAACAGGTTGTAAAAAAATCTTTCCAAAATGTATAGGAAGCACTAGATCTTCTGTGGATTATCAAGGCTATTACAATAAGCAAAAAAAAAAAAAAAAAAAAAAAAAACTAAGAGATTAGACACTACGTGACTCAATGAATATGTTAAAACACAATCATCACCTGATGACATGAGCTTATGTCTGGCTGTTCTAACTCAAATACAGCAGCCAAACAACATCTAGTATTAAAGATTTATGGGTCAAGAGCCCAACTAATGCAAACATTGACCACTATAATGGTTGCTTAAAACTTTTGGTTTTCTCCTTTGGTGATTCTGCTTATTAACATCAGGTGTCTTCAATAACGATCAATCATCACTTCGTTAATCACCTAATTATCTCGTTAACTTCGACACTGCTTCAGTGTTAACTTTTAACACTGCTTCAGTGTCTATATGTGTCCACACTCTGAGTGTTAAATTAACACTGGGGATTTTGCTGTGTAACCATCCTCCTACCCTACCCTGTATGAGTGAGTATATGTTTGTTTGTTTAGATTAGTTGTATGTTAGTCGTTAATTAATAAAACTCGTGTGCACAAATTACATGAGTCTCTGATTCTGCCTTGCAAATTAATGTCCCTTTACGATTTCCGATCAAGCTACATGCTCTAATGCATTATTACTGTAAGAATGTTATTTTATGTGGCCAAGAAAATATCATTGCTTAGGGTTGATACGAAATTACCCTGAATGTTCGCTAGACGAACAGATTAATTGATGGTGATTCAATTCCGCTACAGTTACTACTGGCGGCTGATATAAATAATGGTAATTAATCAAAATTAATTGTAATTATTTATATACATTTCCCTTTTGAGCTAAATTCGCTACAAATCCTTTAACAGATTTGGATTATAGAAATGTGTTAAGTGTAGGCCAGGTTAAAGAGATGTGTCATTAATCTACATTTAAACTGACAGAGTTTGTCTGCCTCCCGAACAGTGGTTTGATTGTTCCAGAGTTTAGGCGCTAAATAAGAAAATGATCTGCTGCCCGCAGTTGATTTTGATATTCTAGTTATTATCAAATTGGCAGAGTTTCGAGAATGCAGCAGATGTGATAAGAGTTTGCTTAAGTACTGAGGAGTTGAACCATTGAGGGCTTTATAAGTAATTAGCAAGATTTTAAAATCTATACGATGTTTACTAGGGAGCCAGTGCAGTCTTGACTGAACCAGGCTAACATGGTCATACTTTCTGGTTCTAGTAAGAACTCTAGCTGCTTCATTTCGGACCAGCTGGAGTTTGTTTATTAAGCATGAAGAACACCCACCCAATAAAGCATTACAATAATCTATCCTTGAGTTCATGAATGCATGAATTAACATTTCTGCATTTGACATCGAGAGCATTAGTCATAATTTCGATATATTTTAGAGAAAAAAATGAGGTTTTGCAAATGCTAGAAATGTGCCTCAAACGTAAGATTGCTATCGAATAGCACACCTTGGTTCCTAACTGATGATGAAGAGTTGACAGAACAGCCATCAAGTATTAGACAGTGCTTTAGGTTATTGCATGCAGAGGTTTTAGGTCCAATAATTAACACCTCTGTTTTTTTTTTTTTCTCAGAATATAGCAGAATTCAACTATGACATGTACTTACAAATTAATTGATGTGCAGTTGAGAAGTTACTTATAGTTACAAGAATATCTAAAGTGGACTGTCAAAATTAAGTGTTACCTTAATATTAATCATTAACACGTACTTAATATAAGTTTAATGTTTGGGTTTTTGGTTATAGTTGCATGTAATTACGCACAATTTCTGTTGTTATTACTAAGTAACATGCAACAAGGACATTGTAAAACATAGTGTTTCAACCATGAATTTTACCATAAAGTTATTGATGCATGGACAGACATTTTAGACTATACTGTTATGGTGTTTAGTAAAGTAATGATGCCTGAGACTGTATGTGTGTTGCTGTAACAAATCGACCTATAGTGCGAACAGCTCCTAGTATAACGCAAGATGTATAGTTTTGTTATGTCACACCACATGAGCTGTGTCCAACATTGCTCTCTATTCCCTTATATTGCTTTCACTAAATATTGTGAATAATTAATGAGTGAACAACCGAGCCATTCGTGACACACAAACAGTGCATAACCGCATGTTTACATTCATGTTTTATGCCTATAATAAGCCATAAATGGCATATTAGTCCCCTGCTTTGCAAAGTTAAGTATTAAATTATAAGCAGTAAATTATAATAGCTTAATTATGAGCTATTGCACTGTAAAAAGTGATTTATTAATCTTACTTAATTAAATTGTGCAAACTCGTTGCCTTAATTCAATTAAGTAATGTTAACTTAACTTTATTTAGTGTAATTTAAGTATTATCTACTAATATAGTTAAAGTATTCCGTACTCACTTTGATTTAAATTAGCTTAAGTCATTTAAGTTTTGTTAACTTAATTGAATCTGTAATCTGAGCAACATTGAGAGCAACTATGCTAATCAGAATGACTGACTCCCAGAATGCATTTGGGGCATGAATAAATTATGCAATTGCTTTGCTTTACTGTTGTTTTTGTATTTGCCGATTTTATTTGCTTTTATTTTATTTGTCTTGTGTCAGTAGCACAACAAAAAGAGCAAATAAAATGGTTATTGTTACAATTTATAAAAATAAATGAAATGGAATTGTTACCATTGTTGCGTTTAGTGTGCTGAATGTTAAAATCTGTGTCTGACTCAAATGCGGCTGATTGCAAGATATTGCCACAAATAGTAAAGGATTATAACAACCCCAATTAAAGCTTCACATGGTGTTTATCATAAAACTTTAGATTGTTATTATTAATCAACATCAAAAGCACACTTGCTTATGATTTAATTCTAAATAAGATCACCTTTTTAAAGCAATCTTATTTATTATTTCTCTTTCTTTGAAACCAAATAACTTTGACTTCATGATGCATGAACAGAAAGAGAATTATAAACATATTAATGAAGTTCCAAGTGCCCAACTAAAGGGATCACTAACCTCTATAATGGTGAGATCAAACAAAAATATTTTAGGAAAATTAACATCAATTTATGAAGTCAGCTCTCTAATTTTTCAGTTGTGTTGACAATTTAACATTCAAGACGACTTTGGGAAATGACTGAATGCAACTAGAAAAAGATGACTTCCAAAGTGGAGGAAATTAGTAAAAAGTCTATTAGGCTAAGAATTGCCCCGCCTCCTTTTTCTTTTCTTCTTCTGTTGTTATGTCGCATATTAGCAACAAATTAGCGCACTGCTGCCTCTCACTGTTGTGTTAATGTCATTGGTTCCTTTGTGGTTACTTAATTATTTGAAGTAAGTGTCACTCAAAACAGTAAGTAAATTGTTTATTTTGCCTTGAAAGTAGCTGTAACTTAATAATACCTAGTAAGCATAACAACTAAGTAAAAATAACTAATTATATCTAAGTAAGGTAAACTGTTGGATTTTACAGTGTGCATAAACATAATTAACTGGAATAGATAAATTATTGTAAATATCTGTAAACATACAGTATGGCAAATAAATATTCAAATACTGATAAAGATTTCAGGTTTTAATGTGTGGAAAAAAGGCATGTCCAAACAGAATGTTTTTGTGTCTGGGCTTTTTTAAGGTGCTAATAAAAATTTAAGAAGATCAAGGAAAAGTAGTTTAACACAAGCTGTTTGTAATTCTCCTCTGGCCCTGTTACTGAGGTTGATATTTGTTAAATGCACAAAGCACACTTTTATTATCACTTTCTAACAAGCTTTGGACAAATTAGAATGCGAATCCCATTCATCAAGTATTGAAACTCATTTTGATGCTATAAACAAGGAGAATTGCGAATCACAGGAAAATAAATTGCCTTTTGAGGCTCCCATTCAGGTAGCTAAATCTTCAAACATGTCTCATCAACTACAAAGTGATCCAGAGATGAGACAGGCACCTTTTAAATCAGTTTGTAAAGAACGGTGGTTGCTCTTTAGCTCCGAACAAAAGATCAAAAATGAGTTTTCTTTTGTCAAGGGGCTTAAAAAATCCGAAAGGCTGACCTTGTTTGCATTTTCTGGAGATTTCGGGAAGGCTTTTGAGGAATTAGACGGAGTCGAAATGCATCCGAGCTGTGGGCGGCTTTTTCCTTTTGTTATTTGTGAATGTTAGAAGCCTTTTTAGGGTCACTCATCATAAGCCACATATTCACTCACAATTTGCAGGGCAGAAATTCTGAAATTACATTCATCTTTGTTCACGACTGAGGGCTTCTGCTTATTTTGATGGCGATGAATCTTGCGTAATTGCTTTTGAAGTTGAAGTGCCATCTTTTTACCATTATTTCTTTATTTAATGGAGAAGACTTTGATACAAATCAGTTCAATGACTAAAATTTTGCATTAAAGATTGCTTCAAGGCCTTTGCTTTGAATAAACATTTATTTGTCATTTTACAGAGACCTAAACTGAGGGTTTGCAAACTGAAACGGTGTGTTTTTCAACCCTTTCAAATCCTGACAATAGTTCAGTCAGTGCAAACTAATTTTGTCTCTCCCTGCCCTCTCACTGCAAGCTTCTCATTTATCGACCCATACCACATGTCAAGACTTATCGGGTGACGTGAAGGTCATGGACACTAACAAAATTGCAAGCACATTAAGCTCTTTTCCATCTTTTTTTTTTTTTTTTTTTTAAGCTCAGAGCAGTATTGACTTATTCGTACTCAATCAATCACAACAGGCCTCCGTCAGACCCAGAAAGATGCTTCCCTACAACGGTTTGGAGAGGAAAATGAAACAGGATGGCAACACTGAAATATGTTTACATGAGAATCAATGTTCATATGTATTTATATTAGTTCTGATGGAATGTCAGATCTTTGAGGTCGCAATGTTATTACCTTAATGTCTTGGGAGGAAATTATTTTATCTTTATTAATTTATTTATTTTTTTCAAAATACTGCACTGATGGTCTAGCATGATAATGGAGTATAATGTTCTAATAATTTCTACAAAAAAAAAAAGAATCTTAATATCCTTGAGGATTTTTTCTTCCTCATTCCATGCAGATGAATAAAATAAATGTGTCCTGCTATTAGAAATTTCTATTACAGTTTCCTGTAATGTTGTGTGCTTTCCTTGTTTGTTTTTTTCTTTCTTTTTTATACACAAAAATTAACGCTGCAATTGTTTTTCTTAAATAACCAAGATAAGCATCTTGGCACATTTGGCATGCCAGTTTTAATGTGCTACTATAATTTGTAATACATTGCAATCTTGCAGTGTTTGAGGAAAACAATACAAATTTCAATACAAAGTTTTTTTTTGTTTTTTTTCCTGCCAGTAACATATATTTGTCTCAAAGATTAAAAGCACATTATAAGTGCACATGGCCAGTTCCTTATTTGGTTTCATTGATTTCTCTACCGCATACTTAGATGACCTTGGCAATTACTGATTCATTAAAACTGTTCAATTAATTCATGTTCTTTTGTTGATTCAGAGCCCAAATATTCAGTGTATGAAATAGAACACAGTCTACGACTTTTAAAAAAAAAAAATAATAGTAATAAAAAAAGTGGCCTAATAACTAAATCTCAGTGTGTAGCAACTGGGTTCCAGAAATGAAAAGTCACATTAATTTAAAAGTTTCAAACTGTGGAACATAAAGTGCTGCTCCTGTTTGACCAATTTATGTGTTTTCTTTAGTTGGGCATGCTTTTATGAGCCATTTGTGGATATTGCATACAAAAAAAAAATGCTAGAGATGTAGAATCAGACATGCAGAATCTTTATCACTCTTTCCTTTTTAAATAATATGATGTATTATGTAAAACCTCATGGCCATGCATTGATACTGTATGTTCATTAATATGGGCTTTTTAAGTACTAATAAACAGCCAATGTGCTGGTAATATGTATGCTCTTAAGCAACTATAGTTAATAGTGAGAACTGGCCATTTGTACTGCAAAGTATTTAATCTTTTTGCCATTAAGATAGGTAACTCCTTTAGCTTTTCATGCAAAATATGATGCATTTCTACCAACTCTGTGTTTTAATGAACTCCTTGGTTGAGAACCACAGCTATAAGCAACGTCTGTGGGGAAAAAAAAAAATAGTGTAAAGGAACAAAACAAAAAGCTTACAAGCCTAATCGTAACAAAAAAAACCTTTACCATTACATTGTTATTGAACTGCATCAAATTTAAGCAAAGATTTTTGAGAACTACATTGAGTTAACATTCATCATGAATTATTCATGGCGTTCATATATATTTCTGTGATGTTTGCCAAACAGAAGAACAAAAGACTTTCTCAGAACCACTGCTGTTCATTAAAAAGTCATTTGGACGAGAGATGGATTACTGGAGCCAACAGCAATGTGATATGAGAAAATACCTCGTATGATTAAACACTGTAATCACCTTTTCATTGGCTTCATTTCTGTCAAACACCCAACAAGACAGAATAAATAAAGGATGGAAGAACATGAGTCTCAGGCTAGGTTTAAAATGCATTACTAGCAAACTGCTTACTTTGCGGAATATACAGCATATTACTAAAAAGTTTCACTTTAACTAAAAAAATTCACTTTAACTTTTTAAAATTAGTGTGCTACACTGATGATCTCACTACATTGCCTATGTGATTTAGCAAGTGGTGTCCAAAGGTTAACTTTGTAGTAAATTGCTTTAACTTTTGACAGTTAGATTAACCCTTGTGCGTTCAAAAAAAAAAAGTTACACATAGGTGCAAAATAGACAAAAATGTCCACGTCCAAAAACTGTCATAAAAATATGATTTAATAATATTTTTTTCCACGTTCACTGATGTCGATTTTTTAACCAGCATCTGTTCTATCCATAGATACCAAACATTCATAAATTTTCAGAATTTTAACCCTTTAAATACTGGTTTGTTACATAATGACACAGGTGTTTTTTTATGAAAAAATGAATATGAATGAAAAATAGTAGTTAATTTCCATATACTAAATGATAAGCAGAATTTTTTTTTCTTTGCTTATTAGCTTCTTGGGTCTGTCAGTGAAGAACAACAACATTCATTTTGAGGCATTTATATTTTTTATGTAGTGTCAGATTTAAAAAAAAAAAAAAAAAAAAAACACACACTTAGGGCCATAATGGACAAAAAAGGCCATGTCAAAAAACTGTCATAGAAATGTTATATATTAATATTTTTCCAATTTTTTAACTGACTGTTGTTTTTTATCAGCATCTCTTCTATTCATAATTACCAAACGTTCATTCATTTTCAGAATTGTAATGCTTTAAAAGCTGGTTTCTTTACATAATGCTGACTGTCAGTGGGCAACACTAGCTCCAGAGCTTCCTCTGCTGAATAACGTCTCTTCATCTTGCAAGCAATGAAGTGACCAAGACCTCAAGCACCAAATATGTATAGGTTTTGCTTTGCTAACACCTGTTTGGCTGTGCGAACACTCAAACTTTGTATAAAATCTACCAGACTACACAATCAGCATTTTCTTGTGGTGAAAACAAAAACAATGTGTTTAGGGGCTTCTGAACTTCTACATCAAATTCAAGCTCACCTTTTATCTCTGTACAAAGACAATAACAAATGAAAAAGTGCAATCAAGGATTACAATGTGTGTTTGGGTGAAAAAGAAAAATCCTCAAAGCTCATTAACCTTCTTTGACCTTATTCATAGTTTTGACATGACCCTATGACCCTACCAAGGGTGAGACTCATATACATGGAGTGGGATTTTTGATTGCCAGTACAATATCATTTCTTTCAAACTAATTACACCCATAAAATGTTCAGTAAACACATGCAAACCACACTCTGACATCCTTACCAACATACCCACACAATTATAGCTGCATTATTTTTCCAATTGACTCTATAATAGACTATAATGTACATAAGCAGAAAACAAAAAAGTGAGTATTTCTTTTATATGCCAAATTTAAAAAAAAAAAAATGGCACAATCTAGTAAAAAATGGTAAACATGTAAAATTTGAAGCCTTGCCGATAGAATGAATGCCTATAGCAAATATTGAATCATTTTATAGTCAAATGGCCCTGTGTTAAAAAATTGCAGTTTTAATGGGTTTCAATGTGGACATTTTTGTCCTTAAGGTACTGAGTGTGAGTATTTTTTGTACGGAGGGTAAAATAGATTTTTTGAAGGAAATGAGGGTGAAATATTAAAATTTCAATAAAAATACACACCTGAGCCTAAATTTATGCAGTTGGCATTAACACACACAGACAAAGACACACTTAAAACAAAACTGAAATGGACAAAAATGTCCATAAGGTCACACAAGGGTTAAATAACGAATAGAGAAAAGGATGACAAATATCACAGATACTGTATTTATTGTTTGAGCTTACTGAGTGGGGAAAAAGCCACATGGGAGGCAGCTGTGCTACACAGTGTCTGATTACTATTTCAGTGAGTAGATCTCCCTTATCATGATCACAACCTCTCTGAAATTGACCTGAATATGTCAGTCTGGTGCACTGAACTGAACCAAACTGAATAATTACACAGGTAAAGAACTCATTTTCCCATTTTTGGTCATGCTCTAAAAATACTGTATGTAGAGTGAGCTGTTTTAGCAAGCACCTTCCTTAATTAAATTAAAGCTTCACCTCTTCATCTGCGACTATCGCAGCCCCCAAAGTGTTTACATAGAAAAGGTGACTAAAAAAAGGCATAAAATGTACTTGCTTAAGTTCACTGCACTGTTATTTGTTAACAAGAAAATCTACGAAAACTTCTAAAAAAAATCTAATTACTGCGACAAGTTTTATGTCCAAACTACAGAGAGGAGGTGGCACAGCTGGCTGAATGGTATGGCGCTAACAACCTGTCCCTCAATGTGGAGAAGACAAACCCTCCACTGACCATCGGCAGCTCGACTGTGGCGAGAGTCAGTAGCACTAAATTCCTGGGGGTGCACATCACATAGAATCTCACCTGGACCACCAACAGCATGACACTTTCCAAGAGGGCACAACAGCGCCAATACTTTCTGCGCCAGCTGAAAAGGACAAGTCTCCCTCCACCCATCCTCACCACATTCTACAGGGGAACCATTGAGAGCGTGCTGACCAACTGTATCAATGTCTGGTATGGAAACTGCAGTGCTGCTGACCGCAAGACCCTCATTAGTGCAATTATAAGTATGCTACACACAGGTGAGTGGGCTGGACAAACCACCTGTAGAAACACTATATGCATCAGACACTTTCTTACAAACACTCCATGTTACAAGGACTCGACAAGATAACACAAATGTTTACTTGTTAATGCACCACAAGTCGTATTGCACTACTTGCTTTTTAACCTTAAAGGTCACATATTGTACACCTTTCTGGAGGTTTATTTTAGTTGTTGATGTCCTTAAGAATATATATTTGCAGTATAAGTGCCAAAAAACCATCACAATATATTTTTTACCGCTCCTCTCTTAGGAGTTCTGTCAAGAAAAGGTCGATTTTGGCCTGCCTAGTTTATATTCATGAGCCTCTCTTCTGATTGGCCTGTTGTTTTAAAGTGACTCACGACCAGGCCAACCACAGGTAGCTAGGGTTATGTATGATGTAGCCTGCTGTGGCTTGGTGATAGTCAATAGGATGTTTGAGAATGGCGATTTTTTTTATTATTATTATTATTATTATTATTATTATTATTATTACTATTGCTATTGTTTTAGTAAAGCCCCTTTCACACTGCTCGTTGATTCCGGAAAATTGCTCGAGTGTCTTTTGTGTGAACGCAAACGCGTCCCAGGATTGATTCCAGGTTGGGGATCAGTCCCGGAACGAGCTCTGTGTGAACAAAAGCCAGAACCAATGCCATAACGCTATGTTGTAGTGATGATGCATGTTATCTCTTCACATTGAAAAAATATGTTCAAACTGAAATGAAGCAGCGATCAGGGAGTTCCTGACTGTCTGCGTTATTAGCGCAGATTGTATGCCAGTTTAGTGAAACTTATGCGTCACATTACATGTCACATCCAAATGTTACATGTCTTTACATGATCTTTATGTGTTGTGTGTAAAGCACATACAGATTCCGGAAAATCACTGTAATTAATCCTTTTCTCTGGAAATCCTTTTCTCGATTTTGTCCATGTTGTTGTTGCTCAGCAATGGCATTGATGCGATGTTGTCTGTGGTTTTGACAAAAGGAGGGTGGGAGGGTAGTTTCCTGCTCGGGGTGGTGACTGAGTAGATCGGCCATCACATTTTTTACGGAAGTCACAATGGCTTGTGAAGAGGCACAGCTACTTTATGCAGGCTGTGTGCATTTTACTGTGGATTGACTGTTCTGAAACTTATATCGTAGTTACATAGACCCTAGACCTCAGTTATCATGAAAAAAGTTTTGACAATATGGGACCTTTAATACCTCTTTTGCACAATATATTGCACAATATTGTACAGTCATTATGCAAAGTACTTGTATAGTCTGTCTTAGGTTATGTGTATAGTCAGCTATTTATAATATATGCATAGTTAGATTACCGCTTCAATAAGTTAGCTATGTATATGCTTAAAAATTGCTCTTGCGTCTAGTGCTGTATGTTTATATTTGTTTATTTATGTAGCACCGTGATCCTGCAAGACACGACATCTCGTTCCACTGTATGTCCACACATGTAGAGAAATGACAATAAAGCTCAACTTTATTTATGTTTATGCAGTTTGAGGTTGAAAAAAGATGTGTTCTCTGATTGGCCAGCTATCTGGTGTGTTGTGATTGGCCGAATACCTCAAGCGTGTGGCGGACACGTGGGGACATAACTACTAACTATAATGACTCGTGCCGCATGAACATAACACCATCTCTACACTGCTCAAAACTCGCATTTGAATGGTCAGTACTGAATTCTTTAAATATGATAACATACTTACAGGGCGTCAGAAAGCGTAGACTGTCCTTGCAACATTGGAATTTCCCCACATTATAACCTTAACCCTTTGTGTACAGCTGGCATTGTAAGCTGCTCTCCCAGGTTCAGGAAACAGTCCTTCTGTGAAATGTGCATCACCACTCGAATATTTGCGTTGTATTGTTCTGGAACAGTGCTGTAAATATAACTTAATCACTGATTTCTAGTTGTGTCCTCATTTGGGGCCAAACAAAGCACTTTTGAATTCGCAATGAAACACACTGCATCTCCACAACTTGGCGGCTGCAACAGGACTACAGCCGGTAAAAAGCCTTTTTTTCTTTCCATATACAGTATATATGGGCGGTGTTGTGCTAATCTACTCAACCCGTGACGTGTTCAAGTGGGGGCGTGTGTGAACGAGCCATTTTAGGAAGGTGTGGCTGAGTCTTACCTTTTATAATACATATCTCTTTGGTTTTGAGACTTTAAGCTTTGCAACTTTACAGATGGTAAAGGTATTAAGATAAGCTGTCAAACATTTTGAACAGTTTTCAACCATCTATCCTGACAAATTTGTATTATGTTCATTCCACCTTTATTCTAATTAAATTGTAATGCCGCTGAAAATAAAGTCTTTAACAAGATTAAATGTGTTTTGCTCTCATAAAAGAGTGGTGTCAGTGACAAGTAAAAATTGTGTGAGAAGTGACACAGGGGAATGGCATAAGATCTGATTTGAATTTGTATCTTGCTCTCTCATTGGCTGTAGGTCATCGCTGATGTCATTTCCATTCAAAATAACATTTCACCCTGTGACAGGTCAGCTGTTAAGCCTGATAAATGTTTTTCAGATCACGTCTTTGATCATTCACATTATGCAATCCTCACTCCACATGAACAAGCACAGATTTGCCTCTGATTTCAGGCTGTTGACAAGTGAAAAACTGTGCCTAAAATGCGCTTGGCCTGCATGTCTTTGGATAGTACCTAGAGAAAACCACACCATTAT